>NW_020450119.1:750874-787005 GCF_003343035.1 Apteryx rowi | reverse complement strand
TACAGCAAACCATTTGCCTGGACCATCCAGCGACAGAACCGTCGTCTCCTCATCTCGTATGCCGTCTTCTAAAAAAAAAAAAAAAAAAAAAAAAAACCAAGGGTTTAAGTGAAGCTTGAAATCTCAAAGCTTAGTTTCTGAAAAGGTGCAAATATACACTTTTTCCCCCACTCCCACCCCTGAAACATCCATTTAACACTCAAACACACTCCCCTGTACCAAAATACCAGCTTGTTTTCATCTGTAGTACAGTAACACTGAGAATATTCCCTTTGTTTTCAGACTGGTGATGTGCTACTGTAATTCAAAAAAAAAAAAGTGGGGTGAGATTTCTTGTGTAGCAAGAAGTCCTGGACACTAACTCACTAAGCAGATTAATGGCTACAGGTACTGCCACTTCTACAACCATTAGCTCCCAGGCAGGTAAAAAAGGGATGGTTGGTAATGATGGCAAGACTCAATTAAGCCAGTCTTTCCAAGCAGCACAACAGTCTTCAGAGTAACACCAGAAGCCTGCAGTAGACAAAAAAGCTCATGGATGTGGTAGAAAACTCACCCATACCTAGATATCAGCACTTGTAAGGCTGTCAGTCATGACATATAGCATGGGATTTTGAAAAGATGAACTTTTGAGAGATTATTTCTGTTGCACAATGTGGCACAGCATGAGTAATGTAACTAAAGAGAAACCTCTAATGTAACTGCCTGTGATAGCGTTTTAACTATTACTCTGTGTCTGTTCCAACTTAGTTACCTTTTGATTTATTGTTAAGACATTTTAAACATTCTGGATATAACCTTAAGCTTCAGCTACAGTGTTCCTTCAGTTGTATTTTTTTTCTTCATTCATTTGAAACCTCAAGTTTACAGTTATTAAAACTTCTTTTGTGTCCTGTATTTAACAATCAGACAAACATACTGAGTGCTTCAGATCATGGTTGTGTTATGTAGATATTTTGGGTTATGTAGATATCTTCTGCCTTTCCTGTAAGAGGACACAGCCCACTTGAGTGAGACAAAGAACTGTGTACCTAGATAGCATAGAGAAAGTAATTTATATTTAAAAGTTTCTCCTGAAAATGAAGCCTGAAAAAAGCTGAATGGGAAACAGTAGATCATACATGGTCTTGTTAGTTCTTGCAGGAGTCCACAATTTGTCCTTTCAGCTCCTTTGACCAGCAACAGTGAAGTCTGTGCCAGCAGCTATGGACCATTAAAGTTGCATTTCAATAGCACAGCATAAATGCATTGATTTCACTACAAAAACTGCTACCACCAAGACTAATGCATGCTACTGGCCAAAGTCAGTAGCATAGCGATAAACTGAAATACAAGTTTGTGTAGTTTAATTAAATCAATTTAGGCAGTGAAAACAACCATGTGTTATCTCAGACTTCAGGCACCTCTATCTTCAATCATTATTTTCTTCCCTGGCTAGAGTAACATGGGTTATGCAAGGTCACTCCTTTCCCCTCTCCCAAATGCTGCAACCTCAGGTTTCAGTGGGGAAACCTAGGCACTAGTAGGATTGAACTGAGATAATATAAACCATATGCAACAATTTGATTGTGTTCAGTCCAAGTTCTGACCTTTCACAAAGATCCCTTGTCGTAATTAAAAACACATCCCGAGGAAAGCTCCGTTGTGACACAGTGGGTTTGTATATTTGCAAAGCTAACAGAAAGGGATAACTGGAGCCATTGAGCAGCTCTTTCTCTACACTTGCACCACCATGGTTGCATCTGGAAAAATTTAGCTCCTAAAGCTGGGTAGTTGGAAAAATTTCACTGACCACACACAATGGTATAAACTCAGCCAGCTATCTGCCCACAAAGTAAGATGCAACAAGTTATGAGATGTGGCTCTTCTCTTATAAAGAAAACATGAGAATATTTCTCAACATGACACTGTGCTTGTGTTTTTCCAACTGTGAGCTTCACTTAGTTCCTTGAGCCTTGTGGTTTTTGCATTTCACATTTGTGTTATGAGAGTTTTTAATTTGTGTACAAAATGCAAATTGCATAGCTAATAGCATTGCCAGCTTTTCTGGAAATTCAGAACAGATGCATCATCCTTCAGAGGATGGGCAGAGCATTTGCGACTGGTAACTAACCAGTGCTGAAAGAACTACAGCAATCCAGACAGCAAAATACTGACAGCTGCGACTCAAGAGAAACATGAAAAAAACAAAACACTCCAGACAGACTGCATCTGTGTAGTTTTAATTAATCAAACCACTCTGCATCTCTCTATTATGCTCTAATAAGATCATTACTAGTCCAGAATTATGCACACATTTTTATACACTCAAGTTATTTCAATTCAGTAATAAAYTGGTCTTCACATCTAGACATCATTTCTCACTTAGAAAAAATTGGCTGGATGAATGTGAGCCAGCCTGTTGCGCACACACATCTAATGATACTCTACCGCCTTGACAGTAACTTTTGGATTTTTTGGAAACATCAAGAAAAAAAAAAACAGAGAAAACAAGAAAAATGTTTACTAAAAAAATACTAGTTGTGACTCCTTGAGATCAAAGCGATTTTGACAATAATCTTATTTTAATTAATGTTTCATAGCACTGTGTCATAAGCAACTTAAACACTCTATGGAGATACTTGTCTGTGCAGCTGCTATAGAGAAAAGATCTTTAAAAGAGGGTTCTTGAGTTTAAAAGAGAAAAATAAAAACCAAAAATCCCACAGAGTTCAGAGCATAGGCCATACAGGAGCTTAGGGAATAAGAACAAATATTTCCTATTCTCTTCCCCTTTACTTCCCCAATCACAAAGTTATAAATCTTTCAGCGAGCTAAGAGAAGTACTGCAGGCTATCAGAAAAATCCTTTTGCATGCAGAGCATTGTATGAACAGAGGGAAGAACTTCAGAAGTAATTTCAGTTGTTCAAACTCCTAGGTGGACTATGGAAATGAGCAAAATTATTTTTCTATGACATTGAATATACAGTATTAGCATTCGAAGAGATACAAACAGTGGAGAACTATGATACAGACATGTCGAAGCTTCCCCTTCAAAAATACATTGAAGAGAAGCAACAGCACAGAAACCAAATACAACATTATAGCTTTCTGCTACACTGAAAGTCAAAAAACAAGCTGTTCCCTGCCCCCAGCCCCTTCCAAAAGCATGGCATTTATACCTAAATGATACCAAATGATATTTTGTTTACAAAGTGGATTTTTAAGAAAACACAGTTGATTGCTGGAAATCATACCAAAGCTGCAAGCATACTTTTAAGCCTTCATATTAAATAGCTGATCAGATTAATAAAAACCTAAGAGAAATGAACAGTTAGAAGTGCATTTCAATGGGTAATATAGTGTTTTCCAAACTGGAATGACTGTACTGACTGGCAGTGTTCAGAATTCAGTGTACTAACCTAATATTCTGTTAAACCAGAAGACAGGACTGGTTCCTCCTGAAATTTTTAGGCATATTAAAAGTTCATACTCACATTACTTAAACCCTATGTTTGTAAGCAGCTTGAAATATGGTAAGGTCTCAATTTACATTCTAGTTTATACTAGGAACAACTGCAAATATATTACAGTTACATTAAAGAAAAAAAAAATCCTAAAGRTGCACACTTAGGAGTTTGGATCTCACTGGATACAAGCTGCGTAGTCTCAGTTGCCTTTCCCTAGTTCTACATCTGAGCTGACTAGTTTCAATCTGTTCCCTTACCCATCTTAGTGGCGCCTTATCTCCTGCTCCTTTTTACAGTCCCTCCGCCCAGAGAGTCAGTCCCATGTCCCCATCCTCACGTTTGACCTGTTTTTCCTCTCCCCACTTGCTCACACCTACTCCTCATCCTGTTTTCCCAGCCAGTCCTAGTTTTATCTGGAACAAAAATTCTGGAAGAAACATCCCTCTGTTCTCTGTAGGTCCAGTGATTTCCCCCTTACGCATCTGAATCAAGCAAGCTACTGGGAACAAGACAATCCCTCTTTTTCACCAGTACACAATGACAGCTGCCATTACAGTCTGATTCTTAAACTGGGTCCTGAGCAGGGCATACCCGACGCACAAAAAGGAAAACTGCAAACGTCTAACAAGCGTCTGGACAGATCAGAACTGACTGTAAGGTCCATGACTTGGTCACCTGTAAGCAAATTTCTGCAGGGTAGCAAGAAACATTTCATTGATGGCAGAGACCAGCTCCTGCCAAACTTGTGACTTAAAAAAACAGAAAGACTAGAAATTCTCAAAAGAGAAACGGCTTGGACATTCTTTGCCAGAGGGCATAACATTTCCCTTTCCTGTAGTCTCCCTTCTGAAGATAGTTGAAAGTCTTTGCCATTTTTTTCCCCCACAAGAAGTATCGGCCTATTACAGACACTGGCCATGTCAGGTTTCAGCTAGAATGATTAACATATAGCATGCTTTAGGCAATGACAGGATCTTCTAATTGGCCATGTTAGACAGCCTCAAGCACAGGCAGTACAATCAGATTCGCCTACATGTAGGGCAAATGTGAGTAGCAAGTAAGTGCCAAACCTCTGTCACTAAAAACACTGAACTTCTCAGTTCCTTATGATGGAGTTTAATGCCAGTTTAATCCCCTMGTTAACATTCTAGCATGAGTTTTGGTTCTTGAAACTCAGCTGCAGACAATGCTGACAGCAATGGCCAACACGGCCCTTCGTGTACATCTTCTGAACAGGAACAGCAGAAGCTCCACTGATTGTGCAGAATTTAAGAACAAAGGCATTTAGCTACGAATGAGTCAGTAGACAATTTAGCATTTCATGAGATTTAGTAGTCAGTATAGTGTAAGTATTTAGATACCTGAATAAATTCAGCTTATGTCTGCTAGCCTGTAAGCCACAGTTGAGTCTCACTGTCATATTCTTCACTATTTGTCCAAGAAAAAGAGTGCTGGCAAGGAAAATATCTTTTATTGCCAACCCCCACTATAATACTATCATCTTTAATCAAGTTTAGAGTAGTTCATAGTAGAACAGCTTATACAAAAATGCTGCATAATGTAAAAGAACTTTTACACTGCTAAGACCTCATCTCAAAAAACTCCTAAGGGCACTTACAACACAGCTGTACTGCATATCTCTCTCAAACTGAGGAGGAAATGCATTTTGTTAGTGTGACTGTGAAGATTAGCCTAGGAAAAAATATTTCAGCTTGAAATTCAGAGGCCACCTATGAAGATTTATGGGTCTTCTACCTACTTGCACATCAGAAATGCCATAGTCTGAATTAACACCTGGCTGAATCCCAGAAACCTGTAATGTCATCAATGCTTCTCATAGTCCTTTTTATTAAAGGCAGATTTCCACAGAGAATTGATGAGATACCAAAAACGCAATTCACATATAAATCAACAGTTTTTACCCCCAAAAAAGACGATGCTACAGCACCCAAAACAAAATTAACATAAAGAATATGGATTGTGATCATCAGTCCCCACAATATTCTCAAATCCTTATCGTGGAATACCATTCTGCTTTATTTTCTAAATAATCATTAAAATAAGCCATTAAGTATTTAAGTCATCACTTTTCATATTTGACAAACACATCAGTCTTACTTCAAATTCAGCAAGTTATAAACTATTGCCATGTATTATCATCTTACTGCACTATGTCCATGGGTAGAATCCAACTGTAGCAACAGCTGTGAGGAAAAATACAAAGACTATGGTCCTCCGAAAATTTTCTCAAGAAACCATGTTAATCTAACATGCGACTAAGGCCAAAGAGGGAAAAATCTCTTCCAACTACACCTTCAGATGTGTCTCAAAATGTATTCACTTGATATACATGAATGTTGAAATGAACAGATTCCTCCATCAGCATTTGAACAGCAGCTGCAGTGGGAAAGCATCTGTAAGGTGCCACAAAGAAAGCAGCCTTTTACAGCCACTAGTCTCAGATTACACAAGAAATGGAAAGGAGTCTTCAGTCTTTAGCATCTCCCACTCCGTCAGCATTAATAGCAAACATGGCTTCAGCCTCAGGAAGACAAGGAGAGTCATAAATCTTACATATTCTGGTTTCACCTCGGCCTTTTCGCAAATACAGTCTAATAGGGAGAAGGAAACAAAACAAGTAAGGATGTATAGCTTACTTTCAGTAAATCATTAAAACATTAGGTTAGTACAAGAATACAGCATATGCTGTTATAACTTTTACAAATGCTACATAAATTTTACTGCAGAATAAATCACACGCTCAGAGAGGCTGTCATTGTTTGAAAAGCAGACTGGACATACTTGTAGACAGACTTCATAGACCCCCCCCCCCAAATTAAAGGTACTTAATTTCATAAAATCTCCCAAAATAATGCTGACAAAAGATGATAATTATTCTCTTACCTGGTGGTGGAAGCATGTGCTATGATGTTTCCTCCGATAGGTTTTTTGGGATCTGCAGCAAACATGGCAGCTCCATCTACTTGTGCAACTACTTGGTTAGTGATCACAACTGCCACACCAAACTATAAGGAGAGAAGCAAGAAATAAAATTCATTTATTTTCCACAATCCAAAGAAAGAAAGAAAAAAAAAGACATGCATACACTCCTCCCATCCTAAGTACTGTTCTCCATAACCACTCTATCATGCATCTCAAAACAAAATGGAGGCAGACACTGAGCAAGCAGAAAACCATCTGTATAAAACTGCTAAGAGAAAGAAATCCAATAATCAGTTTTGCAGGGAGCAAAGCATGGAGGACAGAGGGAGACGGTTCATAGTTTACCTCATCTGCAAGTCGAAGAAGCATACGCAGAAATCTGGCCAGATGCATTTGTCTAGCTGACAGCTCACCTCTTCCAGAGTAATCCGTTCGGTAAAGGGCTGTGGCACTGTCCACTATCAGCAGCGCGTAACTGGAGAAGATGAGGTACAAAGTACTTATAAGTATTCCCAAGTATGAACAATACCCCTGTTTGAATCTGATAGTGCCCAGCTAATTGCAAGGCTGCATAAAGATTTGGATACAAGCTCTTCTCACCTGCCAGCTAGCAGAAGTATTATTTTTAACAACATGGACTTGATCTGCAATGTTCATACTACTGACCTATACAAAAAAATCTCAGTAAACTCAAAGAAAGTTGCTGCATGATTAAAAACTTAGATCTATGCTTAAGTACTGTAATAAACTAGCCCAAAATATATTGTTTTGACACCACAGGTGTCAAAATGGTGGACAGCTTCTTAAACACCTCACACCACCACCTCCTTCCTTCTAAAGGGTTTCATAAATCTTTGTTTTAAACTAAAGATGTCAGCATAGGTTTCTTTAGTGCTTGACATGCTCTAAATTAACTCTTTTTATTACTGAAAGCCATTATAAGCTGGTCTTTAAAATTGTTTCTCAGGATGGCACTTGTTCTTTACAAAGTAATATCAGTTGTCACAGCTCAAGCCAGTCTCAGTCATCCAACATTTAAACAGAAACAGGTATTAACTCACAACTGACCGCCCATACAAAAAGCTTATTATTTGGATAAACAAAAGCATAATCTAGTTTCCAGAATAATAAAAACTGCTCTACTGGAGCTAAGAACTGAAGAGAGCAGATATATTTTTAAGTAGTTAACTATAAAAGTATTTTGACATTTCACAATTACGTAATCTATACTCTTGCACTTGCTTGTCAGCTACAGGTAGCTTTATAATATGACTATGTAACAGCATAAAAATCACTCCAACCAAGTCAGTCTTATTACCGTGATTCAGCCATCATTGCAGACGCTTGATACAGGAGCTGGGTCTGATGATCTGTGTTAAAACCTCGAGCATATGCCACATTATCAAGGACATCACTGCCAGATAAGCCATACCTGTAGAATTCAGTGAGAAAAATCTTAAAAGTGACAACTTCATTAATAGTAGTTATCTAGCAGGCGTACCTGAAGACTAGATTAAACTCACATTCCTGGGAGAACCTGAGAGGTTTAAAAAAAAAAAAAAAAAAGGCAACACAACTTCACAACTTGGTTATGAAAAAAAGTAACAGCAGAGAATGATTGGAAACTGCTTTTAAAGAAAAATTTACTGCCTACGAACAGCAGCAAAGTAGAACACCAGGCATGCTTTCCTTGAAATAAAAATACAAATAAGAAAAATTACCATCATGAAACAGAATATTTTGAATATAGCACTGTATCACTAATAAAACACTTTTAGACTCTAAGCAGATTTATGGACAAATTTGGAGTTCTGAATATGAAGTCAAAAGGTAACAGTACCGAACAGCCATACACCTGCAAATCCTCCATAAGTGTTATTCTACCAAAAATACTTACATTCAGCATCTTGCATTTAACTTATTTATATGGCCCTTTGACAGAGATCCCTTGGAATCTGAAGAACCAGTTGATTACCCTCCTTAGGTCTGAACAGTAGTAATATTTTTTCCATGAGAGAGAACATAAATAGCTTGTTCTCATTTTACATTTCACACTAGAGCATATTTTGCAGAATCAGAGACTCACTTGAGGTCGGAAGGGACCTCCGGAGATCGTCTAGTCCAACTCCCCTGCTCAAAGTAGGGTCACCTAGAGCAGGTTGCTCAGGACATTGCTCCACTCAGATTTTGAACATCTCCAAGGATGGAGACTCCACAACACACCTAGGCAACTTGTTCTAATATTTGATCACTTCCAGAGTAAAAAAGGAAAAAAAAAAAAAGAAAGAACCCCCCTCAACCCTCTTTCATATGCTGAAATGGAATTTCCTGTACTTCAATTTGTGCCCATTGCCTCTTGTCCTGTCACTGGGCACCACTGAGAAGAGTCTAGTTCCGTCTTCTTTACTCCCTCCTCCAACAGATATTTATATAGATTCATTAGATACTGCCAAGCTTTCTCTTCTCCAGGCTAAACAATCCCAGCTCTCTCAGCCTCTCTCCTAAGTCAGATGCTCCAATCCCTCAGTCGTCTTTGTGGTCCTTCACTGAGATCATTCCAGTAGGTCCATGTCTCTCTTGTACTGGGGGGCCCAGAACTGGACACACCACTCCAGATGAGGTCTCACCAGAGAGAGAGCAGAGGGGAAGGATCACCTCCCTCAACCTGCTGGCAATGCTCTGCCTAATGCAGCCCAGGATACCATTGACCTTCTTTGTCATAAGGGCACATGGCTGGCTCATGTTCAACTTGTTGGCCACCAGGACTCCCAGGTGCTTCTCTGCAGAGCTGCTCTCCAGCAGGTCAGCCCCCAGCCTGTCCTGGTGCCTAGGGTTATTCCTCCCCAGGTGCAGGACTCTGCACTTCCTTTTATTCAACTTCAGGAGGTTCCCCTCTGTCCAGAGGAGCCCGTCAAACTCCCTCAGAATGGCAGCACAGCCCTCTGGGGTATCAGCCACTCCTCCTAGTTTTGGATCATCTGCAAACCTGCTGAGAGCACACTCTGTCCCATCATCCAGGTCACTGACGAACACGCTAAATAATACTGGACCCTGTATTGACCCCTGGAGGACACTGCTAGCTACAGGCCTCCAACTAGACTTTGTGCTGCTCATCACAACCCCTCTGAGCTCTGCCATACAGCCAATTTTCAAGCCACCTCAGTGTCTGCTCATCTAGCCTGCACTTCCTGAGCTTGCCTATGAGGATGTTATGGGAGACCGTGTCAAAAGCCTTCCTGAAGTCAAGGTTAGACAACATTCACTGCTCTCCCCTCATCCTCCAAGCCAGTTTTATCATCATAGAAGGATATCAGGTTGATCAGGCATGATTTCTCTTTCATAAATCCTATCCACTCATGATAACCTTCTTGTACTTCATGTCTTTGAAAATGGTATCCAGGATTATTTGCTCCATCACCTTCCCCATGATTGAGGTGAGGCTGACTGCTCCGTAGTTCCCTGGATCCTCCTTCCTGCCTTTCTTGAAGATAGGAGTGACATGTGCTTTTTTCCAGCACTCAGGAGTCTTCCCTGATTACCATGACTTTTCAAAGATATTCGAGAGCAGCTTAGCACTGACATCTGCCAGCTCCCTCAGCACACATGGGTGCATCCCATCAGGTCCCAGTGACTTGTTTATGCCCAGTCTGTTTAAATGCTCCCTAACCTGATCCTCCTCCACCAAGGGAAAGTCCTCCTTGCTCCAGACAATTATAATGGTTACAGGACCTGGGATTCCTGAAGGTTGATCTTGCCAGTAAAGAACAGAGGTGAAAAGAGCATTGAGTACTTCTGCTTTTTCTGTGTCCTTTGTCACTAGGTCCCACACCCCATTCAGCAACAGACCCATATTTTCCTCAGTCTTCCTTTTGTTGCTGATACATCTGTAGAAACCTTTCTTGTTGCCTTTCACATCCCACACCATATTCTATTCCAGAGGGGCTTTGGCTTTCCTAACACTATCTCTACATGCTTGAACAGTATCGGTGTATTCCTACCAGGTCATCTGGCCCTGCTTCCACCTCTTGTATGCTGCCTTTTTATATTTGAGTTTTATCAGAAGTTTCTTGTTCATCCATACAGGCCTCCTGTTGCCTTTGCTTGATTGCCTATTTGTTGGGACCATTTTTGAGCCTGGAGGGGGTGATCCTTGAAAATCAACCAATTCTCCTGGACCCCTTCTCTCTCCAGGGCCATATCCCATCTGATTCTTCCTCACAGATTCCTGAACAGGAAAAAGTCTGCTCTCTGGAAGTCTAGTGTTGTGATCCTGCCTCATGCCTTGCTCCCACCTCTCAGGATCCTGAACTCCATCACCATCAGGCTGACATATACTGTGATCCTCATTAAATAACTAAGTTGTCCCATCATGAGTAAAGGAATTCCTTTTTTCAGCTAGTGTCAATTTACTTCTGGCTGTAAGTACAGACCTTTCAGCCACAGCAAGAAGACGTTCTGGACGGAAAGTGCCTTCTGTGTCAATATACATAGCTTTTCCTTCACCACCACCTCGGTCAATGGGAAGCTAAAATACAGAGCAAAGGAATGAACATGGAATATAATAACAACAAATAACCCAGTTATTGCTGTGTGCCCTCAACTGATATTAATACAGTAAATAACATACCAAATCTACAGTGACTAAAGTCACATTTATCTGGAAAATGTGAGAAGCCAGAGACAGAAAGATTCACATTTTCAATCTCAGACACCTGTGTAAGGAGAACAGAGGCTCAGCTTTGAGCTAGTATGTTCAGGTGCCCAATGTTTTTAACTAAGTCACCAAATTGCACCATCTAGAAATTAATACATACCCACTATTATTTTTTTAAACTAAGATTAGAAATGAGTTAGATGACTTATTGTTTGATAACAAGAGTCAATGGAAAGTTTTTACAAAAATAAAGGGAAGCAAGCTTAGGACACATTAGAAAAAAGCAACTGGTTCAAAAAAAATGGTTAGACCAAATAAATGTCATCCCTCTTTTCTACAGTCTTGGTGATGAGAAAGATTCTCAGCAGTCTACAATGCCTGAAGAGAAATCAAACACTTCTCTGTATTTAAGACCTAGAACTAGGCTATGAGGCTGATGTGCATTAATTTTTGTTGTCAGAATATTATGAAGAGAAAAAGCTCCAAGGCATACATCAAATACAGAAAAAAAAAAATCACAAACTTAACTGGTACTAAAGTAATCCTAGCACACAGATGAAGCATGAAACAAAAAAATCTTAACAAGTTGAGAATTCAGCCAATGGTGCTTTTGAGGACACTTCCTGAACAGATAAAATACTCAGATTCTTTGCAACAGCCGTTTAGATGCATATTTGTATTGTTAAGAAAAGTGCACAAATTAGCAAATATCCAAAAGCTATGTTGTCTGAGTACTTGATTTATTAAAAGTCTGAATATGCAATTAATAAAGTGGACTACTCACTTGACAGGTTACTGCCAGGGTGTGACACAACTGCGTCTTTCCAGTACGAAACTCGCCAAATAACTCCGTTATGGACCCTGTTTCTATGCCTCCTTAAAGAAAGGGGGGGGGGGTAAGCAGAAGATGATCACATACTTTAAACAGATAGACTATACATTTACAGAGACTCAGTTAAACACATGCTTTGGCTAAAAGTGATCATCTAAGTTTAAAAACTCTAATCGGAGAAACTGGCTTTCATACTGAGATTTCTTCATGTTGTAAATAAGTTGCAGTTCATGTTGCAGTTTAAGTAAGTATATTTCTGAATATGCTGAAGAGCTGAGATGACTTTTTTTTGTTTTTTTTTTTTTTAACTACAACTAGGGATGGGGAGATGATGATACCTGTTTTCGTTTTCTTGAAACGGACTAGAGAATAGACTAAACAGGAAAGATGTGATCAGCTCCAGGTTCATGCATCATGACCAAAAGTTTTCAAAACTACTGCTGCAGCTTTTTAAAGAGAATTGATTGTGATACAGGAAAGAAGTACTAAGGAGATCTTAGTCCAACCAGCAGATGTATTCTTATGCTTTTTTGTGCAAGTATCACGTCCTGTATAGAAAAAAACAGATAATGAAGGTTGATCAATAAAGAAATAAAATTATTACCTTGAAGAAGTTTATCAAGTTCTTTGGACCCCGTGGTGATCTGGATGATCTCTGACCTCCGCTGATGGAATTCTGTTGCTGTAGTAAAACCCATCGGAACCAGTTTAGCTGCTTCAGCCTAAAAAAAAACAAACTAAGCATTGTAAAGAACGTTCATCCCATTCATTTAACCCCTCCAGTAATTAATATTGTCATTTTCTGTTTTGTGAAATCAAGAGGCAGCTATAAAATTCAATGCATACAGTTTGTTTTATAGATCACTGTGATTACTTGGTATCTTTGAACAGAACTGAAATTCTGTTCAGAGAAAAAGCTTCCACATCCATTCTGTACGTTTTACAGAAATGCCCCCTCGCCCCCCCCCCTTAACCCACCCTTGGGTTCAATTCTGTTCATGTGAAACTAGAAATACTTAATAACATGTATGCCCATCCTAGGGATGCTATTTTCCTCATAGCAAACAAAAGTAAGTAAAATATTGGAGTTAAATATTCTGYTAGCTCAGATTTAGATACACAAGAACTAGTCCTGGAGAAACTCCACATTCCGAATTAGAAGATGCTAAGAGATTTCAACTCAGGGTTCCCTCTCAATCCSCGAAAGTCAACTGTAGATGTCAAGATGCATACTTATCTGAGGTACACAATTAACAAGCTTGAGAAGAACATAACAGAAGAACAACTGTACTGGGTCACACCAGTGGTTCACCACCCAGAATCCTATGCCGTGACAGCTGCCAACAGTGGAGTCTTAGGGAAAGAGCATAACAAACCAGGGAACAAGGGTCTGATTCTTACAGACCTTTTTAGTAGTCCCCACCCCTTTACTTCTCGAAGCTAGTCCTAGGCTATTTTGTCTTTCCTCATAAAAAGGTCAGTTGGTATCTCTGATCCTCCTTAATGCCCTTCTCAGGATATTGTGAATTGAGACCTTCCAAGATTACTGACACAGTTTGAGCCAGCAGCCATAAGACTTCCTGAAATTTTGGGGTTAAAGCTTTTGCAAAACATCCTTACCAGGATTTTGTCAGCTTTGGCTTCACTGATACCTTTAATATTTAGTAACTCCTTCTTTGGTGCATAAGCAACAGCCTCAACTGTGTGAAATCCAGCTTCTTCTAACTTCTTCACGTCATTTGCATTTATACCACATTGCTGAAAGGGAGGTGGGGGGAGARAGGGAAAAGACATATGAAACTCTCAGACACAAACACCTTCATCTAACTTCCACTGAATACCTTCAACTGGCTTCAGCAGATTTGGATCAAGCTCCGTTATTACAAGGCAGCATACTGAATGTTACTTCCCTATTCACTTATACACAATGAACCACGAAAAAAATCCCTTTGCCAGTGCAATGCTTTAACCATATAAATGGCACAGAACATGCAGAAGATGTTGTTCTCCGTCTGATTTAATAGATATTGAAGATGACCAATACATGCTCAGGAAAGGATATGCTGCAAAGCAACATAGTACAAAACATAACTTTTAGCATGTTTTTTTTCAACAAAACCCAAATAAGAATTTAGCAACACAATTTGCAGATGCAACTTGTATTTAAGGAAAGAGATTAGTGACTTTCTTGAAAACTTACTCTCGAGTTAGCTTTTGACATACCTCTAACCTAGAGATGAGCTGTGGCCCAAAGTTCTCTTCTTCTGCAGATGTATCTGCATTTGCTTCGTATTGCATCTGCATAGCCATTGTATCAGATATTCAGTACAGTCCTCTCTGGAAGAAAATCAAATAACTTTGTGATGCAACATACACCATTCAAACAATTATACGTGTCAGTTGTTCCAAAATATGTTAACAGATCATCTAAAGCAATATGCAACAGTTTTGGTCCCATCCTTATCTCTTCGCTTATGATATGAGTGCTATGAGAAATATCTTCCGTGTGTGTTCTATTGTACTATAAACATTATAAAAAAAMCAACCAAAAAAAAAAACTCTTAGGGCACCTAATAAGAAATAATAAGAGGTTTAACGGAGAGTTCTAGAATATTTTTAGGAGTAAAATATTGAAGATTTCTTCAAAGGATTGCTTGTTAATAAATTTATTACTATTAGCAGAATCTCATTTTAGCACAAAGTTATGCAGTCGCCTTAGAAGATCAGACACATTACTTTAACCTGGCACTTGACATCGTAGGTTGATTATTTCTAGAAAACAGCCCTTGCGTCAACTACGAATGCTAGTACCTTGCAGAAGTTTGAAGCAGGCTTTAGATCCCTCCCCTCTGTATCCCTGATAACATTGTAATGCATCTGTACCACCCTTCTAAACACCAAGCCGAGGAACATGACATGGGTCACAAGCAGTTAAGAGTGCATCACCGTATGGAAAGTTACATGCTCTTCAGGAATAACATTCTTCATGCTGCATGTCATTTAACTTGTGGAGTTGGTAGAAGCTAGGTATGGAAATGACTAAACGGGATCTGACAAATACAAATCACCCATACAGAGTAAAAGAAGGCCACAGGCAGGAACACAGCAGGGGCAATTATACAATATCAGCGCAAAAGGCCACTTAGCCCAGTATCTTTTTACCAAGACCAAACACCTCAAGAACTGGCAGCAGAAACCGACACTAAGCATTTGGGCTATAATCCGTTTCCCACAGCTCATCCTAATCTTTAATGATCAACCTCTCGAAGTGTGGCATCGTGTATTATCCTCCAGGTTTGCCTGCTATTAAGGCAACGCTGCGTATGCTTCTGCGGGGCACCTCAGATTTGCCCCGTGCCTTTGAGAAGCTCCCCACGTCCTTGTCCTCAACGAGGCGACTGGAGGGGAGGACAACGAGCTCCGCAGTGCCAGCACTTTCCTCCCGGCTTTATTTTTCAGTTCGTTTCAACGGACGGCGTTTTTCCTCATAGATTTGCCTCACGCAACGCCCCCTCCCCCGCCCGAGGCCTCCCGCCGGGCCGGGCCGGGCCGGGCCCTGCCGGCCCCTGGCGCACCGCCGGAGGGGCAGAGGAGCGGGGGAGGGGGGGGACGCGGTGCGGCAGCATCCCCAGTCCGGCGGGGGGGGGGGGGGGGGGGAGCGACCGGGCTCGCCCCTCCGCTCCTTCACTCACCCGCGGCGGGGACCGGCCCGGCCCGGCGCCGCTCCCGGCCGTTAGACGCGCGGCGCCCGCCGGTTCGGAGAAGCCCGCCACCCCGTCACGTGATGGCGCGCGCAGCACGTTCCCCCCGCCCCCGCGCAGCTAGGCAGGAGCAGGGGGCGGGACCGGCGCGCCCAGGGCTCCGCCCCCGCCGGCGCCTTAAAGGGGCCGCCCCCGTTAGCCTTTGCTAGAAGGAAAGCTTTGTTCAAGGATCTCTTCTCTTTGTTTATTAGTATCAAACACTAGGACAAAGCGGAGCAGCACCCTGTTGCTACAGGCGTTGACAGGAAACGATTGGGACACCAGACAATGCAGCATAATCAAAACAGCTCCAGGCCAGGCTTGTTAGGAATACCAACAAAGTTTTTATGTGTTTCATTAAAACATTTATTTAACCTGTCTTAGGCCTGGCAAGGTCGCAGATGTGCAAACAGCAATAGGCACACAAAGGTAGAGGACACAAGCTTTTAAAGAGATGTGGAGCTAGGCTTAAATATATGAGAACATTTACAAAACTAGATTCAGAAAGGCCTAGTGGAGTCCCAGCAGGATTTTTGAGGCTTTTCAGTTGCTTCTCTGCTATCGTGGAACACCTAAAACATGGACAAGGGCTCCAGGACACCCAGCAGGTTCTCACGGGGTTCCACCCAGCAGGTTCTCACGGGGTTCCACCTTGCTGCTGAAGCAAGGCATGAAAAGAGCCTACGCTCGCTCCAGGCTTCCATTATATGAGAAGTAAGCTTTTAGAGAATCTCTTGCCAAGCTACATAATCCATCCTGGATGGTGGAGGGATAACCACCAACCATATGACACAGCTGAAAGAGAAGCCTGCAGCCAGGGAGGACCCCATCCCAGCAGGGTGCTTAAGATCATCATAAATGCTGCCAGGTGCATGCTGAGCATGACAGAAGGCAAAAAAAAACCCATCTCACCCATTATGGACATTACAAAAGAAAAAAAGGTTTCCTGGCCTTAAGTGATAGGGCAGATGCATCCATAGTATGAACACACGTGTAAACAAACACTCAAAACACATATTGAGACTTAAAAATTGAAGAAACCCCAGATCAAGATGTCCACACGTCACTGGAACCTCATCTACACGATGCTCGTACTGGCCTTTGCTAACCCAGAAGCAAAAAACTGGGAGCACACAACTGGCATTTGTAATTAAAATCCTGTAACCGGGTGCATTATGAACAGCCAGGAAGCTAAGAATAGGCTAAGGGGAGTTTACAGCTGATGGCAGAAAATGGCTTTTTTATTCTAGATTCCCAGGCAGACCTGAAGAGAGCTTCAGGTGACTTAACAAGACAACAGAGCCAACTCTTGATGAAAAATATCAAAAGAAACTTTTATAGATCTCTACAGAAATATAAATATAGCTAGATATCAAAGTGCACAGTATAAACTGAAATATACGGAGCACTTCAGAATCTCACACCCAAAGAAATACTTCTTATTGTCCCTGCCCTGACTGAAATGCAATCACTGAGTAGGTATTTTAAGATTTCATGAATAAAAGTTATAGCGTTAAAGCAAATGAGCTTGTGCCATAAGTACAAAAGTCTAAGCTGTTAAAAGGTAATTACATCTTCCATACCTAATAGGTGACTTGAATTTACCTGCCATGCCTTCAGAGTGGTATGTCTGATATAAATGCCCTTTTTAGAGATACTTTTCCCACTCGGGAGTCTTTTTCCCACAGTTCTTAACAGCACTGGGATAGCAAACTGAGGTGTTAACAGCTTCCATTGCTGCAATTGAAGTAGCAGTAGAGCTGCAAGAAGAGAGGTTACATCATGTTTTGCAGAGTTCACGTTTAGAAACATTAAGCTATTTTAGCAGTGTGAAGCAATGATGCCCTTTAAAGCATCGGGTTTGCAAATGGCAGATGCCCTGGACTTGGAGAGACAGAGGTACAGCAAAAAGGTTGATTCAATATCTGAATTTTCCTTCGGGTTTCTGAGCTAACTAAACACTTGCTTTAGCACTAGATTATCTTTTCATCTTATTCTAAATTGCAGAACTGATCAATCACTCATTTTACTTCTGGACAGTCCTTAAAGCATTGCTGTATGCTGCTTAAACAAGTATGTTCTCTCACTAGTGTTTCAGTCCTCTATCCAGATTTTGGGATGTTTCCCATGAAAACTAAGGCTGGGAACATGAAAAGCAGAATATTACTAATAGTGCACAGTAACTGCATCCTCATTATTTCACCTTTTGCAAATCAAGCAATTTAATATGCGCTTCCATATGTATTTAATAAGACAAAACAAAGACCACAAGAGAATAAAGGCTTTTGCATTTATATATACAGAAAGATATCAGTCCCAAGTCAGCAATACTGAAGACCATAAAAGATCACTTTCCCATAACATACTAAAACTTGGATATAGTTGACATTCTCTTGGCATTCACACTTATACTTGGGCAATTTTAGACGCTCATGGATGATCTCTAAATTTCCAACAACAGGTGCTTTAAATCAAATTCAATAAAACAATGAGTGCTATTATCATTGATAACCATAAATTAATATTTAAGGATAGCCGTATTCAAAACGACATTCCAACTCTGTTAAGAGGAAAACATGATAGTGCTCATTCTTTCACAGCTAATATTATATTACCAAAAATGAAATAAATAAGAATTGTCATTTGTAATTTTTTTTTTCCAAAAAGTAAATCAATTCTTTAAAAGTAATTCATTTCCTCTCCCTTCCTCTCCCCCTGTCTTTAAAGAGGTACAGCCAGAACTTGGGATGTAATCCCAGCTTTACACCTTGAATCACAGTGGATTGCTGAAAGAAATAAGAGTTATACAAGATCTCCAGATTTCTGACTGAGCAATGGTTATAAGCACTGGGTGTGAAAAGGTTTAAAATGTGAGTTCTCATCAAAATTTGACTTCCCAAATAATATAATTTTTGTAAATATATTATCTCTATGGAGATTTTAACAATAATACATCAAGTCTGAGGCACTACGAAGGGATGGGAAGTTAGCCTATAAACGAGACATGCTGTAGGCTTCAACTCCTAAAGCCCTTGGAGGACTTTGAAGAAGTCTGTACAGTATAAATTAAACATAAAATTGGAATTGCTTAAGTGCTGCCACAATCATTTTCTACTGCAGATGCATGGCTTTTTTGTTTGTTTTGTTTAATCTGGTACACTTGGAAACATGCTGAAAGAAAACTTAAAACATAAAAAACAGGGTAATGCTTATGAAGTACTACTGGAGCACCCTCTGCTGGTTAATAATACTTGTATAGCAACTTTAAGAAACTTGAAAGTTATTTTAGTTATAGCATCCAAGTCATTTGTGACTTTGGCACTATTTTCGAAAATAAAAATCTCCTGTGAGAGTCAAATCATAGAAGACTAACACTAGGAAACGAGAGAAAAAAATGCAAGTTCACATTATGAAAAGTCCTCTCAAATAGCTATCAAAGGTATTTCAATAGTAGTAGGCAAATTTTCAGTCAAAAGTTTGTTTTAAATAGAGCAATTAATTATCACAATTAAAAAAAAAGAAGAAATAGCAATACTTCAAATTTTTAATGAATTTCCACCTTCCAAATAGAAGGAAAAAATTGAAAAAAGACAAAAATATATGAACACACACACATGAAAACATTTTAAAATCAACATATTTTACAGAGATACAAAAATTGTCAGCTGCCTACACCGAATGGAGAGTTAAGAATTGCTAGGCACTTCAATACCATAAATTCAGTCAGGGTTAGCTCAGCACCAACAGCTCAACCTACATTACAGACTATACAAAAGCAACCTGGACTGCACTGAGGATCTCACAGATACCTCCCGACTTTAAACAGCTCAGTCTCCTCACTACATTCTAATTCACTACAAACTCAGGCAATGTACCAGAAACAAGGGAACGATTAGCACTGGACAGAGAGCTATACACAGAAGATCAGAACATAGTTCTAACTGGAAGGGCTCACACAGCTTCAGCTCGATGGCTTTGAGTCTGCTGCACTGCAAAGTCTCTGGTCTGGCACAGGGTTCTGTAGCCTTCACAAGTCTTTCCAATTCTGATGGGCGAACTGGTTAGTTATTCTACATTATTTGGTTAATCAGAAGCCAGACCATAGTTTCTGATTTCTGGGGGGAGAAGTTCCAGGAAACTGATTAAAAAAATAAATAAATTAAAAAAAAAATGATGTGGTACGTTAGAATGTTAAGTAGTAGTGGAGTAATGAGAGTGAAAGTAGTAAATTCCAGTCACATAAATTTGGAAGATACTTATCATTGTTTTATACAAGAACTTTGTGAATCCATCCAGAACAAAACTGACATGTTACTTCAGAAGACTATCCATACTAGAGAAGACTACAGAAGGAGGCCAAGACCATTAATCCAAGACTGGATTAATAAAAGACCTAAGAAACTCTTCCTCCTACGCTTTAGACACATCTGCATTTATCCTTTGGTCTAAAAGAGAAGCTTGGGGCTTACACTGAGCATCCTGGATATCAAACAGTTATTAGACAAGATTCATAAAAAGCTGAGAAGCTAACAGCATTCCTATTTCAGTGAGACAGCTGTAAATTCTTGTAAGAGTAGAGCCAAGGGATATCCAGTTTGACACCTTCAGTCCTGCATGTGAATCATCTGGGATCTTGGAGCAGATTATGATGAATCAAGCTGACCATCCTTCGCAAATAGTGGTAACCAAGTGGAACCTTGGACAGAACAGCAGAAATTTCCTCCTCTCTGGGAAAGATAAAATTATCACATGAGTTTGAGAGGATATAGAACATTTAATTCACTGTCCCTAAGCTTTGAAACTTAAGTTATAGAGTAGTCCTTTTCGTTGAACTCACCCAATGTTCCCAATTTGGTTTTGGACAGTAAACGGCAGTGAAGCAGATGGGTAGTTGGCGGACAAAGACAGGGTCAATTCAAACTTTGCAAAAGCTGTGGAAGTGGAGAAWAAAAGCTTCACTCTGTATGAGAAATAAAAACAAACAAACAAAAAAAATCAGTACAAAATGTTCAAATGTACTGCTACCTCCTTTGAATTAGGTTCCAGATGTGAAATCAAATGATGTAACAGATGCAACAACCTCACTAATTTCTGAAGAGTTCCAACATAGCCTAACACTAACTTTATAGAAAAGGTTAAAAGCACCTTTCCACTCTGAATTAGAATACAAAACCTCAACTTTCCTCACAGATGAAGTTTCACACATAAACCACAGCAGAACCTTTTAAAAATTACAAAAGGACAATATAGACTAGTAATCAACAATGATTTGTGGTTAACATAAAACATATTTGAAGCAGGACTAATTCACTTTCAGTTCCATAATTCTAAGTTTGTTTCATAAATCCAGCGCTATTTAAGTCAGGCCAGATTTCTATCTAGCACAGTACTCTGCCTATGACAAGGTCCAGGAAGGACAGAGTTGAGTCTTATTGCAAATAAGAGAGAAACTGTCTCTGAGTACACAATGCTGAGGAAGCAGATCCTTTGGGATAGTGTAAAACAGGGCAAGCATACAGCAGGTCTTTTCCAGGTGAATATCCCACAGTTTGCAACTGCCTAAGCATGGGCTGTATTGGCATGTGTTTTGCTGGCTTAACTAAATGTAGCTTTTATGGGACTTTGGGGATGCAGTAAAAGAACACTCTTACAAAAGCTACTATGAATTTAGAACAACCTCTGTGGACAGACATGGCATCAAGGCATGCAGAGAAAGGGTTAACTGGGCGCTCCTTAGGTAAGGATATACATCACTAATAGAACGATGAAAAAGGGATTCTGAAGTGAAATATTTATCATGTTCCACTGGGGAATGCCACAAAATGATGAAGTAGTATGGGAAAATGAAAACTAAAGAAAATAAACTAAAGTACATTAAGCCTTCAAGGACTGTTTCTGCTTGGCTGAAGCAAAATGAAAATTAAGCCTATTATAAAAGAAACAAAGCACAAAGCTACAGGTAAACTCTTGGTTCTGCTTCCTCTCAATTGCTACACTCTAGCCTAATGCTTTAGGTGAGAGATTTAAGTGAAACAGGAAGGCACCAAGTAAGGAGAGATTATATAATAGTAAGGAAACTGGCTGAATCCAAGAACAGCTCAATTTCTATGCATTTGGATATTACTGTTCAATTTTATTTTAAAAAAATACATTATTGTTAAAAATAGTTACCTAAAATCTCAGTTTCAGGAAAACCAATTTGAAAATAGTTCAAAGTTTTGTTTGTGATTATCTACAGACACTTTTTGAAGGACTGGTGCAAATTATATATCAAGTTACTCACTTTGTGTCGTTGATAGCCGTCTTTAGAAGATTAAATTTTCCACCCCATCTCTCCAGAAATTCAATCTCCTCTCCTAAGACCTTACAACGACTCACAACCAAAGAGATGTCATGAAGCACCTAAGTGAGCAATCAGAAAAGCAATCACACTGGAAATCAGGCTGGCAAACTATATGTCATTTTAAAATGCAGTTTATTCTGGAAAGTATACACAAAGTGTAGTTTACCTGCTACCTCAATTTGGATGTGGAAATGAAACTGTACAAGCATAACAACAAATAAACATGCGTTGCCCTAAGTTTTTCCCTCTAGCATTGTCAGCTGGGGTACATAGGTATGCAGGAATGCCAAGCTTGGTTTGGCAATTTAAACCACTAATTCTTTAGGAAGCAGAATGGTATTCAGCTCAATTCTTTAGTTCTGCTTGTACCAGTCACAAAAATGGATTTTAAAAATCACTAAGGCAGGCAGAAATCAATACAACAAACAGTGAAGAAACCATAGTTTAGAATCAATGTTCAAGTACAATCAAATGTTCTCAGTGAATGGCAAAAGCACACTTAAATTACAGCTTTTAGGACTCTTGCCTTCTGGGACAGGTTCTTCCCCTCTTATCTCAGAAATATTTATTCATTCACAAAGCTGATTTTGGTTTGCATTGATGAAGTGTTCAACAAAATGATTTTTTTTCCCTCAACATCAGTCCTATTCTCTGTGACAGAAGAAATTCCCCACTTTTCCAAAGTGCTATAGGCTTTCCCAGAACATTACCTGGGGCAGGTAGTGTAGCGTGGGGCACCTTTCCTGCCAGCATCCCTGACTTTCAATAAACTGGAAGATGAGTCTTTGGACTAAACGTGAGGAAAGTGGAGCTTTTTCTTCTGTAACATAAAAGACAAACATGTTGCTAGCAGTCTTTTCAAAGCCACGTAGTAATGCATTGTCAGATAAAACATAAATTTACAGATATCATCCCAGGAACAGTTTACCAGGGCAGCTACTTTCAAGCTACTTGAAAAAATCTTACCATCCAAGAGAGATTCAAAGCTCATGCTAACTATCTTTCTGCAGGGATTTTCACCGAAAACTTCACCATCTGAGAAGAAAAAAAATAAATAAAGAGCATTTAAGAAGTAGTTATTTCCATACTTAGTTATAGAACCCTTTCAATTATTCAAAGGCTCACAGCTCTTCCTCTTCAGCAACAGCTACTTAATACATACATTTCAAATTTTTATAGAAAGCACTGATACCCATATCCTAAGCCACAACTGATCACATCTCTCAGTTTATATGCCCCCACTATATTTTGTTCTATTTCCCCTTAACATCTTCATAGACTAAGAGCCTTTGTGTTTCTATTATATAACTATTTAAACTTTCAAATCCRTAAAACAAAAACTTACAAATTTTGCAGCTTACCTATTGCTGATCCAAAGACTACTGTGAATTCAATAGAATCATATAGAAAAGTAAAGACTGCCTGCTGTTCACTCCATTCACTAATTTCCCACTCAGTGAAGCTAAAAAGGGGAAAAAAAAGCTAAGTTTCAACCAACCAACCAAAATTAACTGAAAGACAAAGGTCAGAGTATTAAGTGCACTTGCAGCTATTATATAATATACCAACTATCCTCTCACTTCCCAACAGAACATAAAAATCAAAGGGAAATACAAGCATAAAACTGTTGGAAAACTTGAAAATTTTTCTTAAAATGTTCATTTTGGAATGGGAGGATAGTTGAATATAGAAAGAAATACAGAAATATAGAAATAGTGTCACTGCAAGATCCTTAATTAAAAAGTAAATAGTGTGTCAAATTGAACTTCACTGAATCTTTATTGCTCATCCTAGGTTTCCAGTTGATGGGCATCCAAAGATGTGCCAAATTAAATAAAAAGTAAAAACAAAACAAAAACATTAATATAAAAATGTGAGGACTCAAAACCAATGAAAAATAAAACTTGAAGGTCCTTTCCTTACTTGTATGCCTCCAGGAGTTCCTGGCAACTTTTTTCTTTCTTCTGTAGATGGTTTATATCAGAAAGCACTTGCTCATTCTGAGTCTCCAGATCTGACAGATCTCTGCAAAGATAAAACAATTACATCAGGTGCTCCTGAGAAAGCAAAGCACACTGATTAAAAAAAGAAAAAGAAATCTCTAGAACCTGAATGTGCAGTGATTTTTTTAAGCTCTTTAGATCCTCTTTAAGTCTTACCTTTGAAGCTCCTCTTCTTGGGCTCTGAGGGTTCCCAATTCTAAGAGAAAAGGCGGGGGGAAAAAAAAAAAAGCTATAACAGACCAGAGCAGCAGAGAAAATCCTAACTTGCTGTGCTGTCCTTGTTCTTAACAATATGAAAGAATCCAGCCTGATGACTGTTAATTCTACTTGGATATAGATATGTGGTCAACAAAGGTTAGTAATTATTGAACAATCTAAGTGCTGGGTGTAAAAGTCAGTGCACACTCTTCAAGTCACTCTGTTCCAGGTTCTAAATTCCATTTTTCTAGGGGGGAAAAAAACCAAACCAAACCAAAAAAACCTAGTCCTTTTCCTTCTTTAATGTCTATTTGCTTAGCTGTACCCAATGAGGTTAAAAAAAAAAATTTTTTTTGCATTCACATCAAACTTAAAGATGGAGGGAAGGGGGGGGGAAGCAGTGTGGAGCATCACCCTCTCTAAAATTTCTAAACAAAATGCAGCTCAGCTGGTACCATTACCTTCCTCTAAATTTCTCCCTTTGGACTCCCATTCTCCCATTTCATCACTGCAGTCTGCTTCACATTCTTCCCAGCCAGAATCTATGGGAAAGAAATGTCAGAAGGTCTCGGCAGAACTCCAGGATTCAATATTTAGATTCCATTTTATTTGTCTCTGGGTTCTATAATTGTCAGAATTTGAAAACTAGCTAAGAGAAAATGTACAAGAAGCCAAGAAGGGTATCTATCAAAAACCTCAGAAAGTACTAGATAATGATTCAAACTCATTTTATTATACAGTTTCAAAGCTGATACAGTGCAATTTGATTTCCACTTAAGGCACTGGAAGAAAATTCATTAGAAACAAAAGAAAAAAAAAATACACGGGGCAGGTTTTACAGCCATTTTGAACTGTGTGCTGCCAGCAGCTGTACTAGCAGATTTAGCCAACCTGGTTACATGTTCATAGGGTACAACTGCAATTCTCTATTTCAGCACAGGCATACTCCCGGTCTTTGTATGGTGTGTAAAAAATTCCCGTAAGACAAGTTTGCAGTCATGAAGGAAGCTGATTAAGCCTAACAGATTACTTGTAACACAGGAATTTTAAAATTCCAAGCAACTGCCAAACACAGGATCTTGAAGTGATCATTTAAACAGCAGCTCTACACAAAAATAAAGGGACTGGATGAGAAAGCAGCAGATCAGTCACTGGTTTGGAAACACTTACCTGCTTCCAGAGCAGCAAGACAGCTATCTGCCTCCTCGAGAATTTCATCCATTTTTGCTATTCTTGACTGTAGTTTCTCCCATTGTTCCTAAGATGCAAAAATTGGACTCTATTGCAATGTGTTTTTACACGTCAATGGCATTTTTTAAAAAGCTGCACATTTTCTGGGACCACCACATGGGTTTTTGCTTGCTAAGAGACTAATTAAAGGAGCTGATGCAATCTGTCATTAGAATGAAGAGGTAGACTGACAGACATTAAGGCAGTAACATAAGAAAGTACATAAGTACATAAGAAAGCAATCTTCCCAATCACTTTTCTTACAAAGGGATGAGATGAGACATGTAGCCAAATAAATTTCTCAAACTTTTAGCACGTACAAGTTTCTGTTATCTATCACAATGCATTATTCTGCATTCCGTTGTTACTTGCTAATACTGACGCATTACTAGAGTCTAAGAGCTCGCTTCTTATAGCATTTTCCAAAACATTCCTTTTTTTCCTCCTCTGTAACTTCACTTGATAAAACCCTTAGGCAGAAGGTTCCTATAGCATAAGTGCAAGAAAAGAGTCACTGTCCCAATGTGTTTTACGTTTGCATATAAATAAAAGGGAAACATGTTTAATAAGAAGGAAACTATCAAGAGAATGCACACTTACATAAAATAATTATGCTTCTAAACTTGATGGCCCTGGCTTCTACTATTTTAGACATGGATGAAATATGGTAGAAATTCCTCCCATAAACCTAACCCTCTGCTGTCACCTGGCACATTACCTGTGAGCTCTGCAACAATTTGCTATACAGTGTCACTTTCCCATTGTGAGCCAGGATTTTACTCTCCTTGGTGAAATAGGATTTCATTTTGTTCAATTCTGCTCCAAAGCTCTTCAGCTGTAATGAATGGAAAATACAGAAGAGAAAGCAAACAAGTATGTGAAACAAAGATTGTTCAATCAACCTTTTGGACTCTTCTTCCTTTCTCTGCCGCTGCTCCTCCTGCCCCCATGTCCCATTTCTCTAGTAGCAGTATTACAGGACAGTTGCAAATGAAATCAAATTGCAATTTGGACAATCCCTAATAACTCAAATCAGTCAACTACTAAAGCAATAGATTTTCTTAGCAAAGAGCCAACAGGATGAATACCCTTTATTCAAATAGGGTGCAGCACAGAGAAATAGCATCAGATTTTAACAGCTCAAACAACTAAAGATGCTTTCGCCATAAGACAGAGCAGCTTCATTAAGTATGTCAGATGTCTCTTGTCCCAGTTATTCAAGATATTCAGAACACTCTCCCCATTACAGTTAAGAAGGCTCATTGAAATGCTCACAGAAGCCCAGACACTAYGCAAACCACGTGACCTAAACTGAAAAAAAGCCACCTGTTTTAACAGAACATAGCTACAGATTAGGTCGTTCAAAATTTTTTCCGATAGTCATCAATCCAGGGGCTGCAGAGGAAGATATAAAAAACTTTTCTCTAGATTATTTTAGATCTGCCCATTTCCACTTCGCAGTACCATTCTAATTTGAATATATAGAGATTTGCTTCATAACCATTCAAATTTGTTATCCTTAGCCAAGGGTTCTGGGTGCTTTTATTGTTCATAACTACATTCTTCCTGAATCCAATTAATATCCTAGCCTCAGCGATGTCCTATACCACAGAGGTCTGCAAGCTAATTATGAACTATGAAAAATATTGTCTTTCATCAATTTTGACTTTTTATTTTCATTGAATAGGCCTTATTTTTGCCATTAAAACTGAGGAGAACAGAATCTTTTGATCTACCTTCTCAATACTGTTTGGGATATTTTTATGATGTTTCTTGTTTTTAGATGCAAATGTTTTTGGAGTGCTTTCTTGTGCCCATTAGCATTCATCTTTAAATACTCTCTGGCCTCATCACCTTCTGTTCTGGTATGCAGCATCATTGTTAAACCCCCAATTCTACATGCAGAGTAGCTTTTTTCTGTTCATTATGTGTCTTACAATGTTGCATACCTTTCTGAACTAAATGCGAATTTAAGTTAATGGCCAATTCTGCTCCAATGATGGATCCACAGAGCCCCTATAAGTAAGAGTAGCTCATTTTTTCCTTCCAATATTGCATTGGTTGCCTAGGGCCCTCTGAAATTCCTCTCCTCTTCTCTGCCCCCAACTAACTTAAATTGTAAATTTCAAGTTTTTCTGTTTTATAGCAACATATTCCCTCTAGTATGTTAGAAAGGGCATATGTCCTTGCACGCAAACCTTCTGCTATATTAGAAAGTAATACTTTATTCCAGTTGTCATAGAGGTCTTTCATCCACAAAATACTTTGCCTTGTACCTCCTACCTGCCTACTGTTAGTCAGTGACCATTCTGGTTCTTATTTTATCTGAATGCCTAAATTAACTTTACTTCCTTACGTAAAAGGCAACATTATCTCTTCACACAGTATTACCTCTTCATCAGAGCAGGTTCTCATCACTTCCCACAAACTCTTATTCACATTCACCAGGAGTTGATCCTGGACACTTGCATAAGGTTTTAATCTGAAAAGTGGAGAAAAAAGGGGGAGGAGGGAAGAGAGAGAGAAGAAAAAAACCTCTTGTTGCAACTGCACTGCACACGTAAATAAGCACATTGGTATTTGTGCACTTCATTCCCCTGTTCTAATTAAAACATGGAAATGTAAATATTTTCATTTAATAGGGCCTTACATCTTAGAGAGACCCTCCAAAGCCTTGATTATATGGTGGCCGCGTTTGTTAATCTGCAGTGCATAATGCAATGTTCCCTTTCTATAGTCTTTTTGCTGAGGGCAGCTCTGAACACAAGGTGGAGAGTTAGAAGAATGATGAAATACAAAGTGAGGGTAGTAATGGGGCTGGAAAAAAAAAAAATCTTACTATCGATTTTGCATTTTATCATAAATTTTGATTTAGCACTTAAATTGTAGCAGACATAATGAATCAGACTAGAATTATCCCCCAGATGAGAAAATAAATCATAACTTTATTTCAGTCTAATAAATAATGAAAAATTAGAGCAAACAACAACAGATTGTAACCTGTTACAATTCTGCTTCCTGTATTTGATCATTTTTTGATACAACTCAAAGTTTTACTCTAACTCCTCTGATGTGCAGCTGAAACATAATATTAATAAGAGATAAATTATTTGAGGAAAATCAAACATTAATTATCTCCATAAAAAAAACAGCTCTTCAAGATTTTGCCCTATATAAGTACATAACAAACTGGGTACTAGCATAAAGTAGGTCACCTATCATTTTCTGTTTTCCCCATATGTAATGTATTAACTTTCTTCAGGCCATTCTGCATGCAACCTGAGCTGAAAAAATAAAATTACTAATATACCGAGTGAATGAAAAAACAGACTTACTCATCTATCATCTGAGAAAGGGCCTGGCAATCTTCTTCATAAATACGCAGCTTGGGGCGATACACATATTGGCTGAAAAGCAAGTCTTCTGGAGTAGGTGGTGTGCTCACCGCATACTGGGGGAAAACAGAGAGGGATAAAATTGTGGGGGGAAAAGAAAAAAAAAAAAAAGATGCGTACTTTTCAGAAACACTAGCTTCCAATCAATTTGTGCACAGAAGCCAGCAAGAGACTTGGAATCTTTATTCTGCAGAACAGAAAAAAATAAAGGAGTCAGCCTGACCTGCTAAAACCATTTTCTTTATTGTGGATTTCATTCTGAGCCAAGTTAATAACATAGCCTTAGATAATTCATTTCACTTTTATGCCCCGTGTTTCCCCATGTTTAAATATGGACTTCTTGTTGGGACATACGCTTCATCGCCGTTGCTCAAAAAACTACATTGAGAGTAATTAACTTCCTTAAATGGAGACCTAAGAAATATGTGCACATTATCCAGCTAACAAGAATGCTCTAGAATAGAACAAGATAACTATACTTGATTCAGAATCTGAGCTCCCAATTTTCAACAAGCCTTAGGCACAGCCAATAAATAAGATGGCAGTATTTCAGATAGTTACCTACATATTTAAGCAGATAGATTATTTATGCTAATTCCATCCCTTCAGAGAAAGCTTTCAGTTTTCTTATCAGTGATCAGCCACTATTGAATGGCATCCAAGTTTTGTAGGCCTGCTGAATATTTAGAGACAGCTTAGTATAAATACATTTGCAAATTGAAAGTCTAATCTAAACTATAAGACTGGATAGCATTTTAAACAAAACCAGAAGAGATTTAAAAACCATAAGGAGAGCAATTTAATCAGTACAAAATGTATTAATTTAGCTATCTTTTTATCAGCTTTTATTCCTTTATATTGGAATTTTAAAGAACTTAAAAATGGACAGACTTTTTACATGAAGAAAGTTGACTCTTATGTGATCCCCACAGTTCCTGTCTCCCCTCAGCTTTTTAACCTTTCTCTTTACACCTTGACATGGAACAAGCAATGCTTTTCCCGAGAAGACAGAGGACCATATCCTAAAGACCTCACAACCACAGTGTTATGAGCATAGCTTTGTTTGGAGGCGTGTTCACCATTGATCACAGTTTGGTCCATAATTTAAGAACTCTTGATTTCTTTGTTCTTGCTAAGCTRACTCACAGGTATTTTCTTCAGTCAGCAGTGAAGGAAATGAGCAAGGGCAGAACACAATACCATACCCATCAAAACCATCCTCAGCTCTGTGCATCAGCTTCCTGCGCACTAGCAAAACAAGGTCCACAGTTTCAGTCCTTTCTTCCAATCCAAGAAGATATCTAAACTTCTAACATGAATGTTCTGCTGACACCTTTACCCTGACCAATGTGATACATTACACGAGTAAGACTTGGTTATATAAGAGCCAGTTTTCTAAGGAGCTGATCTGAAGCACTAGGATAAAGTTCAGATATAAAATTGTCACAAATAAACCACTAACCRTGAGAAAGGTGTGTTCTTGACCATGTCTTTTCATACATGGTAACTATTTCACTATTACACTTGTAACATACAGATATACTGCAAATCCCTACCAAAAAATATGTCACACCACGCATTCGTTCCTCTTAGAGAAGGAAGAACAAACGTCATTAGGACCTATTTAACATTGAACATGCTACTGGAAAGTTTTCCAGTACTGTAGAATAAGTACTGCCATAGAAGAACCTGCCACAGCTACTTCTAAATTATGCAGACACTGCTTAGTTTTTTCCACTTTCCAGGATAGGGTTTCTGCAGTCCCTGGCACACTGTTTATTGTGCTAGCAGAAATTGTACTAAGTAGCAGGAAATGGAAATATTTGAGTTAATTCCCCGTATACTTTGTTAAATAAATGCTAAGCACTGATGTTTCACAAATCAAATATTGTCTATTCACAAAACTTGAAACTTCTCCACCTCAGTATAACACCTATGTGTGGAAAACTGAACAGCTAATTCACAGCACTTTATTACATAATCTTTTAAGGAATGATACTTGTTTGTGAAAACCAGATAGATTAGAGAGAACAATTCTAGCATCCGGTTAGAAATTCAGTTGGCTACACAAATGTGTACAAGTAAGCATGTCTGAAATGCTAGTCTTCAGAGAGCTTACAGAAGGGAAAAAAAAAAAGAAAAAAAGAAAAGAAAAAAGGTACCTTTACTGAAACCAAATACTGGCATAACAACTGTAAAATGTAAAAATCAAGTTAATAGGAAACATATAAGCTATTAAAATAGTGTACTAGGGCAGTTTTCTTCTTAAACTAGAAGAAAAATAAGAGAATGTGTTTTAGCAATTTTTGAAAGTAAAGAGCTACAACTTAAGTCAGTGCAAAAATTCACACTTTGAATACGTTCAAATTTGCAGTACAACATATATATTAGAATGCTTATCCAAAGCCAAGGAGAGAATAAATAAAAATAATAAAAAAACAACTTCTGTAACTTGTTTAAAGATTTGCATAGCAAAGCTGATTGTCCCTGAACATTCCTCTACTGTACTGCTGGAAGTGACAGGGAAAGCCTAAAACAGACACTGTAATAGGGAATCAGTCTTAAATGGAGCTGCTCGATGAAATACTGGAAAGCTGATACACTCTAAAATTAAACATAGTTCTTTCGATTTGGACAGTTTTTCCCAGTGCTTTTCTCCCCCTGCCCCATGCAAAATGGGAGAACTTAACTCCAGGTATAAAGTAAACGTAGCTTGAAGAAAGGGTCCTCGTAACTGTGTGCAGACTGAAGCAATCCAGATGCTAAATGAACAAAACCATGTTACAAGTAAAGGTAAGTAAGGTTTTTGCACAGATCTCAATATACTTTCAGACACCATGGAGCAAAAGAGGTATCAGAGCTGTGTGGTAAAAAGTACCAGAACTGCTAAGGCAAAAAGGAAAACAAATCCCTTCTGGTCTTTGCCAGTCATATGCTGTCATACTGTGAAGAGCAGAACTCAAAGTTACTGTTTTAACAAGAACAACCTGAATATTAACCTTACACTTCATTTACAGAATAGGAATGGGATAAGCTATGGGTGAGGGGTTAAAGACAGACTTAAGATAGGTTTATAGTAAGAAATCCTGCTTTAAGAATTAAGTTGCATGAGAAGGATGAATAAAGGGCATCCCCCTGTCCCAAAACTGCCTCTTAAGAAAATCCCAACCTTCGTTTCATCGTCACGCCTTGCCCTGTTTTCAGGGTCATTGCAAAGTAAGAAAGATTACTGCCTCAGCATCAAGTTACTACCAATGAGTGGTACTTGTCTGCATGCAAAAAAAGTTGTTCCTATGCCTGCAAGAATTCAGTGGAAACCTTGCCTCCGTTTAGGAGATGGATATTGGAACAGGGTTCAGGCAGAGCAGTCTTAAGAGGTAGGAATAAAGAGCAAGTAATATGATGGTGAAGCACCTATAAAAGAMGACTGTAGAACAGGTAGTAGAAGCGTAGGGTAGCATTTCAGGATTCTGACTTCAGCAGCCGATGGTCACAGTAAGAAGATGAAGTGAAGGTCAGACTGAGTTTCTAATTCTTACTTTCAAACTTGCTATACTTAAAACAATCTCAAAAAAATGAGACATATATTTATCCAAGAATAAGGCAAACATGAATATGAGGTACTTCATAAAGAGACTGAAATCTGTTCTATTTTTCAATAGTGAGGGGRAAAAAAAAACAGCAGAGGTGAACAGCAGAGAGAAAAGAGGAAGCATCTGGTTGTTTAACAGGTTTGCTAAAGTGGAACTGACTCTCTCTTGACTCATTTAATGGTCTTTAATCCAGATCAATTAAAACACAAAACAAAACAAGACAAAGAGGAATAAAATTTCAGGTCAACGATATTATGCTTTTGAGAGGACAGATACTCACATTGGCTGGAAGATGGCTCTGCCGGGGCTTCTGAATTGGAATATGGACTTGAAGAAGTGTAAAAAACTCCCCAACTGTGATAACRCCATTCTGAAATTTCTGCAAAGGTCAGTACAAACATAAATACATTCTTTAAACAAGAACGCTTACTTGCAYACATGCACACAAATATTGTTCCTCTTATGACAAGAAGTTAGTGTCACTCAGCTATTTACGTACCTCCCATAAATTATCTTCACAAATGCTATCTGTGAGAAGCTGAGATTCCATCTGACTGCTTCGCTGAACTAGACAAAAAAGGAGATTGTTGCAGTTAAAAGTATTTATATGGAAATACAAACATAAGCTCATTAGTTCAGGGGAAAAAAAAGCAATTTTAATGTAACAGTTGACCTTTATGTCTGTTTCCAGTGCTGAATGAAGTTACTGAGGAAACAACTACTTAGGATTCAGTTGACAAATAAGGAGGACTAGATCAAAAATGTAATGCTGGAATATAAATTTGTGTCAGATTAGTAACGAAATAAGAGTTCACTTTTCTAAGAGTGGAAAGCCACGATTAACAAACTAAACAATAATAAATCTGAGAAACAGACTCCAACCAATTCATGTAGAGCATCTTAGGTAGACAGAGACCAAACAGCAGCTGAGCTGCCAGCACCTTTCAAGGTAAAAACATGGCTTTCAAGTTCTGAGTCAGCAAGGGCTAGTTTCTCACTAAAAGGGAAAAGTCCAGCTCCCACTAAAGAGTTTTGAGGCAATTACTATGAATAAAGTCTTACTAGTTAATTCTGTGTCAGCCTTAACAGAATCCAGAGAGCTGCTGGTGTTGGCCTGAGTACAATCAGGGCTTTTAGCTGATTGATTTGGAGGATCTTCACCTTCATGAATTTCTACTTGGCTTTGAGAGACAGTGCCAGAGGTATCCTAAAATTAAGTTAGAAAGAAAAAAAACACCAAAACAAAAATAAATTGGCATAGTTATATGAAAAAATACAAGAATAACACAAACAGTAGTTTATATAGCTGTTTTTTTGACTTTCAGAATTGTTTCATTTTTAGCATTTAATATTTAAATCAGCATGACAAACCAGCATATAGCTACTCAAGCCATTTCCTACCCTGGCTTATAGGAAGTGAAGCTCCAAAATCCTTCATTCACTTCTCAATCAGAGCAGTAGCCATCACAGCACATTTTCCCAGCTTTTGGAACTAGAAAGTTTCTACTGATGATAATCAAAATTATTTTTAAAGTTAGATTAATTGTCCAAACTTGCACAGATTTTCTTGTTCCCATGGCTATTTGTGCTGTCTATAATAAATCTAGTTTAAATTAAACTAAATGTCCATATTTGGACTTTAAATAATTGTTTTAGGCCTTACTCGGTCTTTACACCTAAGCAGCAACTAGCAAACAGTTCAGTTCAGAAGACTAGGAGTATTTATTCCTGAAAGGATTAACAGGGTACTATGGAGAGAATAACATAAAACTGATATATCCCTTATTCTGTTTGTTTTTAATGGTTCAGGATTTTTCACACATCAGTGTGGTTCTTTCATTTCATGATGGCAAAACAGAAATATTGACGAACGCATAACAGACAGATGGTTAAGACAAACAAGACAACCTACCAATATATGTGTGCACCCCAAAATTTAAACAAAAGTCCTGTTAGTGTTCACTGCCTCCTGATAATAAGTGATTAGGCTCACCTGCAAGTCTTGGGAGGCCTCACCATCCAAACATTCATCCTTTTTGAGCTTCTTTAGCTGCAGAAGATCCTTTTCATCTTGTTCCAAAGCTCTTTTTGGACTGTTACAAGCTTTTGTCTTTTCAGATTGAGTCCTTTCATTGCGAGAGATTTCTTTTTTGTTTATCTCATTGCAGTCTCCTTCCAGTTCAGAACTTACAGATTCATTTGAATCCATTTCTTCTGGGCAGACAGGAAGAAATTCTTCTGCTATAAACTGAGAAAGGCTTAGGTTCTGCCCACTAGAATTGTTGTCATCTGGGGTTTCACCAGTGTCTGGGCTTACTTCTGAAACTGGTGCTTCTACTTTACCTGGAGATTTTGTGTTTATGTCTTGCACACTAGAAACAGAAGGATTTCTTCTGTTTGGCAATTTAGGCAGAAAGATACCTAGAGGGACACTTATTCCTTGATATTTATCCTTAAGTGTCATACCTAAGTTTGCATGTATGGGAGCAGCTCCAGATTCAAGACATGTGTTCTGCTCTTTAGCAGTATTTTTTCTGAACCTCAAAGTATCCTCTGACTGAGCTGATAATTTAGGCAAGTGGTCAACAGAAGTAGTTTCAGAAACAGAGACAACTGCAGATTTCCTTCTAATATTTTTCAGTTTTGAACAAACATTTAAAATACCTGATAATTCATGTGCAACAGTGGGATCTATTTGATCTCTTGGAATGTCACTGACCAAATGTTGCCTGGTTTGTTCAGAGTTTGCCTGGAAGTCTTTTGGAAGTTTCTCCCCTTCAGATGATAGCCCCTCATTTTCATTTGATTTGTTGTTAGAAACTGAAACAATTCTTGATCCATCCATGGCTAAATCTGCAGCTAGATATTCATGTCTAGATGAATCATCTTTCAAGACTCTGTTTCCTTGAGTACTAAGTGCATCAGGAGCACTTTTCAAAGAATCTGACTGCTGGATGGGAAGCGAAACATGAGATACCAGATCTTCACTTCCTTCACTGCAATCCATGACACCATTACCTGGAAGCTTGAAAGGCATTCTCTTTGATTTCAGTTTTCCTAGATGTACCAGATCTTGACCGTTTACAGAAACAGAATTATCCATGAGAAGGTCAAGATTTTGTGGTGCGTGGACATCCAAAGCGTCTTCTGGAAGCGAGACGGCATAAACAGAATCTGGTATTGCATCACTGTGGCCTTTAATAGTTTCTTTTTCACTAGAAAATACGGAGGCTGATGAAGCAGAACAGTCAGGCTTATCCTTAGATTTTATATGATATTCATCGTTCAGGTCTTTTATACAAGGGGAATACATCTCATCTCTGCAACAGGCTGACAATGCACTATGCAAGTCTAGTTGCTGAGTGCTTTTACGTGACACTTCTTGGTTCTCGGATTCTTTAATGTTGTTATTAAGAGCAATAGTATGAGATGCAGTTATTTCCATATCCCCTTGGCTGTGTGTAAGCACAATGGTTTTATCAGCAGGAACTGAAGAAATGGCTAGAATGGACCGTCTGTCCTGAAGATCAATTTCATCACTTAATACAGCTGTATGAGTTTTAGTGATCTCCATATCCTCTGGCAAAGTAAAGATAACTGTTTTGCTATTTGAAACAGCATCCTGTACAACCTGCTTAGCTATTTCCATGTCAGTCTGGTTACTTGTAAACATAATTGTTTTATCAATGGAAGTTAAAGGAACAGACTGATTGTGCTGCCTACCTTGCAGAGAAATTTTTTGCAAAGCTG
>NW_020450119.1:728770-750579 GCF_003343035.1 Apteryx rowi | reverse complement strand
CTACTTGAAAGAGCCTCCTGTCCAACCTCCTTATCCAAGTTCAGTTTATCATCACATAGAACTTTGGGGATAATTTTATCGGCAGAGCAAGACTCGGTCATTTCCATGTCAGCCTGGTTACTTGTGAACATAACAGTTTTATCAGGATGAAACGAAGACAGAGAAAAAAGTGCTACTTTATCTTGCGAGACAATTTCATGGCCTGTTGCAGCTGTATGGCTCTGTGTGAGCTCCATGTCATTCTTCTCGTCACTCAGTGAAAATAAAACAGTCTTTTCACCTGTTGTTCCCTTCAAGCTTTTTCTTCCAGTCCTATTAGCTATGTTTAACATCCCACAAGATGCAGCCTTTTCCATAGATTTATCAACTACAACAGTATCAAGTCTAGTTATTTCCATGTCATCACTGTATGTAAAAACACAAGTTTTATCTTCAGGAATTAAGGTTATGTCACTGTTTGAACTTTTAGGCTGTAAAATTATTTTATTGACTGCTGCAGCTGTATGACTTCTGGTGATGTCCATATCAGCATCATCTGAAAATACGGTAGTTTTCTCACCCGAACGAGACAAATGCTGTGAGCCAGCCACTGTTAACATTTTCTTGACAGACACCAAGGAGTACACGTTGCACCCAGACTGCTCCTGACTATTTACATTCATCATGTCCTCTTTTTTTAAGGACAATGTTTTATTTTCATCTTGAACCACATGTTTGGGTACTGCTTTTCTTTCTGGTAGAACAATATTGATGCTTTGATCAGGAACCTTTACTGAACAGTTTTCAGTCAAATCCATGTTTTCACCAGAGGAAAGTGCAACTGACTTTTCCAAAAACAAAGGCAACTGGGAATTTCCCTTAGGTGGTTCAGTTGTATTGGCTAGTACTGGCTCTTCAGTACATGTCAGGCGCAGCCCATCAACTGAGTGAGGATCTTTTAAATCTTCTTTTGAAGAAACTGTTTTACTGGTCAAAAAATCTCTCCGAGAATCTACTTCACTTGGCAGTACTTTGTTTACTCCCTCCATAGTATTGGTTTTCCCTTGCCTGTCAGAGTTTTGGTAATTTGTGTTCATTCCTAATATTTTTCCAAGTTGTTCATTTCCTTTAATTCCAGAAGGAACAGGCTCATTACTGGAAATAAAAGAATCATCTGGAGCAAAAGGAACAACAGTTGGTTTATTTGAGTTCATTTTGAAATCCCCACATTCTATTGCTGCAGTCTGACTTACAGTGATATCTGCATCAGAACCACCAGAGAAGAGGAAGGTCTTGGTTTGCAGCGGTTTAGATATTACATTACTTTGATTATGATTATTCTCATAGTCTAGCACCATATTAACAGGAGCAACATCAAGGGCAGCAGTATGGGTTTTGGTTATGTCCATGTTTTGATCATCTGACAACATGTCTGTTTTGTCATTTGGGCAGGAAAGTGAAGCATTCAAAAGGTTTTTTTGCAAAGACTGAGATACCTCAATGTTTTGTCTTTGCAAAGACACGAATGCACAGTTGTTAGTGACAATGTTCTTAGGGACTTCCTTCTTTTGCTCTTGTAATGAACATACATTCTTTGCACTGGAACTCAGACCACTTGCCTGAAAGTTTGTTTTTCCAAGCTTCTTATTGACTACTGTCACCTCAAGAACTTTAGTATTCATTTCTATAGAATGGYGACTTTTAATATTCACATCAATATCCATCACCTCAAGATTTTCCTTGTCCATATCTAAAGAACTTGCAACTTCACTGACATTCTTGTTCTCATTTTTACATGGAATTATTTTACAATGCATTTGTTTTGCGTCTGCTGTTATCCCAATGCTTTGATTGTCCATGACGACAGCCTGGCATTTAGTTATTTCCATTTCTTCCTGGTCATTTAAATTGGGAGAGGTAGATTTGATACCAAGAAAGTGAGGTTCGCAGGTGACAGAGGTGGACACACCAGCAGGAAATTCATTTTCTATGTTCTTCCTTTCATCCTTGACAACATAAGTTTTAGTCAAGTCCCTATCTTCTCCTGAGAATATTACTGTCTTCTCACCTGGCAAAGAAACAAGTAGAGAGTTTGCTAGTCTGTGCTGAAGTCTACCCTTACAAATACCAGTAGAAACTGAATTTGCATGTGAATCAAAACCAACACTCATGGAAGCAGTCCTGTGATCTTGGGTCACTTTTTCAGTTCTTTCATCTGAGCCAGAAGATAGTACAAGTGCACTGTTTTTATATGACATAGAAGATTGAATACTTTTTGTAATGCCCCTATCATCATGTGCTGGATGTGGGTTTTCTACTAGTGAAGAGTTTGTATTAACTGTTTTTTCAATAGTTTTACTACATGAACYGCCAATTTCCTTGATACTTTCATTATTGATTATACCTGTATAATTCCCAGTGATTTCCATGTCATCACACATAGAAAAAACAACAGTTTTATCACCTCGGAAGACAGTGTCAGACAAAATAGATCCTGGAATCACAGACATTGTTCTGGTCTGTTGTTCAACAGTTTGCAGCGCTGTAGTATCTAGCCTGTTTTCAACATTTATCGTTTTCTTGTCTGTACAAAGTTGGGGGTTCTCCTGAACAATTAATTGCTGATTAGATGCTCTCTTTAATATAGAATTATTACCTAATTCTGTGGCTGGGAAATCCTTTTTGAAGTTTAGACTTTGATTCTCAGCACTGGAGAAAGGAAAAGACATTTTTGCGGTATGACTAATTGTCATATCCATACCATCATCTACAAATGCCTCAGTAACATCTGCACATATTAATTGCTCTGGTGGAGCCTCACAGATACCAGAAAACATAGTCTTAACATCAGATGCCTGACATTTTGTAATTTCCATCCCATCATCTTGCCCTCTAAAGATTTTTGTTACATTGCAGGTGGCCTCTGGTTCATGGGAATATACATATCCCACCGATGGTTGTGCCATGTCTTCTGAAACTTGTGAAGGGACAAAAAAAAGGTTTTCTTTCTCAGGTCCTTCAGTAGGATTAGGCACCTTTCCATTTGACTTCAAGCTCATCAAAAATTCATTGAAATTTATTTTCTTTATCGTCGTAGTATCTGGTTTCTCTTCAGAAGATGGGCATGAGCGATTTGTAGGATCACAGAAAAAATGAAATTCTTTGTTCATTTCTGGTTTTCCATTGTTAGACTTTAACCCAGCCAGAAATGATGTGATATCTATTTTCTCAGCTTTGTCAGTCTGATTGTTTTTCAGGTCACGTGTAATCACTGCAGTGTGACTAGCTGTCATATCCATTTCATTTTCATCTGAAAAGATAACTGTTGTGTCATGCCTATTTGTTTTTTGAATGGTGCTGTCTGCATCAGGCCACTTAAAAAAAAAAGACAAGAAATGACAGTTACTGACATTTATCACAAGTGATACAATAGTTTATTCTATTTAAAATAAAGGTCAACTAATGTAGCCCTAAGGTTAAGCTCTACCATCTTTGAAGAAAAGAAAAACATATTGCTTTGATTCCTCCTGGACAAGCAATAGTAAACACATTCAAGGAAAGAGGGAAGATACAATTATTACAGCATATTGTATTTAAATGGCATCTTTAAAAAATAATTTGTCTCAGTTTTACTGTTAGGCAAAGACTTATACCCAGACGTATCTTAGTAAGCATGTAGCTGGACCACTCAGTCTTATGGATCAGTATTTTCCATTCTCTACAATGTGGTTTGTGCCTTTTCTTCCTCATTGCAGGAGAAAACCCTGCTTAATTTAATATGCATGCTCCCCAGAGTGGCAGTGCAAGCTGGAAGTTTTAAAAGTCCTTCCCATCCCCGACTAAGAAGATTTTAGTCTCCTYAATGACAAAAATTGGCCAGTAACAAAATATAATTCTGTATCTTATCAAACATCATGAACATATTGATCAAGACCAACTTCATGCTTACTTCAAATTACATATAATATTTTATAATGCATGAATTAAAGTACATTAGAAAAAGCACAACTGTATGGATTATGTAAAACAAGGAGAGCCAAAGCTTCAATTTGACCATTATAGCCTCACAGTATACATGTTCTCAACTACACTAGATTTTTTAAAACTGCTTTTTAATGGGCTTTTTAAAACATGCTTTAACAAGGGCTAACATACTTTTATAACCCATCCCTTTAAACTCAACATATAAGCCAGAAGCCATTGCAGCAAGGGAGTATATTTTGGCAGTGACTTTCTTTGAGAAAAGTAGTGCCATAACATCATGACTGAAGTGTAAGACAGTTCAGAAATTTGGTGCAACTGTGCCTGCAAGAGTCTTAACTAACAAGTTTGGGTCTTATTACTTGAGTCAACTGAAGAACTTAGTTGCATTCTAATGTCAGTCATTGCAATTTTTCTAAACCTTTTAACGATAGGGACAGAGAGCACATTTCTGTATATCCATTCTATACCGTGGAATAAAAAGTACCTAAGCTTTAATAACCAGACGTATTTGAATCATAAGCTCCTTTGCATATTCTTAGATAAGAGTCAGAAAGAATGGAGAAACTAACTCAGGGACTCAAATTAGCACGCACTTTTAAAAATAAAAGTTCTCAGTATCACAATATAATGCTTACCAGATTGAGAAAATACTTGAAAATATAGAAGATTCCCCTTCAGAGGAATTTGGCATGACCACAATGATTTATCTTTTTAGGTTCAGCACAAAAAAATAAAAGCTTCATATACCTCAGTCTGCTGCACCAATGCCTGGATAGGGGCATGAAGCAAAGTGTCCATCCCTGTCAAAAAAAAAAAAAAAAAAGGAACTACTCCATTTGTTGAGCTCATTTTGTTATTATTCTATCCACTAAACTGAAGACCTATACACTCATTTTATAAATATCACCTTCTGAGTAAGCACAATTAAACCCAAATATATCCTCAGATATATTTTCAGTAATCCTTTGAGCACGTGGAGAAACTACCTATATTCCTACAGTACAATGCTTGTAAACAGCTTTATGGGACAAAGCGTGCTCATGTAACACTTGTCTCAGTGAGRAGACTCTTCTAGGATTATTAAAAATACTCTAAGAGAATCAGTACTTTGGGATAAAAATCATCATTTTGTTATTAAATCTATTTTAAAACTCACCAGTGATCTCACACTGAACAGCTTCAGGTTCTTCATTTCTGCAAAAGGTGGTTTAGGTAAACAGCTTGTTAAAAGATTTCAAATCAGAGGGATTCAACAGTATAGTGAAAGGCAGAAAATTCAGTTGCATAGCTAGTAAGGGACTAGGCAGCAGATAAACACTGCAAATAGATCTGCAGTATATTCTAGCTGAAGTTACAGTCTTACTGACCCATGAGATCCTCTCATCTTAGCATGCCATAAGCCATCAATCAATATAACAGTTGACATTTTTCTTCTTCAGTAGCAAGTAAATAAAGAAAAGATTACCTATTTATTTTTAACTCCAACCTTCCACTGTCAGTTATTCCTTTCTCTTTGGGGAACTGAAGCTGCGTCCTTAAAACTTGTTTCTTTGTAAAATGAAAAGCTGCTTATACTGACTGACTTGGATAGCTTTCAGCCTAACTTTTAATGCCTTCTGCTCTTCATTGTTTTCTTTACTTTACTCTTTCGAGACCAAGAAACTTTAGCTAGAATACTGATTTTTTTTTTTAAATATATGCTACTGTATAGATTTGAAATATTTAAAAACATGAGTTAACTATAGCTGTACATAAGCTGTTTCCTTGCTATACATTTAAATACAAGAAATTCCCCTTCACACATAGAAGCTGTCAAAGTCTGTAACTTTACTCACCAGCTCATTTTAATTTTAAAAATTCCATCATTTTGTTTTATCTAGACAAGAACTTTGAGGCTGGACTAGCACTTTATCTTTAGGGGGAGAAAGTTATGTTAAATGAATATCTAAGACTATGTCTAACAGATATGGAATCCGATAGGTCTTTCCTGGCAGACATTCACAAGCAATCAAACTTGGAAGGGGGAACGTCAAGCCATAATTGTCCTTTTTTTCTTTTAAACAAAATCCCTTCTCTCACCAATTAAAAACACTCAGCAATTTTATATTTAAGATAAATAAGTATGTTGCATTTGTCTTTTTCTCTAAGGAGAAGCATTTTAACAGTTGCGTGTCATGTGAAGAAATGTATTTGCAGGATGGAGCATGTATCATGGGAAATCTTTTCCCAAACTTACTGATTAAGCAGGACTTGTTTCCTTGTATCTGCTGCACACTCTAAAAACAATAACAATTAGACGTTAGCGCATGAGGAACAGCATCAAAACATTCAAAGACAAGAGTAAACTGCACAGAAAATAAAAAAATGTTCTAGAGTTCTCACTCTTGATATGCCTTTCTATCAAGACAACAGCCCTGAGAAGCAGAGCAGTTGAAACTGCATTGGCCTTTCAGATCCCTCCTAGGTAATCTTTGACAGAGGGACCATGCCATTCTGCTCGGCTTTTGTTTGATGCAAAACCTCGAATAAATTTTTTTTCTAGGTGTAGTTTGCCTAAAAAATAATTCCTGCTCTGAACTACAAGCTCCACAGTACTAGGAACTAACAGTTTCTCAGCCAGTCCATCATAAACAGCTGACCATACCATCCCCTATCAGGGACTGACAAGTCTACTTCTTAAATTCAGGCTGAAATCTTGTTGCTAATAGTCTGTGCATCCTATCAGGAGAAGAGAAAGGAGTTTTACCTGTATTTTCTCTCTCTGTCACATTAGTCTTAAGATCTCTCTGGAAGACTCTGCAGCTAAAAACAAAATAACCAGTTTTTTGAAAACACAAGAAAGTAAAGCTTAAAAAAAACAAAACAAAACAAAACCAAAAAAAAAACCCCCCACACAGCCCTAGTTTCAGTCTTTTCCCCACACTGTATGTTCTGAAATCAGATGATCAAAAGCCAGAAGCTTACAGAACCCAACCATACTCTCCAGTGGGAAGATCCCATTTATCATATTTAGGATGAAAAATCTCTAAAAAAGTTAATGGGAAGCAATAATGCTTAATTGCAGGAAATACCCTCTTAACCTTTTTTTTTCCAGCTAGGAAGAAAAAATGAATTATGGATCTCTTGGAACTCAGAATCTGTGAATCTCAATGTAACAATAGTCAACAGTTTCTTTCCTTGAATACCCACACATTTCTGCAAACAGCAGTTTTAGAGGATACCAGATTATTACCAACAGACTGCCTTTTATGTTTAAATAAAGGATGTACATCTGCATCCTTCAGAACAAACTTACTTTATGGTGTCTGCAAAGCTGACACGGCGAGAGTTTTTCCGACGTTTTTCCATATTGACATCCTGACAATAAAGAACACAATAGTCTGATATATAGAGGATATTTCCTATTCCACAAGCCACAACAGGCATAGCTTTTCATTAAAAAAAAAAAAATGCACGCGCACACACATATATATACATCAGAGCCCAACAAGTACATTTATTTATCAGCTTCCTTAAACTACTTTATAGTTCTCCAGCTCCTCTCCTCCTGACCTATAGATTCCCTTCTCAGAAGAGGTAGGATCTAGAGAAGATCATTGTGTAAAAACTACCTGGTCTCAGATACAAGAAATGGAACTTCAGTTACAAAGACTTTTACTCATATCGCCTTGTATACTAGAGGAAAAAAAAATAGGTAGCTGCTTCGCAAGAGCTGCAGGATTTTTTTCTTTAGCTTTCCATAACAAGAACTGAAAAGAAAAAAAAAAAAAAAAAAAGCATGTGTCTTTATAAGAGAAAAGGAAGGATGCATGAAGGAATCAAAGTTACCATAGATAATTTCGCTACTGAAAGATGGTGTTACTGACTACATGATCATACTAATGCAGCGTTACGAGGTATGTGACAGTGCAGTATTACATATACTGGAAAGTTAACCCATCCTATCACCACTGTGCAGTTCTTTGCAATAACCTTTCTTAAGTAAGTAGCTCAGCCTCAGGACAACTGAGCACTTGTTTAGGAAAACAGACAAAGTATTCAGGGACCAGGCCTCATACGTGCACAAAACTAACAAGGCCTGTAATTTACCTCAAACAAATTTTTAACAATGTGAGCAAACAAGCCGTTATGAACGATGTCAAACTACTACCTGTGACAGCGTTACATTGCTCATTAGCAATACTGTCCATCATTGCTATGGGATTATAGAAGTGAAGACTTGCAACTGAGCAGATCCTCTAAATAGTAAGTTATCCACTCTTAATACTCAACCCAGTTTTAAAATAGGTATTGTGGATAAATATTTCAGGGTCATATTTCATACTCTGAAGAAATTACTGGAGATTTTTTCACTGTTTTCAAATTCTGTGATCAGCAACAGCTATTTATGTGATGTAACCAGAACATCAGTCCATAGAACAAATCTTCAGTAGAAATGGTGTTAAAAAAATTCCAGACTGAATAGTCCTATAGTCACAAGTCCTGAGAAGCAACAGGCACTGTAAACATGAAATATATTCTGTATGTAATTCTGGAAGAAAATGTTTATTTTTAGTTTTTATGTTAACTAAGTTTGCAGGGMAATTTTTTTAGATGTTAAACTATTTTAATGACTTCACCAGTTTGAACACTAGCAAGTCAAACTTCAAGTAAAATGGACTGTAGCAGAAGCAAATTATGTCTATTAATCTCTGGTTATTCCTCTTTTCTTAAAGGAATAAACATTCTGATGTAAAAAAAAGTATTAGATAAACTCAGTGTATTTCTTATAACATTTAATACTCCAAATATTATTCTCCCTAGGCGGTTATTACTACAAGTATTTTTATGCTTGCCCTATTCCAATGACACAATTCACTCAGCAACAATTTAGAAGCAAGCTGAAAATGTTAAGAGCATCAGCAAGGAAGGATTTAAGAGACCTACCTGAGTGAATTCATTCCCATTTCCAAGATCATGAAGAGGACTTCGTGGAGCCTTTAAAATCTAAAAAAAAATATAATAGTTGAGACGATGAGCCATAACTACCACCAAAGAAAGTACCGAGCAGCAAGCAAATGGAGTAATAAGCTGTGGTTTACTCACAGCTAGTATACAAGCAGTTCAAGATATCACTYGTGCAGAAAAAAAACTACCGTGGATCACCTGGCATGACTTACAATTTGCTTTTGCATTGGGCGCTTGTCCCAGACTGATCTCACTTCCCACTAAAGCACCATACACAGGAATTCAGTTGGAGCTGTACTTTTTTTTTCTGAGATTGTAGGAGCAGTTAAAGATTAGAGATGCCAGATTTGGCATCTCATATAAGATGAAGAGGCTTTGTCGTAAAAGAATGAGTAGAAGTCTCAGGCAAAGTTTTGCAGAAAAATCTTTTCTACCACAAAGATTTTAACTGAAAAGCAAGGGAGATAGAGGCACGATGCTGGATTTTAGTTTGGGAGGTAAACTGCAGTGGGTGACCAAAAAGGAGAGAAACATGTGCAGTCACCCTATTCTCTGCCTTAAAAAAACAACAAAAAAAACAATACATCCCAAAGTTAATACCTTCTTCTCTGGCAATTAATTTCGGAATGATAGCTTTAAATAAACAAATTCAAATAAGTAAGGTAAAGCAAAACTCCAGTTGTGGTAAGCTGTGAAAAGTGAATTCATCTGCACATCCTTCCTTAAGGCTAACATTAAAAGAGAATTTTGTATTAGTAAACATTTAGAAGGAGAGATTTAGAAAAAAAACTACAGATATAAGTTAATTTGTAAAATTCTTTTGAATCCATAACCAAACAATCGTACTAAAAGAAAAAACTAGAAAAGCATGGTCTGCATTTATGAACATTTCTTCTTCACAACTTTTTTTTTGGGGGGGGGGGRGGGGGGGAGGGTAAGTTGTCTTTCTAAATACTGAGTTCAGTCATTTATGCTTGAAAATTACCAGATGTATCCATATACACTGACTTCGGTTGCAAGTCTTTCGGTGCAAATTGCATCACTTTTTGTCATGCTGCTATGCGAACAGCAAAGTTTTCAGACTTGAATGCATCAGCCAACCCATACACCCAGCAAACTGCTATTTCAAGAGAACTCAAAAACTGATTACCTCGCCAGAGAGAATTTATAAGAGCCACCAATACCACAATCAAAAACTCTCATAAATCTAATAGGCTTTTTCTTTGCTTTTGGAATGTTTTTCTTCAGACTGCGATAAGAAAATGAGTCTGCCTTTACAGCTTCACTTTCTTTTCCTCACACACCCATATGGTTTTATTTTGGGAAATGCCTCAAGTTACTCACGGAGGAAAGCCTTTTCCCTCTGATGTGCTCTGTATTATCACTGGAGGGGGGAAAAAAGAAATGTATATTAGTCCATAACCTTGCACCAAGATGTATTTCTTGAACAGAATTGCCACATTTTAAAGTTAAACTGATTGCTCCATTATTTTAAAAAACGTGAAATTACATAATCAAGCTTGCCTAGAATGGTTAATTCCAGCACTAGCTCCCAAAAATAAGATTTGGAAAATTCAGCAGGTTCCCCTCAATCCCTCATGGCTGGTTAGTCTCCAGACAATCCACTGCTATGAAATTTCCTCAGAGCTTTCCTATATACAATAAAGCTGATGCTCCCTGCTCCTCTTCTTCCCAATGGACAATGCATTTCAGAGATGCTGAAGAGCACATTTGGATTAAGCAACATTTCACCTCTAAAAGACAACTATATTTATACCACAATAAGAACTTTATGAGCTTTCAACTTACTTTTCCATGTTAGGGTCTGAATAAATCTTGTCCATTTCTGAAGAATGTGCCTTTCCTATAAAATACGATACTGAAATGCAAAAACATTAATGAACCTTAGTAAGAAAATTGCACACAATTACAAATAGATATTAGCCTCAGTTAAATACCATAACCTTTCTTGCCACCTTTCTTCAGTCACAGAAATGCATTGAAGTTTGACAGGGGGCTCTCAAGTCCACGTTTTCTACAATATATCATGATATTAAACAACTGTGCTAGGCAGTTTGATTCTTACACATTAGGCATTCTTTTATTTAAAGTTAAGATTCTGCTAACTGTTGGAGATAAACGTGATCAAAGTTTATACAATGCAAAGTTTGCTGTGGCACACAAGACAATTCTTCATTTGCTACTTCTCCCCCCACGCATCACATTTAGATCAGTCCAAATGACGGGATTTTGATATTCCCACCATCAGGGAGAACAAGAACACTTCAGAAAAGTTGCATAAGGGGCTAGTGAGCTAATGTGCACTGATAGATGTCTGTGTTAACACAGGCTTAATATTGTCTATGGTTTTGTGTAAACCACAACAAAATTAAAGCCTTGAATACCAAGAACATAACCTCAGTCTCCTGTGGACCTGCCTTAGGCCACCCCTCCCCCAAAAGTGATTTTTTGTGCTTTTTCCTAGATTTCAGTGACGATATTTATCTATATGCATCCCCCTTTCTATCACTACGTAAAGTATACCTACGTGGGGGCTATAAACAATCTGATAGCATGTATCATATTACTTTATTTTACCCTTTCTAAACCTCAGCAAGCCATGTCATAACAACCCTTGCCTTAGGCAAGGACCAAGTGAATTGTAAAACTGCAGAAACAGACAGCTCTGCACAGAGTYGCTCAGCTTTTGCCTCTCACAGAATCACAGAATAGCTGAGGTTGGAAGGGACCTTTAGAGATCATCTAGTCCAAACCCCATGCTCAAAGCAGGGTCAACAAGAGCAGGTTGCTCAGGACATTGTCCGGTCAGATTTTGAATATCTCCAAAAATGGAGACTCCAAAACATGCCTGGGCAACCTGTTCCAGTGCTTCACCACCCTCACTGTAAAAATTTTTTTTCTTATGTTTAAATCGAATTTCCTGGATTGCAATTTGTGGCCATTGCCTCTCATCCATTCACTATATACTGCTGAGAACAGTCAGGCTCCATCTTCTTCACACCCTCCCATCAGATACACACTCACTAATAAGATACTCCTTGAGCTTTCTCTTCTCTAGGCTAAACTGTCCCAGCTCTCCAAGCCTCTCCTCCTATGTCAGATGCTCCAGTCCCTTAATCATCGTGGCCCTTTCCTGAACTCACTACAGCAGGTCCATGTCTCTCTTGTATTGGGGAACCCAGAACTGGACACAGTACTCCAGATGTTGCCTCACCAGGGCTGAGTAGAAGGGAAGGATCACCTCCCTCCACCAGCAATGCTCTTCCTGATGCAGCCCAGGATACCATTGGCCTTCTTGGCCACAAGGGCACATTGCTGGCTCATAGTCAACTTGTTGGCCACCAGGACCCCCAGGTCCTTCTCTGCAGAGCTGCTTTCCAGCTGTTCGGCCCCCAGCCTGTACTGATGCATGGGGTTATTCCTCCCCAAGTGCAGGACTTTGCATTGTTGACTTTCCTGAGATTCCTCTCTGCCCATCTCTCCAGCCTGTTGAGCTCCTTTTGAATGGCAGCACAGCCCTCTGGGGTATCAGTGACTCCTCCCAGTTTTGTACCATCAGCAAGCTTGCTGAGGGTGCACTCTGTCCCACCATCCAGGTCACTGATGACCAAGTTGAACAGAACCGGACCCAGTATTGACCTCTGGGGTGCAGCACTAGTGACTGGCCTCCAACTGGACTTTGCATTGCTGATCACAACCCTTTGAGCCCAGCAGTTCAGCCAACTTCAGTCCACCTCCAATTTCAATCCACCTCACTGTCCACTTACCTAGTCTGTGCTTCATCAGTTTGTCAGTGAGGTTGTTAGGGGACAGAGCCAAAAGCCTTCCTTAAGTCCAGATAAACAACATCCACTGCTCTCCCCTCATCCACCAAGCCAGTCACCTCATCGTGTAAGACACTTAAACCACAAATTGATAGCTCATTTTTCACACTAAAATTAAGCCTCATATAGAGAATAAAAAGCTCTAGACTTATTTAAAATGCTATCATGTATTAGTGGGGTATTGCTCATAAGGCAGAGCAGGGTTTGAATTGGGGGAGTGAGTGAAGGGAAGGAACAATCTTCCCTTCATTCCTTGTTTTTCAGAAATACCAGTTTGCTTAAAGACAATGTTTGGGCAGAGCAAGAAGGCACAATGAGAAAACTTAACTAATGGAATTTTTTCCAGTAAATTTCTGTTTGCTTAAACAGGAAAAAAGTAGTATTTTGAAGACAGTATTAAGCATGAAGGTATAATAGCTAAAACCAGAGAAAAATTTCCAGAATGACACTTTATTTGTAAACAGAAAGCTAATTTGCCAAAAGCAACTTTAATAATTTCTTGTTTTATTTTTGCAAAATATTTCCCCTTACCATAAACGTCCCAAAGATGTAGCAGGCTTACATTAGAAGTTTAGATCAGTTAAAACAGTATCCTGAAAGGCCTTGGCTTCCAGGGTCTGCGGCTCTGGGGCTAGAAAATCAAGAAAATGTTTCTGGCAGGCATCCCCAAAACTGGCTCCCCAGCCAGCAGCCTGAAAATTTTGAATACAAGAACTTCTGTGCTGGATGAGACTAAACACAACAAAGAATGTGAAATAAAAAAAATGGGCATGCATACAGATGTGTAGAGAAGAGTGAAAGCACAGAACGTGGCTAGAGAAAGCCCCCATTTGGTCTGCCAGGAGTCTGCTATTACAAGGTTTATTAATATGGAATTCACATCCCAATCAACATGTCCAATAGTCATTTTCTAATGACATTTTTGACCAACGTGCACGTGGCAGAGAATTCCAATGCTTTGTTATGCCATTTGTGAAAAAGCACCTCTTTTTGTTTTTATATCTTAAAATTAGGTACCCCACATTTCCACATGGTGAGACAAAGATTCATTCTTGATCTTACAGACTTCCACCCAATCCCTCCTCATCCTCCTGTTCTTCATCTTTAAGAGTGATGATCTATTTAGTCTGTCTTCACAGAGAAATATTCCAGTATTTCTGATCATCTGATAACCTTCTTGAGATGAGGATGACCAGAACAGGACCACAAGTTTATGATGGTTTTATACACAGTCAAAATTATGCTTCTGTTTTGTTCTCGATGTCTTTCCTCACAGTTCCTTGCACTGCATACTTCATACACACACCTCACTGAGGAGGAGACTGGCAGTCTCAGAGCACTACCCTGAACGACCTCCAAAGGCTAATTTACAGCCCACCAGTACTTATGTCAGTGTTCACCCAGACGTGAACTCCTTCGTATTGGCCAACACTGGATTTTATCAGCCAGCTTATCCGGAGACCTCCCTCTCTCTGCGAGGGCAGCGTCCAGCACGCTGAAATCTCCTCAGGCCGCCCAGACACCGGCCATTCCTCTTCATAAGAGCGCCGGGCCTGCGGGCAAGGTCTCTCCACCACCAGGAGCCGCTTTCTGCTCCAGCCTTTTGTCTCCCCTCCCGTCACCAGGCATTAACCCACAGGAACCGCCCCGGCGACAGGCAACGGCCGTCGCCTCAGCCGGGCCCGCGCGCCCCTGGCCCAGCCTCTTCTCCCCCCGGGCCTCTCCGCGGCCGCCCTCCAGGCTTCTCACCCGCTGCTCCAGCCGCGACACTCACGACTGCCGTCAGCGGAGCGCCGCCGCCTCCGCGCCGCCGTTGCCCTCCGGCCGCCCAGCTCCCATCGGGCGGCGCCGCCTCACGATTCAAACCTAACCGCTGCTTCCCGCGCGTGCGCCCCGCGCCAACCAGCCGTCGTGACGACAGCGGAGTGGCGCCCTACGGCAGTCGCCGTACAACATGGCACCTCCCAGTGTTCCGTACAACATGGTGGCCTCCACGGAATTAACCCTGGGCCTGCCATTTCAGTATTTCCCCTCGCCGGCAACTAGTGCGGCCGGAGCCGTGAGGATGTCAGAGCAGCGATCAGCCTCGGAAGGGTCGCTTGGTTCCCGCGCGGTAGCCTCAGGCTGCGTATGCCTAAGGAAGGCCGAGAAGTGGACACCACTTCGCGGAACGAGCCCGAGGCAGAACTCGACGCGGGAGCCGTTATGGAAGTTTCTTATAGGCTAGGCGAGAAACTAGGTTCTTGTGACGAGGTGGCCGAGTGGTTAAGGCGATGGACTGCTAATCCATTGTGCTCTGCACGCGTGGGTTCGAATCCCATCCTCGTCGATAAGAGCTTTTTAGAGTTTTATTTTTTTCCTCTCCCCCTGCGGGGCCGCCGGGGCGCTCACTGCCGCCGCGGGCACCGCACAGCCCGCTCGGGGCGCGGGCGCAGCCGCGGCGAGCTCGGCCGCAGTCCCGCCTGGCCGCGGGGGCAGCCCCGGGGCCGCTGCGTCTCGCGGGGACACTCCTGCGGGCTGGTGCCCCAAATGGGCCTGCGGCCCCCCGCRATACCCCTCCAGCCGTGTTCCTGCAGCCCCCAGGCTGCGGCCCTGGAGCCAGAGGCCGCCTCTTTGTGTTTAAAGCCTCTGACTTACCTTTCCCGTCCTATCCAGCTTAAAAAGATTAGCTGAGTCGGTGCCTGGGTCTCACTTRAGAAAATATTAGCTCAGGATTAGAGGGGAAGGGGTATTTAATTAAGCAACTTAGTGTTTCAGACAAGGGTTTTCTTTGCTAAACAGATCCTACTATAAAAAAAAGACAAATTGTCCTCTGAGCAACAGAGCTAATGGTCTCTTAGATGTGTGCTCTGCTGCAACACCCTGTCCCACTCCATCCCCCCCATGTCTTTCTCCCCACCTGCAAATGAACCACATCCACAGCACTTCCCTCTCTCTTCCACGTGCCCTAGGAGTCAGGGTGGCCTTYTGGCCCCTCTGATCTAGCTGCACTGAAGGGCTCCCTCCATGCGGAAGGTCCTTCCAGGTGGGAAGAAGAGCATTTCTTCTGCTTAGGATTTGGACTCTTGGACCCTGTGAGCAGTCCAGGCTCTTAAACCCATTCCCTCTGCTGGGTCTGGTCCAAAGACCCTCAGAAACCTACCATGCTCAGAAGTTGCAAGCAGTGAAGCCTCTGGGAACAAACAATTTACGAGTCTCTTTTGCAACCCAAATAAGTTGTTTTATACAGACTAGCCTAGTCCTTAGTGGGATCTCAGGGCAAATAATATTTGCAAGATCAGGGGTTGAGGGGGTTCCAGCCAAATTAATCCCAACTCCTCACTGAAAATTACATCAAGGTTTGCTTTAGAAAAATAATTACTGCAATTGGCCTCACTTTTACTGACATTAAGAAGATTTTAAAAGCATAAATGATTGTGTCTCAGAGACCAGAGCAACTCCTCCTCTTCCCATAACCCATCAATAGTTTTGAAAAATTCAAAACAAGAAGTTAATGGAACAAAAGAGCTCCCATGAGACCTTTATGCTCGACAGGTTAAACACATAATTACAACTATTCAAAGGGGCCTTCTGCATCTGCAATTTAGTGGAACAGTTCTGCAAGCTCTCCAGGCAGATTTAACTACACTTAAATCCTTGCAGAAATTAGATTATACTAAAACCTATGCAGAGTATAGCCAGATCGTGACTCTTTATCCTAGCAAATGGCCCCCATAATGGGCCGGTTAAAACAAGGCTGCCAAGYGTGACCCCGAGGACGATTAAGCCTCTTGACCATGTTTTGTGGGTTAATTCTGATTCAGTCCTACATGTTAGGCTTCCAGCACAATGACTAGATAAGGCACAGCAAAGTTCCCAGGCAGGAGGACATAGTACTTACCACAGAACTACTCTTCAACAGCTAAATCACAAGATATCTCTAATAGCAACACTTTTCCTCTTAGCAAAATACAAAACGCTGACTTCTTGTGCGTGTTCATAAAGGCAAGCCATAGCGCATACCAGCTGGACTCCRCAGAAATCTGGCTGCTGTGCCACGTGAAACCACCAGCTTTGAATTCAAATGAAACGAAGTATGATGCAACTGCTAGCAGGATYCTTGTGAAATCAACCTTAAGCTTTCATAGTTCAAAGCGTCTTGAAAACAGCAGTCACAGCGTTTCTTGACCAGCAAGGCGCGTCACGGTAATTTAAAAGCAGCAATTATGCATTGCCAGAAAGAGTAAGACAGCAGCAATAAGCTGCAGTTCCTTATTAGGCCCTTCAGTTGTCTGGTCTGTATCTATTGGCACAACAGTCAGTACATCCTTTTCAGATGCTTGTTCCTTGCAGAGAGAATATAATTCGGGATGAATCACCACATACCTTGAGGCCCAATTTAAGACTCAGTTGCCTCAAAACTCACCATCTTCTCCTGGTGCCTAAAGCTAGCTGCACACAGACTTATTTACATTCTGAATGTGCCCAAGTTTCATTTACACTGTTACATGAAGTATGCATTTCAGTGTACGAAAAAATTAGGCACYGAGTTTTTAGTGTCATCTCTCAAACACAGGAGAGCTTTTACCTCCTGCAATTAATACTAGATTAGACCTCAATACATGATGGCAGGAAAACAGCTGTGGTTAAATTAAAATCACTAGAGACCCCTGGCAGGATGTGGAAGAGTCTGAATGACTCTTACAGAAACATTCAACACATCAGCAGGACGACAGAGGACAGAAATAAATCACTTGGTTACTTGGGGCTTTTAGAAGAAGTAAGCACCGGTTTATTCTATTTTAGTACACAGGTCCTGATGCTGGTAACATCTGTGGATATTGACAAGTGATTCTAGGGGCCTTGCCAAGGAGGAAGGTAGTCATTCCTGTGGGCCTGGCAAACCTTAGGCCTGGAGCACTTGCTGTCCCCAGCACCCCACTCAGGGACACCTGTGAAGCAGGGGTTTCTTCCAAAAAGTTGGATGAGAGGGACTGCAAACTAGTAAGAGAAGAGGTGTATAAAAATCATGTCTGGCTGGGCTTAGAGATGGCTAGAGCTCCCTAGCACACAGCATGACAAGGAGAGAGCATCTGAGCCTGGACCACACTCTGGCAAGGCTATTGTCCCACCTGCTGAATAATATCAAGTCCTCTGGACTCTCTCCTACATCTTTAAAAATGTTTCTTTAACATTTTAGAAATGCAGAACCCTGCGTGGGTACCACATGTAGAAACGGGCRTGGAGAGTTGTGGATGCAGAACAACAGGTAGAGATATTCCACTGTCTGCAGCTAGACCTGAAATAACATGATTCTTCCCAGGTAAAGGTTCTGATTGCCTGCTGCAGTCACTGTCACTGGTCATTACTACTGACAACACATAAGAAAAAAAGGAACCTGAAACAGAATTATTATAATAACCTTCCCAGAGGCCAATAAATGACCATATAAACACAGATGAGAAGAGTAACTACAGTGATATTTATCATTCTGGAAACATATTACTACAAGATGTGTTAAAAAAGTCTCTCTTGGTCTCTTGGTTTGTAAGACTGCTTTTGTTTTTCTTTAAAACTGTCACACTGAAGCACAGATGAAGCGACCCTTGAGCTACTAATCTTAAATTAAGCAATTATTTGAAGGAATTCTGCAAGAGTAATTTCAAAGCAAAGTCTATCAAAAATGGAAACACCAACAGAAGAACGGGAACATTACAAACCATAGCATTACATGGTTTATAGCATATGGTTATGTACAATGCAACAAGAATTATCCTGCCAGGAATGGATCAGCTTCACAGTGCTTTGGTTTTACACCTTATTTTGTTCTCAGTTTTAATGTTTTGCTTTTAAAAAAAACTGACACATCAAAGTAGAAGTACTCTTCTGTATGACATGATATCCAGTATGTTGAACAACATTCCAGCAGTTCTTATTCTAAGATACAAGAGCATTACATATGAAGATGGAAGGAAATCAGCTGTTGAATTTAAGTGTATGCATTTTATCTGTGTGGGTAACTGAAAACAGACCCAGAATACGTTAAGGTGAAAGGAGAGGAAACTAATTTCAAGCTGCCTGTGCCAAGTCATGTGTGCTGCACAGAAGTGTTAGTTAACTAAAGGGAAACACAATTCTAATGTTGTAGCCCTGACTTTCTGCTCATCTTTTAAGTATCTGTCTGCAGTCAGGATAGGTCTCAGGTCTCAACAAGTTTTCCCACCCTATCTCAAATCACAGGCAGTTTGTTCACCTCAACCACATTGAAAAGTAAATCTAAACAGAGCTGTTACTTTTATCACCAAGCATGCTTAGGTCTTTACAAGACACTTTTCTGGCCATGCTAAAACAGTGTCCATAGATGTTAAAGTTCCTCTGTCATTCCTCCCAGTCTTCCACGGCCCACTCAGGCATCTTGGAGCAATACTCAAACTCTGCTCCCTTATAGCGCAACGCATGCAGGTACATCACCAGCTCCTTAGGAGATGGGTCCCGCCTCGTAATTTTACACTCCACACATAGAGGGTCCTTCTCTTCTGAACCTTTCTCTTCCACTAGCCCATCCCAATTCTCACACGAACTAGTTTCTTTATTTTTTTCAAGTGTTTCCAGGTTGGTATCAGAGTTCTGTAGACAAGTTGGTATTTCACCTTTCTCTGGATCCTTAGTGTCCTCAGCAGGGCAGGAGTTCCCATTTATAGGATCAACCTGCACAGATTCCATGCAGTCACTTGAATTACCGCACTCTTTATTTTCTGCGTTGAGGTTCAAGTCCTCCTCTGAAATACCCAAAACGTCCAGGCTCTGTTTGGAACGATGTTCCTCTACTAGTGCCTTCAGGAGTTCTTCATCCGTTTTATCAATCTTGCCACCTTTGCCCCTTTCAGGACCCCAAGCTTTCATATTATAGATAGGGTCGTTGACAATAGGATAACCCAAGTACTGCAAATGTACCCGGATCTGGTGGGTGCGGCCAGTATGCGGAAGACACTTGACTACGCTGGTCTTACCATTGTAACTGAGTCTCTGGAAGATGGTTTTGCAGGATTTCCCTTTGGGGTCCACACGACACACTCCCACTTTGTAAGAAACAACCAGTATGGGCTCTTCACAGACCACTTCGTTTTCTGGAAACTCCCCCACCACACGGCAGACATACTCCTTTTCCAGCTATGGAGAGAAAAGAAAAAGAGTAAATGTTAGAAAAACTCCTTAGAAAACAGAACAGAAAACTGTCTCTGTCCTGAGTACATGGAGTCTCATCCTAGTTAGTTGTCTCTTCCTCTTCACTGAAATACATATGTAGACAAGCTATTATTTTATTACAGCTGAACAGAAGAAAGGAAAAATCAGCTATTTAAACACAAATTTCTCTCACTCTTTGTTTGTTCTCAAACCAAACAGGAATTTGAAAACATAAGGGCCTGGCCTACTTTTGTCACTTTCAACTCCAGGGTCATCTCTGTGTGTTTTATTGTGACCTTAGTTTCATTGCCTTGAAGCAAATCCTAGAGCACCCCACGACTGTGGTTCTTTTGGATTGAGAACCACTGGAAAGTGAAAAAAACCTTCTAAATCTTTTAAAAATTGAAGAAAGTATTAAGTGACTGACGCATTTCTGATGATAAGTAAAACTACTCTCTAACTAAGCCAGTTAGCATAATCCCTTCAGGAAGGAAATCACATTCAGTGATTTAGTACTATCAAAATCAAGTACGTTTTTGCTCAGTCTTTCCCTCTTGAGGCCTCCCACACCTTGTACAATAAGAATATGAAGATAACCAGAGGCTGTTTTGGGAACTTGGGCTTGTTGAGACCAAAATTTTAGCTGACTTTTGACCAAACCTGTTTCAAGAAGGTGTCACAAGAGACCCCCAAAGCCTTTTTTTCCCCCTCACCTGTCTCTGCCGAACCTGCTCATCAATCCTCTTGGACACCTCTGCAGTCTTGGCAAACATCAGTACTCCTGAGGTCATGCGATCGAGTCGGTGAATTGTATGCARTTCCGTCAGATTATGTTCTTTGCCTAGGATGAAGATGACGGTGTTGTGACGAAACCTGCCACAGGGATGTACTGGTAAAGAGGACGGTTTGTCTACGACTACCACCTCATCATCCTCCACCAAGATTTGGACAGGCTGGGCAGTGACTGGAGGCTCATGGCGATGCACTGTATTCCTGAGRAAATCGTTATTCTGCAAGAAAGATATGATTAGAGTGAATCTGGCCAACCTAACCAACCCTGTTTAGCTATGCACAATAGGGATTTGATCTTGTGGAGTAAATGAAAGCCCGATCATCCTAGAAATCATGATTCAATGCAATGATTCAGCACATTGACCCATTTAAGTTCAATAGCCTGCCTCAAGCAACAGCCCCATGCCTGGCACGTTCTCAAGGGACTGAGCAAAAAGCTGTGGGGAGCTCTGGCTCTGCAGAGTTGGCCAAGAGAGCGGGGCTGCAGGGAACAGATGTGTGCGCTCCTGATCCCCCTGCAGTAACGCTTCCCTGGGAAACCCAATTCCCTTTAAATACTACAGCCTTCAGCACCGCCACGGGGTTATCGCAACGTGCTGGCCGAGGCAACGCTCACTGCTATAACCGAGCTGTGGTTTCCCGTTTCGGCTGACCGGCAGCTCCCCAGGGTGCCAGTACCCGGTGCCGGGAGGTGCCCAACCCTCAGGGCGTGCAGGCCCGGTGGTACCCGGCCCCGGGGGGGTTATGGAGGAGTGCCCACCTTCAGCACGGTGTCCAGGTCGTGCACGGGCTGCTCGTTGAGGCGGAGGCGGCCGGCGCGGGCGGCGGCGCGGTAGCAGGCGAGGGGCTGGGCGCGGAACTCGGTGCTGAAGACGTGCGCGAGGCTGCGGCCCACCCAGCGGCCCTTGCAGTAGGTGCGGAAGTCGAAGTAGTAGGGCCGCACCTTGCGCAGCCCGCCCTCGAAGTAGTAGCTGGTCTCGGCGAAGTGCACCGCGCCGAAGCTCACCCCCGAGCTCAGCTTCCGCGGCGGCGGCACGTAGCGCTCGCCGGCCGCCAGCCGCCGCTTCTTGGGGGCCGGCGGCGCCGCCGCCGCCACCG
>NW_020450119.1:720929-728529 GCF_003343035.1 Apteryx rowi | reverse complement strand
CCCCGACGCCCGGCGCTCGCGCGGGAAGGAGTAGGCCACGCAAGGGCGGCGCCTTTAGCGAGCGCGCCCGCACCAGCGCCCTCTTCCCTCCCGCTAAGCCCGCTCACCGCCCCCAAGCCGCCCAGCGCTGGCGGAGAAGGAAGGGGCATGGGAGGGGAGAGGCTGTGAGACTCGCCCGAGAAGGGGATTTTTCTTAACCCGCCCTTTTAGAGGAATTTAGTGTTACGATCGGCGATTAGAGTAGTTGAGAAGAAAACACACTCTCGTAATTAAACATTGATAAATCAGTTACATGTTGTTTTTCTTTGAGCATTAGGTGAAGTAGCCAGCATTAAAGAGTATTTTTAGTTAGGTGCAAATTGTGAAGTTTTAAGTATTTGTCTGGTTTGGAAATCCTCCGTAAATTGATGTTATTTATAGTTTATCAAAGAGGATAATTGGCCTTCCCTGAATCAACTCACTGTCTGGAACCAGACATGGACTTCCAGAGCCTCTAGGTCCTCGGGAGAAATACCCTTTCTCCATCCTTCTGTAACAAGCTCTTTAAAAGGAGAACTTGCCTTCGCAAGCGTGTCCACTGATAAAGTTTCCATTAAAAAAAAAAAAAAAAAGCCATACACATCTACAGTCATAAGTCCCTTTCATGAGCTTTCTGAGGTCACTCTAGAGATATCCATCCATCAGATTTCATCCCTGAGGCAAAGAAAAACCAACAGTTACTATCACACATTTGCCTTCAGCTCAGTGACAAAAATGAACACAGATACAGTGTTTATGAAAGCAGGTAGACTCCAAAAAAGGCCCGAGTCTGCAATCCCTATCTAACAGGAGATGTGTACTACTCTCCTGCTGCGCCTTACCAGCTAAGCCTCTTTCTTTTACAAACAGCATCTGCTAGGATTCCAGGAACCTGTCTTTCAGTAATGCCAGGAGTCAAAGAAAGCAAGGTCACAGGGACAGCTGTGAGGAGGAATGTTCCTCAAGGGAGAGCAAATTTTTACCGAGGCCACTGCTTTTCCTTATCTGTCAGAGGAACATAGATCACACCCATTAGTTGTGTTTCGATGATCTGCCCATCACTGGTTTTGTCGTACTGCATCAGAACTTGGTTTGCACCTTCGGGACCAACAGGCAATATTAACCGACCTCCTGGCTTCAATTCATTCAGCAACTGGCAAGCAGAGAAATCAGTATCAGCAGAGCCAAAACAAAACCAAACACTTCGCTGCTGCTGCTGCTGCCGCCCCCCCCCCCCAAAAAAAAAAGACAACAGAAGTAACAACAGAAGTAAGCCAAGTTGTGAAGGTCACAACACCTTCAAAGGCACAAGGTTGCCAGCTCCATATAAAGAGCTGGCACACAGAAAAAGAAGATTTCTGTGGTTCCCTAATTATCAGTTTTAATCACAGCTACTGATGAAGGCAGCCAACAGCAACAGACACCTGGCACAATCATTCTTACCTCCTTTGGTACAGTTGCTGCTGCTGCTCCAACGTGAATGGCATCATAAGGAGCCTCTTCAGGGTATCCCTGCCTGCCATCTCCAACTACAGGCAGGAAGAAGCATGCAGAATCAGGTAAGATCGGATAAAGTTCAGATAACAACTCTACCCCCAAATAAGTCTTCCTACATCTTTTCATTTGAAAACTAGATGAGGAATGCTTTGTAGCAAGATTGTGATGGCAATATGAATTCCTAAATCAGAGCACTGACCTCTCTCCTAGAAATGTAGTGTTGAAAAAAAGGAGGAAGAGATTTCTAGAACCTGACCACGCTAGAGGAAGGAACTGTCAAAGCTAGGAGGGCCTTTAAATAACACAGTGGCTTTGCGCAGACTTGAGATTCCACGTACAGAAAGAGTGGACTCAAGTTATCCAGAAAAGAGTATGYGGTATAACTGGTCTCCTCTGAAGAGGATCTCTTCCTGAATTAAGATAGTCACTACACACTCCGAAATAAGATGTAAGGCAAGACACCCCTAACATTAAACAGTTCTTGTTCATACTACAGTGTTCTTAATCAGTACTACACAGTGCTTAGCCAGTGGTTTCAGGCAACATTGTGGCAGGCAGCTCAGACTTAACACAAACTAGAACAACTGCTTTTAGCAGTAGAGTTCTGCAGACAGCCRGAGCTAATGAACATTTACAGAAGGGAAGACACATGAAGATCCCAGACAACTCACCCACAAGTTTTACACGGCCAGAACTAAGCAAAGTTGGATCATCTTCTTGGACGTTTCTGATGGATTCATGTACCAGCTCCTTAATGTGTTCTACACCCACAGCTTTCCCTGTTGGGCCCATCTAAAAACAAAAAACAGCAGACAAACACATTATCCTATATGTACAGGGATGCATTTTATAGAGCAATCTACCATGGGTATTGGAGAATTTTAGGAAGAAACTTAAAAGCAAAGTTTCTGACCAAGGTGCAAATCCTGTGCCACCGTGGTTTTAAGGCTGAGTAGTCTAAGTGGTAGTTAAGGGATACATGGACATTTCCTATGGGGATTCCTAATAATCCTTCATTTCCAAGGAAGTAATTATTTGCTAGAACTGACAGCTTCCTTGGCAGGACCAGTTCTTGATTAAGTAACCAGTCTCCTAAGAGTAACTTGATCTGCTTTCTAGCACATTACAGAAATGCATGGAAGAGTTTAGAAAGCAGACTACAACTACTTAGGAAACGAAATAAGAAACAGAACCTACAATGGACTTGCACAGTAGATTAACACACTCCTCTTGGTCTAGACTGAGTTAATATACATCCTTTGGCAGATACAACATCCATTTAGAATCCAAAATGACTGTATTTGTTTTTACTACAAGCTGGTCAGGGAAGAGAAGAGCTTCCCCTGCCCCATACACACACACACACACAAAAAAAAAAAAGGAAGAAAAAAAAAAAAAAAAAGGGGGGGGGGGGAAATAACAGCTTGTTCAAGCTACCTGTCCTGATATACATTACTACTTACTAATGGTGTCCTGTGCTCAGCTTACCATCCTGGCAAAGCAAGCTGTGAGATATCCACTTCCAGATCCAACATCTAATGCCTTGGCACCTTCCACAAGCTGATCCTTCAGCAGTTCCAGTGCATGGGCATGCTGCATGGACAACAGTTACAAGAAGCTGTGTAGCATGGCGTTTACATGAAGCTATTCATTTCTCACATATCTCTGCCATTTACACAGTTAYTAGTTTCCTCCAAAAATTATTAGTTTCTTAGATGCTTAGAACACTAAGCATTATCTGCTCTGATTTAAACACAGCATGCCTGCATTTTGTCTGACACATTCAGAGTGAAGTCCAAGCGTTTGATCAGAAACACCTTTTGCAGAACAGCATTTGGGAAGTGTTTCAGTAATAGGATAGGAAATAGGAGAAAGGTCTCACACAAAAACAGGACAACACTAACGGTTAGCCAGTAACACAGAATTCGTGCCTGAGCATAAAAATAAAATAAAATCCCTCACATATACAGTCTCTAAAGAAACAAGTACAATCATGCACAGGCGACCTGTTTCACCTTTCTACTGCAGTATTTAAGTTAAAAAAAACAAAAACAAAACCAATTCTCTCCATTTCCATTAAAAGTGGAAAGATTCATCTCACCATATGCGGTGCACTGATTGTAGCCTTGTATCCTAAAAAGAAACCAGTGACAAAGTTACATGCTGGTAAGAAATGAAGGTGATAATGTCCAATTAATTATTATCATCTCCAATGTGAACAGTTCCTTATATATTCTTCCCCCCAGACCCCTGAAAATATCAAAAGGCTCTTCTCTTTCTCCTCACTGACTTAAAATTTCCACCTCTGGGGTTGCTAATGAGAGCAAGATAGCTTTACAATGCTTAGTACCAACTGTTTCAACCTCCAAAGCTCTCCTGGCTCATTCATCAAAATGCTCTTCAGCTGTCATAGCCTCCTCTTGTTTCTGCTCCACAAGCATAATTCACAGCAATCAATGAAGATTTTGAATATGGAAAAGCTATATAGGCTTTTCCTCTACACTAGCAGGAATTTGGTTTTGCTTTAGTTAAGTAAAAAGAGTCAAGGAACAGTCTTGATATCAAGCCAAAATACCTGTGTACCAAAACAAAGTACCTCAAGCTAGTTAGGTTTAAGCTACCAGATGAAGAAGCTGGAGCACAGTTGTGGACAAGTTTCAGAGCTCAGAAATTAAATCTGAATTGTAAGGGGTATCATCTGCTTTTTCTGTGAATCACATACATAGAAAGATTACTCATTTATGCTGAGATATTCAGCAAGAAACTAAGATTTCTCTACTGATAGCCAACTCTGGGGAAAATTTCCAAGCCTGAGGGCCTTAGAGTTTCAAYAGAAGGGTATAGCAGCCAGCCTTGACACCCTGACCACATACTATAGAGAAATTTAGTTTTAGTTTTGAAAATGTTCATGCCATATGTAGCTGAAATATTATCAGATACTTGCACCATTTTCACTGAAGTAATCTAAAGTTAACATCAGCTTATATGAATGAAGAAAATGCAAATTGCATCCACTCTCAGGAGACAGCAATTCTTGACAACCCAGGAATCCCCAAGGGAAAACAGCAGGACCCACCCTCCCCTGAAAAGGGCTCCAACCCCCCCCCCCGACACTTCCTAAAATCAAACCCTGAACTCTGTGTGGTTTTATCTTGTCTTAGGACTTTTCATCTCCATTACTAGTTGTATTAGAAGAATGCTGCTGAGAGAAAGTCCGGTATTTCTTGCTCTTCTATTATTTCAAGTAAGTTTTGGATCTAAAATCATTACCATGTTTCTGAGGATACCTGGGATTTTGCATCAGGTAGGCAAACACCAATTTTTATTTTTATTTTTGGAAAGCATAGAAAGGGGAAACCAAAAACGGGGCATGAAAGTAATGCCTTTACCACACTTGTTAAGATTTCTTCCACAGATAAAACATGATGTTTATATTTGTGGGGGTAAGGAAAACCCTCGAGTGCAGAGGACTGGCATACCCATTCAGTAGGACAGGAGCACAATTTAATGAAAGGAACCACTCTCCTCCACTTTCCAAATAAGTGTTTTTGCCTCACCCTCCACTTTGCCTTCCAGCTCACAGACTCCTGTTCAGTTGTTCTGAATATCCATAATTACTCCTACTAAAGTTAGTAAGATTAGAGTGTACAATGCTCCTACAATTCAAACAAACAGCTTTCTCAGCTCTGCAAGAAAGAATGTATCAGCAAAGGCTGGACAAAAAAAAAAGTCTTTATTCCATTTGCCCTTATCATTTTTCAAAAGACATTTTCTTTTGCAGGATAGTGGGAAGAACACAGTGCAAGTTTTAGCCTTTAACAGGCAGGTGCTTATTCAGTTCTTCTGGTGGAATGCACAAGTAGATCCAAGGCAGTTACACTGCGTAATGGATCCTACAGTTGAAATGCAGATGTAGGTTGATCTACTCGACCCACATTAAAACTTGGCCACTGTTTTGAGGAGAGAACGTTTAGCAGAGGGAACTCAGTCCCGCCAATCCATCCCAGGCCCCTCTGTCACTGTGACTAGCACAGTCAATGCAAACACCGTAAGAGTAATGATACCTTGCTTTAAGTTACTCACCAATAGACTGAGGAGAATCCATGTATGGGAAATATTTGATGTAGTGACCTCTGTCAGTAGCCAATAATACATCAAAGACCCGCTGGGATTTAATTATTCCTTTTTCTGGGAGAAAAAAAAGGATAAAAAGAAATAGAAGAGAAAGTCCTCAGGATTAAAGCAAGAGGAGATTTAGAAGGGAACACAGTTCAGGGAATTAGCAGTAAAATTGAAAGAGTCCTTAAATAAGTGATCTGAAAACAGACAAAAAGCAAAACTGCAAATGAAAGTACATGCTTTTCAGTTTTTGGTAYACAGAATGAAATCGTGTAATAATCTCAACCATCAGCACAGTCTCCCACAGAGGATGGTTAGTTACAACCACAGTATTTCTGCAACTGTTAAATGTAATGAAAGACAAATAGAGAGTCACATTTTCACTCCTCAAAGTGGAAACTTCAGTCCAGGTTTAAGGAACATTGGCAGGATAAATGAACTAAAGTTAAGAGCAATGACTGCAGAAACATTTATCTTTCCTTTATCCTCATCTCTGAGGGAACTCTTGCTGGGCGAAAACCAGCATGGCTTTAGCAGCAGAAGAAATTCAAAGCTACTTTTAAGTATGCTCCAGACTGCTGTCCAGAACATTGTAGTAACACTAAGCACTACTCCAATCTCAAGATACCTATCTGGAGGTAACACAGACTGCAGAGAAGCTCAGGAGGCTGACAGTGATATCATCTTCTGCAGCATTTTAAAAAGTTGCCACTCATTTATCATTCCAGGAGGAGTGGAAGGAAGGCCATGGATAGTCTTTCCTACTACTTCTGGCATAAGATCTTGTTTCTAATTATAAATAGAATAAGTTCAAACTGGGACAAGTACTGACATTCATGTGATATCAGCTCAGATGCTTCAGAATGAACAGCATTACAATCTGTCACTGTATGACATTGAATACCTTTATACCAAAGTACCAACAAACTATCAGCAGCTTTAAACATTTGCCCTGAACAGGACCTCACGTTGCTACTCACTGTACAGATTGTTGACTAGCTCAGGGTGCGTCTTTCCGCTTGAAGTCCAGGCCATCGTTCTTGCAAACAGCAGTCCCATGAGTGTAAATATAGCACAGGGCAGCAGATAGTTCATCCCACAGAAGTGTACAGTGGCCTTCCAGGCCTGGCCTGTCTATCAGAGAGAGGCGCTTCAAAAAYCACTGCTTGACAGACACCCCAAAACCTCACTTCTTCTCACTGTAACCTGAATTTGCATCTATTACGCTATTCAAAACACAACAAAGCTTGCGACAAGTTATCAGCCCCAGAGAATCTGCACCTCTACCTTGATTATATGCAAGAACTGAGGTAAGCAACTAGCAGCTAGCTGCAGCTCTCCCCGTTTAAAGCCAAACAGTATACTATACCTAAAGCAGTTGCTCCGTGCAAAGTCAAAGTCCTCTGAAAGCCCCCCAGCAAGCCCGAGCTGGGCAGCCACGGCCTTACTGCGTAAAGCAGGGCCGGGAGGGCACGGCACGGCACGGCACGGCCCGGGCCCAGGGCAGGCCAAGGGGGGCCCGGGCACCGTGAGGCGGGCCCCGCCGCGCCGCCCTCTCCTCCCCGTAGCGGAAACCCCGGCGACACCACCCCTCTGGGCAGGGCACGTAACCGTAACCGTAACCGTAACGGCCGCGCGCGCGCCCCCCACACTCACCTGCGCAGCCGCACTAGAGCCGCCTCTTCCCCCACTCACCCTCCTCTGACCCGTTGTTACGAGTAACGGCTGCAACCACCTCCCCAGAGCAGAAGCACTTCCGCCCTTTTCCAAGATGGCGCCACAACGGAATCAAGAACTCTCCCACCCACTCCCATGTCCCCGCCCCCGCTAGGCGGAGCGGCTAATAGGCGGCTTCCCGCTGCTGGGCGAGCGTGGTGGTTAGCTGTGCCTTGACGTCAATCGGCGCTCGGGGGAGAGCCCGTGGCGGCTTCCTGTGTTGACAGTGCGGGTCGGCGGTGCGGGTGCG
>NW_020450119.1:705122-720745 GCF_003343035.1 Apteryx rowi | reverse complement strand
GACCTGAGAGCGAGGGGGTGCCGCGGTGATACGAAGGGTCCCTTAAGGAGCCTAGAGAATAAAGGGTGGGAGGCGAGGGCGGGGGGAAGAGATGAGTCTTGTCGGTCCTCGGAGTTCATAATTTATTTCTGCCTTCAGGGCTTCATGATGAGAATGATCGAGAGTGTCGACTCTGTGGTCACCAGGTCCGGCGAAGACCTCTGGGCTGAAATCTGCTCGTGCCTGCCCCGTCCGGACCAGAAGGATGCGGGTGATGCTTTTACAGATTCTTTCGCGGATTCTTACGCTGACGGGGGAAGCCCGGGGGATGCATCGGACAGCTCTTCCCAAGCAARTCCAAAGCCCTGGGCACCCCTCAAAGATTCAGAGATATACTTAGCATCCCTAGGTGAGTGTCTGGTAAGGCTCTCGCTTTTCTATTTGCTTAGGTGCCTGCTGGCAGCTGTGGCCCTGCTTAGGTGCCTGCTGTGGTGGTGCTCACACCTCTGGCTGGAAAGACATCAGCCTTAGACCCTGTTACTGCAAGCGCATTAGTGGAAACAACAGTGGTCATCGCTGATCTTCAGCTGACACACAGAAATAAACTCTTTACCAAGTATAAAACTTATGGGTTTTATCCCCCCAAATATGTGTCTGTGTGTGTGGGGGGGAAGACACTGCTGTCTTGAAACAGCCTGTAATTCCCCTGTAATGGACTTAGGGAGGGAAGATGTGTTTGGAACTCATTGTAGTGCCTATGTGTTTCTGTGTTACCAATATTTGTCTTATTGTTCTATGGAGTCTCAGGAGTCGTTTCTGAGCGCAAAGAGCAAAAAGTGAAATGTCTTTCTGAGGCTGTTTTTGCACGGAGGGGAGGGACAGGTTATGAGAAGGAAAGCTCTGATGCTTTCCCCAGTTATGCCTGCTAGATTCTCTATTTTAAGAGGATGGATTATGCAGATCTTCTTAGTGTGAGTGATTCTCTTAATTCTTGCATAATCTGTAAAGCCATAAATTGATTGTTAACAGCGTAACAGCTGATTGAAACACTTGATATGAGGGATGATAATGTTACTGTTAGAGCCAATCTGCTAGCAGCAGTCTTTAGCTCTAAGGCCGTGGACTCAGGTACCCTATTTTAAGGATTTCCTGCTCCCTTCAGAGGCCTCATTATCCAACCACATTCAGCCCCAGGAAGGATGTTCCTATTACCTGTTAGGAGGAGCCTTTGAGGTCCCCCTGCTCTCAGCAGCGTTGGGCTGCCACTCCCTCCAGTCATAGGAAAATACTCTGTCTTTATGCCTCTCTTATTTCCCCCTTTCCTTCCCTTCTGCAGAGTTATTTTTATCTTGGGTCAGTTCGTAATCTAGTTTGCAGTGTAGCCACACAAATAATTGTGTTGGCTTGTGTAGGGAGTCATACAGGCCCAGGGTAATGAGGACAGGATGGCAGAAGTGGTCTTTTAAGCTTTTATTCCTGTCAGAGATTCCATTTTGCCTCAGTTATTGCTTTAAACTGTTGTTTCACTGTACACTAAATAGAGCTCTTAATATCAGATCAAAGGTGCCACAGCAACATGACGCAAAATTGCTCTTCTTCTATTACTTGACGTTGCAGTTCAAACTGGTTCAGAAAATGTTGACAGTTAATTTTTACCAGCAGGCTTCAGACCGGATCAGCTCTGGGTCAGACCTCTAACAGCCAGGATGAAAGCATAAAGCTAGCATAAGGTTTCTCCTGTATGTTCTGGCTAAGTCAACAAAAATATAAACTTGTTCTGGGTTTGTACATGGCCAGGATTAGTGGTTGTGGTATCATAGCATCAGTATGCTAGGGCACATGCAGTGTTTCAAATCTTGGGAATTCCTAGGGCCAGAGTTTTGATTTTCGGTGACAGCTCAATTCTGTTACACAAGACAACTTCCGACAAGAGTAACAGCTGGGCCACAATTAGCCCAGTTCAGTTTTTGATGATGTGCTTCTGGGTAAAAACCGAGTGCAAGTCAATACCTGACCCGATTTCAGAAGAAATGTATTATAATGGGGTTTTATGACTGGAGGAACTCATGAAATTTACTTTCTTACAGTTTTGTGTATTGTAGTTGGATTACCCTCTCTCTGGTAAGGAGTCAGTTCTTGTTGTCCCCTGTGGCTGGGAAACTCACAATATCACATTCTGTTATGGGATATTCAATTAATAATACTGTTGTACTCACTGCAGTTTTTTTCCTCAGTGTGGACATTATTTGGATTTCACACTACTATTAGCCTCATTTATATTTCATGCCAATTTGTGTGGAAATCTGGGGACTTAATACCTCTGAGTTCTGTGCCCTTCTATGTGCTTTCATTGAAATTGAATTTTAAGGGCAAAAGTTATTAAGAAGCAATATTGGGGAGAATTGACTGCATAAGCCTTATTTCCTCAGATGTGTCCCTGAAAATACAAACATCTACATACAAGAAATACAGTCGTGCAGACCTAAAATACTGGAAAAGTAATTCACTTTTAAATATGAATTAATCTTGAAGAGTTTAACCTTTTCGATTTAAAAGTTCTGAGCTTCCCTCAGAAAAATAGAAAAAAGACCCTTTCTTTGCCTCTTCGCAGAGAGAAGACTGATGAGAATTAAAGGCTTGTCTCAAGAGGTGACCTCCAAGGATATGCTGCGTACTCTTTCCCAAGCTAAGAAGGAATGCTGGGACAGGTTCCTGCAGGAGAAGTTTGAGTCTGAATGTTATGTAGAGGGACATGAATCTGATGAAAGGTAATAAGCAAGCTGATAAGGAAGAATTCACTGATCGAGTCCCTCAGACTGGGGTGATCCAGCATAGGGAACCTGCTTGATGATTTCCCTTGTTGCATTTGGAGTAGGGATTGTTTAAAGCATCTCAAATTGCTTTTTTTTTTTTTTTTTTTTAGCTTAATTTTACAAATGAACTCTAGGCCATTCCCTGCATCTTTATAAGGTCCCACCACTGCTTCTGATGCAAGTGGGACCTTTTCTTTTGAAGCTCTTTACAGGATTGGTACCAGTCTTGAGATTAGCTCTCCTGAGTAGCTGGCTTTCAGTTCAGTGCCTGTCTTACAATTCTTATGCTCTCTCCCCCATTACCCTTTTACATATGATGTATGAATTAATATGAAAGTCTTTTTCTATAGCAATCTCTGGTTCTCAATCACTTAAAATGTTCTCAATATCTTTCCTTTCTGAGCTGACATTTTTCATGATTGCTTCTTGCTGAAAAGAAGATCATTTTTCTCCTTTGAAGAAAATCTGCTTAAGCTAGTTTTGGAGCTTAAGTATATAAAATAATCCATGTTTATAAGTAGTTTTTAGGTTCTTTCTTCAATCATTTAACTTGGATGTGACTTATATTTTAAAAAATCAAATTTTTGCAGACCTATGTGCTCTTTCTATTCTGTAAATGTTTTTAAGGGCTGAGGATGTTATCCATGAAAAAATTTTCTCACTAGAATGTGACTAAATGAAGGTAGAGGTCATCTCTGAGAGGTACTGAACTATTTGATTCCCATCCAGCAAAGTAATTAAACAAGTCCCTAACTTTTAAGCACACAAATAATTCCAAGGACATTATGACATGAAATTCTGTTGTTGTAAAAGAGCAAGAAAAAGTTAATTTCACTGAGGAAGGATTGAATGACTTGAATCATGCTTCCTGGGAGGTGAGCATATGCATATATGCACACACAGAGATGTACAGGTACATTTCAGAATTATAATATTATAACTTTTAGAGTTGTAGACTGCATTTAGACAAAAAAAAAAAAAGGGGTTAGATCTGTTCCTGTGAGACTGGTCATTGTGAAATAGGCTATAAGATAATAAATATATTAGTATATATTTATATGTATAGTATCCATAGTATGGCTAGCATTCTAGGAAGTATACATACCACTCATACCACTTTTTTTCTTAACCTTGTGGTGTTAGTTTTACTAGCAAAGATTAATGGTCATGCTTTGTATACATGCTTCCTAGGGGCTTTTTTGTTTGTTTGTTTCTGTTTCCTAATCCTCATCATCATCATTAGCCAGGTTTGGGGGTTTTTTTGTTTTTTAATGCTAGCTTTTTACATCCAGCCCAGGAAGCTGAAACTTCAATTTTAGTCTTTGGCTACAGTGACTAACTAGTACTTTAGAAATATAGAACTTTATGTACCTGCTAAAGAGTATCTTCATCAAGAAAATTAGCAAGAGAGAATAAAATCTTTCCAACCATAGCTGAAAAAAGCCTAGCTACAACAAAATAGTCCAAGTTCCATTTCAAGGTGTTTCTTACACTTTGAAGTGTATTTTTTATGGGCGGTGTCCTGACTTCTAAAGACGTTCCTGGAGATATTGCAGGGGGGTGTCAAGGACCATGCTTCTATTTTCTTAGAGTGAAAGATCCTGCCTGCTCCTCTAGCACACAGGTCAGTTTTGTGATAGACCTAATCTGTGGCAATAGAAATGCCTACAAAGTTGAAAGAAATATATCTGGAATATTCTTCTAACAACTTTTTTAAATGTTCCTGTGAGGTTTTATTGGTATTTTATGTTTAACTTCCATGTCTTTGCTTTCTCTCAGCACACTGGAACATCTAAAGCGATGGCTGCAACCTGATAAGGTGGCAATCAATACTGAAGAGGTACAGTACCTCATCCCTCCAGAATCACAGCCAGAGAAGCAGGAGACTGAGGAAGAACCTCCAGCTGCAGAGCAGTGAGATGCATGCCAACCATGCCACAGAGCTGCCTCTTGTCCAAACCCTGATGAAGTTGTATGCAGTTACAGTAATAACAGGATGGGGTTGAGGGAAAGTGCCAATTATTGGTTAGTTTAAAAAAAAAAAAAAAAAAAAAAAAAAAAAAAAAAGCTATGGACCTCCAGAGATAGTGACTGGCGGTTGTTATTTACAGGAGTGAAATGCCTCTGACAGTGTATGCTGAACTGAAATCCTACTTTGATCTGCTCCCAGCCTGTAGCAACCTAATCATTCCAGTCTGAATGTGAATTGTTTGTAATTCATCAAGAGAAATATTGAACAAAAAAAGCAGTTGTTGAGAAGCATCAGAAAACATTATGGTCTAGAATAGAACAGATAAAACTCAAACCGCTGAATTAGTTCTTCCTCTTGCTTTGTACCCTTTTGTTATGAAATTGGGCATATTTTTCCTTCCTGCAAAGTGCACAGAGGGGTTTACTGTAAATCCTCAGTATTTATGTTTGAGCTGGCTCTGAGCTATGCCTGGAGTAGGACAGATATTTTTCACCTATCTGAATTTGGAACCCTAAAGGAAGCTACCATTGTAATAACTTCAATAATAACATCTATTTAATTATTACTGAAATGATAGCTACAGAAGGCTATTTAACATTCTTCTCTTTGTAATGTTCCCTCTTGGAATATCCCACTTTATTGGTCATCCAAACTCTCTATTACAGAATAGACTGGAGGAGGAGTAATTTTGCATTGTTTGTCACTTTGTGTCTGTTTCTCTTCTCTCCTTCAGTCTCTCCAAGAAAGGGACAGATGAGATTCTATATCAGGAAAATAAGTGTTAACCAGGGAGGCTACAAATAACTTGTTTTCATCACAGACTTGCACAGAATTGCCTGACTTTAAATGTGTTGTAATGTATATTTCTTCTTCATCCTGTTTAACTCAACAGAGGGTTGTTTCCCATTATTAATCAAAGAATCTGTAATCGTGAACTTGTGTAAGATTGACTCTTCTTTAAGCTGTGCTTTCCCTCCTGACATTGGCACCAAAGGTCAATAGAGGGAAGCAGCCTACATCTTCTGTTGGATAAAGCTCTTTAGACAGAAACTGTAGGGGTAATTCTAGTAGTTTATGCAGACTAGGCTCATATCTCGTTCAATATGTAACCGTATGAAAATACATTTTTAAACTAGCTCCTTGATATATCTTCGTTGTTTTCCGTCTCTGTATGATTACAAATGGTGCTGTTGTCTCATTCACTGACAGCTTTTACTCTGTTGCTACTTCTGCATATGATTTTTTCAGTGTCGTGACTTGGGGCTTGTCCCCACAATCAGCTTTATCAGTGTAACTGCCTACCTCAACCTTACCATTCACAAAAGAAGTTACACTCATAGTGCTACGAGTATGTCTCCATTAGGACAAACGCATTTTTTGAGATTTGAGAAATATGGTGAATCATCTGAATGTCAACCATTCTGTCTTGTTGGAGGGTTTTTTCTCTTCTTTTAAGTGTTAATTTATCTTTAAGGCTCCTGCTTTGCTATACATTCAGATAGTCCTGTATATACCATAACTCCCACCTGTGTTGTCAAGCTGTAATGAAGACACTTCTAAGTATTTACCAGAAATAGTATGTGCAAAGAGGGAAAGATGCGATTTCTTTTTCTGTAACCAGGCTATTTTCTAGTCAATACATTTCCCTTTTGTGATTATAAATGGCTGTGAAGATGCTTTATGCTGTTTTGTCTCTTTCCTTTGTCTGAGGAAAAAAGTGTATTCAATATAACGGTATCGAAACACTTAATGTTTTAGGTCCACATAACCTTTACTCCCTTTCGAAAAGGGAGTTTAGAGAAAGCATTTCTCACTGTTTCATTTAAAAACAGCTCTGAAAGCCCAGGAAAAGGGTTTGGGAAGAATTGTTGTCTCAATACAGAATACAAACCTACCAAAACTTTGAATTTGCATTGATACTCTGTCAAGACATATGTAGGTCCTTTGCGAGTCAGTTAGATCTGTTTTTCATGTACAGATGTTTGAAAAATGGGAAGGCCATCTGCCTTGATTTGTCCAAAATATCAGACTTCCTTGGTTGTTCTTTGTGTACCTTCTTGTGCAGGAGGATCTGTTTAAACATAGCAGGGAAGACTAGCTATCTCTACCCTTTTGTATTTGTAAAGCACCTTCTTCCAGGATGGCAGAGAGTTAGACCTATTGCTACACATGCAGAGCAGGCACTGATAATTATCATCAGATTCAGGGTCTTTCAGTAAAAAATACCTGCATAAATCAGTATTGCGCAGACTGATGCCAGAAAGTCAAACAGATGCTATGCGGTGGAGAAGGAGTAAAATACTATTGCTGGCCCTCTCGGTGGATAATGAACAGACCTTTGCGAATAGCCTCATTCGGTTCCAATAGGGAGTCCACGTCCATGAAGGGAAGGCTCGGAGCAGCACTTTCTCTGCGGTCTCTATCTGTTTCTTGGCTTCCAGTGGTGTATTATCAGCTCCACCTACCGGCTTCGGTACAGCCCGGAAAGCTGAACTGGTGTAAGACAGAGTGTAGCCTGTCCTTGCTAAGCTGTCATGCTAGACACAAGTCAGGAAGAAATGCCAGTTTTGTCTGTTCGTGGCTTTTGAATGGTAATGTCAGCATGAGACAGTAAATTAGGTCCTGAAGCACTGCAGAATAGTTTTTTTTCAGCAGAGAATTAAACCTTCCAAAACCTAAGTGCCTAGAGAGTGGCATTTAATTAGAGACTGCACTCAGATCAGGCAATACATCAAGCCCTGTCAATTTGCAATCTTGCTCTGAAAGCTGTCTGACTCAGATGATAACTCAGTTAAGATGTAAACAGTAGGACTAAAAGAACTGATCTATCAGCTTAAGAACAAACAAAAGATTTAAAAACCCTATTTTATAAATATGCGAACTATATTTTATGTGGTTTTAGCTAGTTACACTTGAATTATACGGAAACATTTACAGTAGAATAGTCTAATCCTTTGTTACTCAGGGAAAGAGACAAAATCCACTGAATGGATACTACAATATAGTAAAAATCCTTATGTGTGTATATTTATTAACCACAGAAATTTGACTGTATGTAAGTAAACAGGAGGGCAAAATCAAAACTGTCATATGCATTTGTGTACGAATGAGAAGATATACCTGCTGTCTGGAAATAAAGGACAACAGTAACCACTTAATAGAAATGTAAGTTAGAACAATTTCAACAGTCCTAGCTGTGCAAAATTCAAAATGTACAGAATATCACACCATGAAATACATTATTTTTTATACTATGATGTATTTGAATTGCAATCCAGCAAATCTATGGGAAAGGAAGAAAAGCGATAGTTGCACTGTGGTTAGTGTAATGCATGGACCCTGAAGGAGAAATCTGTGTGAGAGCAAGTCTGAATCTAATATGAGAGACTGAGCAAGACCAAAGCAGAGATGGCTAATCTGTTCTCTGTAGGTCGGATCCAGAATATTGCAACACTTAATGTGGTTCCTATTCCACTCCCTGCTAATTTCTCCCCTGAGATCTCTGAAATCCCCTCGGCCGTAGTGTGGGAGCAGGCTGCATGCTCATTGCATTTATGCCGGGGCAGATCCTGGGCCTGACGTCTTCCCTTTTCGTCTTTTAACTGGCCCACCTGACACAGCATGGGATGTGCATGTGTGTATCTGAGTGTAGGACCAAGGCGATGACATATTAGCTAGGAGCTTTCATATAGTTCACCCTTTGGACACACTGACCTAGAAGAAATTAGACTTGGGATTGCTCTGTACTTAAATCATTGTAAAAGTAATGAGAATTCATATGTTAACACCCTTAAAAACTTTGATGAGATAGCTTCATCTGTGAATACAGAGAAAAGGCGTGATGCGTTCAGGCAGTGCTGCGCTTGGTGTAAGACTACAAGATGTGATAGTCCGTCTTGGTGTAAGACTGCTAGATGTAGTTCCACCAGCAAGGAAATTACTTTAAGCTATTACAGTTTATTTTAGGGAAAGAAAGAACTGTTTAGCTTCTGTCAATCAAAAGAAGCCTTGCTGATATAAACAGCATTTCCACTAGGGACTTTTTGCTTGCACAGCAACACCAGCCTTTCTATATGTGGAAATAATATGCACGCTGGGAGATGTGCCAGTCTAAACAACAACAACAAAGAAGAGCAGTCGATAACCAGATAACAATAGAGGAAAAACAAATTATCAGTAGGCACAGGCTGGTCTGCAGTAGCCCTGGCTGAAAGCATCATGTTCAGACTGTTACACAAAGGGAAAGGCCCTGCTGTGAAATTCTGAAGGATGATTTTTAGAGTACGAGAAGCTAATCACGACAAATGAAATATTAGCCAGCTTGGCTTGTACCTTTTTACTGACAATACTTTACCTCCACCTGAAACAGCATTTCCCCACTCTGTTACACTGCCCAGAAATATGGATGGCGTTGTAACATGCCATCGTCATCAGGCTTACAATAATTTGCCTTTAAGATGGTGCAGAATAAAGTGGAAAGGGGATCCTAAGACAATAAGGCCACTGTTTCTGCAGAGCTAAGTAAGAGCCATTTCTGTGGCTGTTACTGGCCAGAACAACTAAACAGGCTAAAGAAGCAAAAATCAGGCAGCATGCAGAAAGGAAAGAAATGCATGGAAGGAGGAGAAGGAAAAGGAGATTGCTGTGCTTGACGTATGCTGATAAATGTACTGGCCGTGTGATCCCCCCAGGTCTCCTGTGACTATTTGCTTTCCCAAGAACTCCTACCAACCAATGCATGGAAAGGGTAGTTCACTGTGTACTTAAACAGATGAAAGCAATCCGATTAGAGAGTGAGTTGGCAGCACTGTATAATGATGCTAATAATATTCTGCCCTTCCGTCGTGCTTTTTAATCAACAGACTCTCTCTGCTGAAGAAAACATTAGAAATGAAAACTTAGGACCTAGGGGAGGAAGGTCTACACTGTGATTGCCATCTTGCAGAGAAGGTGACCAAACCTCAGACTGGCATTTCCAGAAGTGGCTGTTGGTGGTCTTGCTTTGGTTGCTCTCTGCAGAGATGCTTTTCAGGTGCCGAGCCCTGTCAGCTCCTAGAACCAGCAGCTATTTCTTAAAAATGACCTGTTGCGTGACGAATGCCTACAGAAACCGATCGTAAGAATGGTTCATCCCACAGCTCTTTGGAAGCAGTAAATATTAAGTCAGAAGAAGGCTTATCAGATTCTTCCACCATTTAAAATTAACAAAAAGCTCTTGGTCAGACTGTGATATAGCACCCGTGATTATTTTCTTCCTGATGGTTATCTGATGGGGATGAATGCGTTTCTTTAAACCCAGCTCTCAGCCAGTTCAGATAATGTGGACCCAAATTCATCAGCCTGAGACAAATTAGCAGGCCGCTTTGGCCAAAAGTCATAATTTTGCAGAACTCCTTATAGTACTGGTCTGAGAATTTCCCTTCCTGTTGTTGCAAAAAAATTTCAAACTGGTGATGATAATTTTTAACTTTCCTTCATTTAAATAAGCTATGATGGAAAAGATTAAAAGATCTTTCATGTGGAATCTAGAGATTTCTAAAGCAAATGGAGCCGGTGGGAAATGACCTGCTTTGGAGCTAGCATCCAGACACCCAGGCCCCGTTAAATAACAAGTCGTTGGACTATAAAGTAATTAATGTGTCAGACTTCAAAGTGATGCCTGTGGAGAAACAAAGATTTGTTTTCCCTTCTTTCTAAAGAAAAATCAAAATTACAAAACCCCAATCTTTTCATGAGGGGGGAACAACTGGTCCAAAGTAGTAACCAGGCAGGTCTGCGACAGCGTATGTGGGAGGAGCCGAGAGCTTTTGATACAAAACTTCAGTATTTTAGCTGAAACATGGTGTTTGGGTCCTCGGGGTCGGTTAAGCGAAGAAAGAAGGACTGGCATTTGCAGGGGATCTCCTGCGGCCCGGAGGTCCCAGGGACCATCAGAGCTGATAGCTGCTCAGTCTCCTGTGCCTTCATGTGCTCGCTCAGCCGGAGGCTTGGAAGGCTTGCAGGGATGTGGACGGGTGCAGGGAAAATGCAAAAGCCCACATTAATTCCTCAGAGGGGTTCGTGCTATTCATAATCCACTGACCTACAGTAAATGATCAAAACCATTAGGGAGACCACAGGGAATTCAGCTGCGTGTGTTGGCCAGAGATGCTTTCTTTTTTTTTTTATTCCCCTGCACTTCTTAACGTTTCCAGCTTTGTTTCAACTCTTTTTCCAATCCAGCGTTCTGGGTATTCAGCGACATATTACTCTCAGGGACGCATAAAGGCCAGAAAAGGACAACTGGAAGGTCCCAAAGTCTCCATGGCGGTCACAGGGCTGAATTGCGCCTCTGCTCGAGATTGGAAGTTGCGCAGGAAGAGCTGCTTTGGCAATTGGAGACTTTGAAAATATCTCAGTAAAACCATTTCTCTATTGAAGTTAATGGTCAAACTCTTCACTGTCCCGTGGGGACTGTGACTTAACTCCTGCCCGCCTGGAAAATATAAGTATAAATCTCACTAGTCAACTCTTGCCACCATTCCTCTGAGGCAAATCAGCCAAGTTGCTTCAATTTGTGGACTTGTCTGCTGTGCAGCACGATCTTAAAAATCACTTGCTGAATTGGCAGCTTTACCACCGGGGCTGAGCGTGCGGGCCGTAGCGTGGCTGCCGGAGGTGATGCGAGCCTACCCACACTCCTCTGAGCACTGGCTGAATTGCTACCGAGAAGGAGCTGGGAGCGGAGAGACCTGTTCCTGCAAGACCCTGTCTCTGTGAACGGCCTCTGGAGTGATTTTTTGGAACCTGTCTGGCCCGGGAAAGAGGAGATTTCCACAAGCTTGGTTGCTGAGATCTTTAATTAGGAACAGCCTGCTTTATCTTAACATCAACTAGTCGTTCAGGTCACCAGGCCAGTTATCCCCAGGTTTAATTTCAGCTCTCATCATTACCACCAAGCTTGTCATAACAATCTCGCATAATGCAATGGAAATGAAGTAATTACTATAGGCAGTGGGCACTAATATTTTTGTTCGCCATTCAGCAGCTACTCAAATCTTGTCAGAAGTCTTGCAGTAACTTCACCCCACAACTGCAATCAATACGCAAGTAATGCTCGGTTCTGTTCCTTTTAATCATACGACATAACTAAATTGCAGTAATAAATGCCCATTAAGGACTTTCAGGCCTAATTTCTCCCAAGCCCCTGTTTCTAAAAGTCTTTATCCACATGTCAGTCAATCTTGTGGCAATTCACTCTTCTAACTAAAAATGACCTGGGGAAGCTTTTCAGAAATGAAAATTGGAGTGAAAAACCTCTCCATTACCTGGCAGAGAGTGCAAAGGTTTTGGCAAAAGTGAACCAGCAGGCTGGGAGAAAGGATGAAGAAGAAACCAAAGTTTGCGCATGCTCTGAACAGATAGGATGAAAGAAAGGATGCAGCCAGCAAGCAACGTGGCTTGCAAAATTCGCTCTGCCATTTCAGGCTTCAGCGTATCGATACCATTTTGGGAATGCCGGAGAGCGTTTCATGCATACAGCTCTGTTTTAACTGCGCATCCCTGGGAAGGCTCCGCAGTTTGCCGGCTGCATGGCAGAAAAGCAAGGCACTCTGCCACTCATGCCACTCAGAGGCATAACCCTTCTTTAAAGGTTATGGAGGAAGGCATTCAAAGAGGTTCTCAGAACGTCGTGGAACAAAATTTCCTTCACGCAACAATATCTGTCCCATAAAAATGTGATTTTTTGCAGCAAATGAACAGATCTGCAATGCCTCACCACTGCTAAGCTCAGGAAGAAAGTGGAAAGCCAGTCTGGGAGAAGTTTATGCCTTGCTCTTTGTTATACTCCTTTCTCATCATTAAGTGCTTGGCCGTTCATTTGAATTGGCTACTAATGTTTCCCTCCTCATTTAATACACTGAATTTTTGGGGCATCTGTTGGTTAACTGGCCGGTCATCTGACGCCTAGGAAGCAGAGCCTTAACGAATCACAGTTGCCAAGAGCTTTGTGGTTGTCACTGTATCGCGTGAGGTGAACCCGATCCACTTCTTTTTTTCCGTCTTGCAAGTGCTGACAGTCCTCCCGTGCTTTGTAGCTGCTTTCAACGCTGACCTCCTCGGGTGGGCTACTCTGCACTGCTCATGTCCCCCCTTGGCAGGGCGAGGATGGGGACGGGTGTCTCCAGCTCATGGGACAAGCTTCTGCTGTTCTGCAAGAGCCTGGGAACATGCCCGTGGAGGTGGTTGGGGGGGGGAGGGTCAAAGGAGGGTGGGTGAAAAAAAAAATCACTATATATATATTTTTTTCTCTGCACAAACCACCCTCTGCCATGCTCTGGTTGACTTTTTTGCTCCTGGGAGAACGACAGCCAGAACGGCAGCTCCAGGACTCACTGCTGAGGTTTGCTTGCAAACCAGCAAGCCTCTCCTTGCTCCTGTGCTCCGGACGCTGCGGGACCTGCTGGATCATGTTCCTCCGTTAGCCCAATGTCAGCTGTGGGAACAAAATTACCTTTATAACTACGACGCCGAGGCTAGGAAGTCTCGGCATCACCAAACGCAGGTGTTTTGTCCGAGAGCGCGTCCCCCTCGCCACCTCGGCGGTGCAGCCAGGATGTGCCAGGCTTGCTTCTCCGCACGGCCAGTGCCGCCTCCGCTTGGTCGCGCTGGGCCGAAACCCCAGGAGGGCGACAGGGGATGTCAGGCACTGTTGCTTTCTGTTGAAGCGAAGCATTTCGATTGCTATTTCTAAGTTCRGGGAACTGCTTCGGTGTTACCAGACAGCTGGGCTCCATGGGGAACAGAGCAAAGAGCAGCAGGAGTGTTTGATTTGGATAATCCTTTGCAAAACAAAAAAAAAAAAACAAAAAAAACCCGCATGGCCTGCCCTTTTGTATCCAGTTGAGGAATTAGTTTCACCTCTCCCGGCATCTGCTGACAGATTTAGGCACAGCTGCAACATCAGCCGTGCTCCCTGCAGGGCTCCGGTGGTTTTAATCTAAGTAAGTGTTTTCTTGCAGCATTTTAACCTGATAGTGTCAAACGACAGAATAAAAAAGAAGATAAGATTGCCAGCCTCTGCATGGGTCGGGCGGTCAGAGCCTCGCAGGGGTGAAGCCAGAAATATTTTTCTTTTTTTGCAAAAATCACTCGAGCAGGGCTGCCCAAAGTCCTGAGACGGCACATCCAGCTCTCTTCAAAACCCAGACTTGAAACAGAGAGCGAACGAACAGGGACAGAGATAGATAAAAAGAGGAAACGCATACCTGCCATTTTAAATCCTAACAGCTCTGGCAAGTGTTTCTCACATAAAATAACCCCCTTTTTCCCCCCTGTGAAGAACACAAAAAAGCAGAAGCAAGCGACAAAGGGCATTTGTTTAGAGTGACTGATGGCTTTTAAGCGGTAACCATTTCCATCACTCTTTAATAACAGCTTCAGCTTGTTTGCAACAGTATTTTATGGCTGCCGACACCCAACTCCAGGATGGCAGTAAATAATGCGAGGGGGCTGCTCCCAGTGATATTAACATGTCTGAATATATTGATATTTTTTATATATATATATAAATATATAGTCATATTAATACGTCTGAAACCGAGACAGATGAGCACAGGTCCAGGGTCAGGAGCTTGGATCTGTGAAACAGCTCTTTATGCTCGTGCAAAGCAGGTATCAAATGTGATATTTAAAGTAGAGACATTTCGAAACCAGAGAAAATTAAATGCTGTTATTTTTACTCATCTCTGAGCACCCTTCAGGATGCTCCAGATGAATATGGTGAGGCCCTGACTGGTGAGAAAGCAGCTCCGGAGGAGTGATGGAAAACAGGTTCTCCTGCAAAAATGAGTGAACTCAAGTCCTGCCCATTGAAGGAAGGGAGAAGGAAAAAACCCAGTTTCCAAAACTATAGTTTTTAAAAACTAGCAATGTTCATTGCAAGAATGAATAATGTACGAATAGCTTTGTTTTGTTTTGTTTTAAAAGATATTTACATTACTTGTAACAGGGTGCACAGCCGAGAATAAAAATCGAATCCTGCTACCTGCGTGTCCTAAACGCAGTACATTGCAGAAGCTTTTTCAATAAAAAGTGTCCATGCAAAGAGTGTTTTAGTGATAAAGCTTTTCTCCCAGACTCTTAAAAATAGCAGTAATGAAGTTACCTTGAATGTAAAAGGTTCAGTGATTGAAAAGGTCCTATATTTCTGTTGTGCTTCTGTGTAAATCCTCTTGAAAATACTGAGTTTCTTGAGCACATCTGTGATAAAAGGTGACCTGAGAGGTTTCCAGGGAAATGGGGAAAAGGGTGTTTTGGCAGAAAGAAGCAAATCACCAGTGACATTATGAGCAGACATGGCTCCTGCTTGCCCTGACACAAACCAAACTTGGAATAATTCTGCTTAGGCACCACTTCCCCTGTCCCTCTGCCCCAGCACGAAGTGGCATGGAGGGCCGGGGTTGGCCGGGTACCCGGCACTGCCAAGCGCGATGCCTCCTATCTCCTGGGGACACCCCACAGCTCAGGGGGTGGCAAATACCGCACCACTGCCAGGGAAGGCCCAGAGCTCCCACGAAAGGACACAACATGTGTCCCCGCACGAGGCAGCGGGGTTCAGGTCTGCGGTGCAAGTGCTGCTCACAGCAGGGTGGGCTTCTTGCCTGACTTTAATTTTTTAAAATTAATTAATTTATTTATTTATTGCTCTTTCTCTCCCAGGGAATAAAACGCCAAAAATGCCGTTTTTTCAGTGGTTATCGCCCGGCTGCGGCTCCCCGCACGCACCCCACCTCGGTGCGGCCGCGCTCGCCGAAGACCCCGCGCTCAAAGCGGGCGGCGGCGGCCGGTGACCCACCGCTCCGCTCCGCTCCGCTCCC
>NW_020450119.1:672830-705022 GCF_003343035.1 Apteryx rowi | reverse complement strand
CGCAGCCTCAGCCGCGGCGGCGCCGCTCCGCGCGGTCCCTCCGCCCGCCCGCCGCGCTCGTCTGGGAACGAGCAGGCTGCTGGCGCACCCGAAACGCCCATAAGCTCGAGGGGGACGGGAGGGGGTGAGGAACGCGAACACCCTGTTCCCCCCCATTGCTTTTAATTTCGCGGCTCCGGCATCAGCGCTGGACGCGCCGGCAGAGCAAGTGCATCGAGAGTTGCGGCTGCAAAAGGTCTTTAGGTGAATAACACCCTGCGGATGAGACGGTCTTAGTCATCTTCTCTGAAACAATTTGCAAGCCAGGCTGCTATTTAAACTCGGTGCTGCTCACCCAGGGCGCCGGGAGCCACGGCAAACTCGGCTTCCCAGTTTGCTTTAATGAAAAGGTAAGTCCGCTAACGGGAGCCCCTCCAGCATCCCCCAAACCCGTGCAGATCCGYTAAGCTGGAGTGTCTCAGCCTGAATACTTCTGATTCGCATCAGCGTGCGAAGAGGATCTTTGTGCTGTGAGAAAGGGCTGGCTTGATTCCTGTCTTCTTAAGAGAATTTTCTAATGAAAAGCTGAATATTTCTTATTGAGACTAATGATCCAATTTGCTTATTGGCTGCAAGGGTCCTTCCAGCTTTCCTTTTCCTCACCAGGGCAGGGCATGTGGTCCATCTATTCTAAAGCTGCGTTACTTGTAGTGCATCATTACTTGTGCGTGCTTGGAGAGGTGTAGCTGTTATGCATGTGTGGCGTGAAGTAGAAAACCATGATCCCTCTCAGTAAATTATAGGGAGTTTGTTAATTAATGCTGTTTTCACTGTCCACTGGAGGTAAGAAGAGAACTGTTCAGGTTCCAGTGGGGTGGACGGAAAGCTAAATTTGACAGTATAGGGTCAGAGAGGAGTGTCCTGGAGTGTAAGTCCTCATCTCCTTGTGGCTTCTGCCAGAATAGATTCGGCACCCCCCTTCTACTGGTGTAAGTAGTTTTGCGGACACATCCAGTATCGGCAAGTGCTCCCTATGGCGGCTGTTGCTACAAGGAAAGGTAGAAGAAAACCATCTGGGGAAGGGAAAGAGCAAGCTTCACGGGCAATTAGGCAGAGTGATCTGGAAAGGGGAAAAGGAAGGACCCTGAGCGTAGCATGAGCTGGAGCGACCTGAAGTCGTCCCCGCTGGAGCTGTCTCTTAGCCCGGCAGCTGAGTGCACTGGTGTGAAATCAGTGGGCAAAGTGCAGGGCACAGGAGGGCTGGGCTCCGCAGGGTGGAAAGGATGGATAGTGGGGAGGCCGGCTGGGTGGCCCGAGAGCAGCGGTGGGACGGAGAGCTGCTCTGGGATGAGGGAGGAAGCACGGGGTAGGGAACAGAGTTGGCAGGTGCAAAGCTAAAAGCAAAGATGCAGGAGCGCCTTTGGCTGCCGTGTGTCAGAAGAGCCCAGAGATTACTTTCCGTTAGGTATCCCCAGCCGCTGGAGGTGACCTGCAGCTCCAAACTGCCAGCTTCCCATGGCTTTGCAACCAGATGATTAACCATTTCTTAGCCAAGTTTCAATTTTTCTCCTTACCAATGCTCAGCTCTGCATCTGCCACTGCAGATGTTCTTTTTTTTTTTTTTTTTAATTAAAAAAAACAGCCTCTTTTAAGTCAGTTGGTGTGTCACTACAGGCAACACAGGGCTCTGAGACCCCTTTGGCCACCTTCTCTCCCACCGTTGGGTGATGCATGGGTGCTGCCCCCTTCCTCCCTCAGTCCCCTGCTCTGGCTGTGGCAGGGCTCCCCTCCCTGGGGACCGAGAGGCCTAATGATGTGGTCAGCCATACTCCAAGGACCAAGGAGGAGGACACCAGCTTCCCATTCAGTCGGGGAGGCTTTCCTGAGCTTCCCAAGTGTTGCTCTGGCCACCTCAGGGCTGTCCATGCAGGTGATGGCTAGCAGCACCGCCTCTGAGCGTGAGTCATGCAAGCCCAAATAGCCAGGAGGTGGTGGCACTGGTGCTGTCGTGACATCTCTGTCTCCACATCCCATCAGGCTTAAGGGATGAGAGTGCACCTAGGGTTTGACCTCTGGCTGCTAGGACAGCCCTACTGCAGGCCAATGGAGATGCCTAACAGACAGTAATCTCTGGGCTATTCTGACATATGGCAGAAAACCATACCCTGCCCTAAATCAGGACCAGCTAAAGACAGCCCAGCATCACCTTTGCTAGCCCAGGCTTTGGCAACCAAAGGGGACCTAGGCCCTGGAGATGGGTTCCTCTGTCCCAAAAGTACAAACAGAGCACATTTCTTTCCTCTTCAGGACTAACAAATTTGTCTCTGTTTGACTTTAAAGCATGGAGAAGCAGAATCTGTTACAGGAGAGACCTAGCACAGTTTACAGTCAGCTCCCAAATGATTCCTGGCAGAACAGCTCAGCACCTCTGTTCACTGGCCTGGACCTCCTCTTGGAGCTGAAACCACTCTTCATCCCTCTCTATGCCACCCTGGTGACAGTGGCATGCACAGGGAACCTCTTCCTCATCCTTCTCATTGCTCTCACCAAGAAGCTGCACTGCACCACTAATTTCCTGATAGGGAACCTGGCTGCGGCTGACTTCATCATGTGCCTCGCCTGCGTCCCGCTGACCGCGTCCTACGCCTTCGAGATCCGGGGCTGGCTCTTTGGGATGGTCATGTGCTACTTTGTCACCTTGATGCAGGCTGCCACCGTGTTTGTGTCAGTGCTGTCTCTGACTGCTATTGCAGTGGACCGATATGTTGTTGTTGCTTACCCTATTCGCAGAAGGATAAGCCGCAAGTCCTGCATCTGCATTGTGGCTTTCATTTGGTTACTCTCTATTATGGCCTCCGTTCCCACTTCGCTGCACACCCACTACCTGGATCTCAACAAGATTGGCCATGACATGATCATCTGCGAAGAGTTCTGGAAGCATGAAGAGAGAGAGAGGCTGCTGTACTCGTGCTTGATGCTCCTCTTGTCCTACATGCTCCCACTTTTGGCAGTATCAGTCTCTTTCTGTGCCATTTCTTACCACCTCAGGAAGAGAAATATCCCAGGTGCTGCCTACCCCTGCCAAGTCAAATGGACCAAGACGAAGCAGAAGACCTTCAGGGTGCTCACCATATCAGTGGTGTGCTTTGCTATCTGCTGGCTCCCCCTCCAGGTGGTAAACTTCATCAGAGACATCGATGAGGAATTCACCATCCTGGACAAGAGGTACGTGAACATCATCCAAGTCTCGTGTCACTTGGTTGCCATGAGCTCTGCCTGTTACAACCCTTTCATCTATGCCTCCCTCCATGACAAATTCCGATTCCACCTTAGCAGCTACTTTTACCACAAGAAGAAGAGCTCCAACATTATGTCTTGCAAGGCATCTCGATTCAATACCTGCTCCACCCTGGCAGATGCTCCTATGGGGTTCTCAGATAAGATAGCTTTGAAGACTAGAGTCTCTTAATTGAAATGCCCAAGAAGATCAGTTTTGCTCTTGGACCTGATGTGCACCTCTTTTTTGCTTTAGGCAGGACATAGAAGCCCATTGTTCAAGCCTGGTGATATTGATATGTCGCTGTTCCCCAAAAGAGAACTCTCATGCCTGACAGCTGAGAAGTATGGGATTTGTGTCTTCAAGGAGCAGCTCTTCTGAGCAACTCAAGTATATTTTGGTCTTTGTGAAAAACAAGTGCAAAAACAAGCACAGCAATCATGCAAATGCAGATTCTGAGCCAGATTTACTTGCTCTCCTTCTGTGTATAGAAATGCTAAAGGAGTGGTAGGTGCTTCTAACTGACTTAATTCAAGACGCAAATAAAAAGAAGTGAGTGTCTATGAAAAAACAGTTGCTTGCCCTGTCGAAATAGAATAATGAGTATATATCCAGATCAATGATCGGACACTTAACTATTCTGATATATTTCTTTACGAGCCTCAGTTTTTAGAAACGGCCTACGCATCTACATGGTCAGAGTTCTGCCTCAGTTTTTGTGCTTTTGCTCAGTAGTGCCAACTCAAGCGTGAGAGAGAAAATGGCATTTTAGCACCCATTTACAAGCCCTAAAAATTGCTCAGTTTCGCATGCCTCAAGGGTACGATCAAGCAGTAGGGACTAATAATCTGAACTGTACCCCCCAGAGAGGTTATACGCGCATGCATGCACATAGATCCCTTTCTCAGAACTTTCAAGGCCACTTTTGTGGCTCTTCTGACAATTTGGGAAATTTGGCCAAAATGTCCTAAATCACATAGCTTTCTAATACAGCTGCCGGACTGGTATTTGGTGGCAAAACGTTGCTGTACAACGCAAGTGTTTCCTGTGGGAAGGAGACTGCGGTGATGCGGTGACAAGCACCTTTGACTTCATATGGCTCCTGCAGCAGCATTCAGGGAGCTGGGTGAACGCTGAGGAACGCCAGCCAGCTGAAAAAAAACTGTGGAAAAGGTTTGGCCAGGTGCGGGCTCAAATGTGTTTCTGGTTGGGGGTAATTCCGAAAGGAGCAAAAAGCCGAGGGGAAATGCCTAAGCCCCATCCCTGTGAGCCATGGGCCATGCAGCGAGGGACACGTACCAGGTGCCGGGGCAGAGAAAGCGGGGGCTTGCTGAGACAAGCAAGTCTCCYGTCGGGCTTTGGCAGATGGCATCCAGCTTTCCAGTCACAGCTGGGTTGAAGCAGGCGGCCAAGGCTCTATTCAGAGCACAGAAAGACTTCTCCCCACAGCTTATTTAGGAGGTGGGTCCATTCTAAGCAAGAAGAACACACATTAGGTGCATTTAAGAAAGTCCTTAGTGTATGGATTCATTTTGTAGGATAAAGATTGTTCCTAAGCAACAGATAGCATGTTCTGCCTCCTGTAAGAACACCAGCTCTCACAGGTAACAGTGAAATTGCTGTGTGTTTTGTTTCTTTTTTTTTTTTTTAAACTGCAATTCACTGGTAAAGGACAATATACATTCAGCAATGTGCATTCTTCTGTCGGAGACTGTGTGGGGGCATGTGGCTGCTGAAAACAGCTGTCTCGTTTTGAGAGACAGGGTGGGGGAGGACTTTCGTAATCTACTTAACTTTCTGAAGAAGCCATTTGTGTAACGAGACTGGAAGGTCCCAATTTCTCCGGCTGTTAATGTGCGACAGCAAGCATGTAGGACATCCAACTAATGGACAAGTATCCAGGAAGCATTAGTGAAATTCTTGCGTTTCCCCATAGCGAAGTAGTCCTCAATGACAGGGGTGTGGTGACACATTATAGTGGGCATCTGATATTGGCCTTTGCCCGAGGAAGAAATCTCAGCCTCTGTTCTGAGGATGGTTTAAGAACAACAGACAAAGTTCAGACTCCTTGGGCAGAGGTGGGAATTCTGGCAACAGACTACTCTAATCCAGAAACAGCTGGCTAAAGGGTGGTTTTGCTGGTCGGACCCTGCTTAGTTGCTCTAGACCCCTGGTCCATCAGTCTGGTATGTGTAAGTGACGCAAGGAGAAGGCAGCATCTCCTCTTGTGCCAGCTGCCCACCTTAGGTTTAACCTTTCAGTTGCCCACGAGGAACCCTTTGGGGACAGGCACCAGCCGTACCCTCAGCCCCGACTTTCAGGGTCATCATTCCCTACAGTGCTCCGCATGACCGAGCTGTGGATTCATCACTGCTCTTCCCAACAGGGGAAAGGACTTGAAAGCCTCCAGACTGCATTTCCTCGCTGCCAGATGAAAGCACTCCACCATGTTGGACATCACTCATGTCACTTTGCTTTGAGAGAGCGGCTTGGCATCCTCCAGTGCAAATGCAGCTGGTTGAACCATAACAGCCTCAGCAGGTTCCCTCATCTGCTCTCGTTACGCCTGGGGATGAGCTGCTGCATGCTTGTGTTCGTGCTGAGACCTTTGTGCATCCTAATGGCGCTCCTGTAAGGACGGTATTATCGCCTGCGGTGTGACTGGCTGTGACTGGGCCCTACCAAATGCAAAGTAATGCGGATGCCCATGAGCTCTGTTCTGCACCTACAAAGCAGCTAATTCTGTTCGCTTTTCACAGCTGTCGAGTTATCATACAGGACTGTGTTCAGGGGAAGGGGCCGGTTCACTTGTCCCAAAGGAGAGCAAACCAGAGGAGCGATGCTTGTCCTTTCCTCTAATAAAGGCTTGAAAAACTCAGACTGTGTGCCTGAATTGATTCCGCTCTAAAAAAATAAGGCCTACTTTTGATGTCCTTGAGTGTAACTTAATCTCATTCCAGGAAAACAATAAATTTAGATGCATTTATCTGTGCTGCTGTCACTAGTGGCAGCAGCCACTTGAGGGTTGGTCAGTCGGAGATCGGGGATGGAGAAATTAGACTGGCTGATGTGTTAGGATGGCTCTGCAGAGAAACAGCTCTGGCTAGAGAGAAAAAGTTGGGTATGCCATTTTTAGTGAGGTAATGAATCAAGATTTGCTTCTATTGACTTTGTATTTCTCACTACAATGCTATAAATACTCTATATCTGACTATCTGAATTTTGCAATAGAAACTAATTGGTCTCTGGGAAAGAAGGATGTATGTATGCCTGTATATGCACTGTATGCCCCGGCACAACGGTGCTCGACTGCCGTTCAATCCTTGGCCAGCAGAAACTTTTTGGGCACCTTTTTATATATTATTGGGCTGTGCACTACCCAGGATATAACTAGCTGTTAGCGCAGAGTGTTGTTAGTGCCCTCTTCTGTTGACAGTGCTGCACGTGCTCAGGCAACTTGCACCTCCAGCGCAATGCATACCAAAATGAAGGATTTTTATTTATTTATTTATTTTAAAGCAACACAGGAATTCAGCAATAGGGATATCCTGATTCCCAGCTCTGAATTTTAACAACATCATCCTCCTACTTAGGCTAGTTGACCCAAGCCTCAGTGCCAATATTGCCAGGCAATTCCTGCTAAAGGACCTATTTTCAAAAGTTTCAAGCAGCAGCTATTTCAACTTCTAAATCTTTGCTTACAGAAATGTGACAGACAATATTAACATTCATCTTCACTATCAAAAGGCAATGGTCAGACACAAAGGTCAGGATAGTTTCCTTGCCACCGCCAGCAGCAAGCCAGAACAAGTTACATAGCTGCCAAGCAAAGCTGGGAGAAGTCCTAGCATTACAGAAAAGCGTGTGGCTTGCACAGTTTGGATTTGAAATACACTTCCCTTAATGATGCAACGAGAAAAAATATGCATTGGTTCCCCATCCACTCTTCATGGGCTAGGAGGGGCAGATGGAACAGCTGCTGTTTTCCTTGTTTTTGGAGCTGTTGATATGTTGAAGCATCTATCTTTTCCCCTGCTGCAAAAAGGGTGGTGGGAAATCCAAGGGCTGAAGGACTCCTGATCCCCTCCTGGGACCTACAGGTCTTCTTGGATTGCTCTTCCCTCCTAGATAGGCCCATCCCCATGTCAACCTGCCCCACAGAGAAATATCAAAATATCACACGTTTCTGGGAGGTGCCAGTTTTCTTCGACTGAGGTTTAGCTTAAAAAAAAACCACAAAAAACAAACAAACAAACAAAAAAACACACACTTGTCCTCAGCAGGGACAATTTTGTGTGCCAGTTGAAGGTTATTTCACCCCCTGCCAAAGTAACTACTGCCGGCATTGCTGATATATTCCATCCCAGCTGTTGGCTTTAGTCTGCAGCGCTGCCAGGAGGAGGCTTTTATTGGTCTCAGTTCTGCACAGAAATTCCCCAATCCCCATTTTACTTATCCAACAAATCCAGCTAAACCTTTCCGCCACCTTTTCACCTCACTAAGTGTTCTGAGAATTGCAGGGGAGGAACTTCTCCTGGGGGCTGATGCACACTTTGCGCTTTCACTGCTGCCCCCTTTTTTTGAATGCCAAGCTCTTACTCAAAAAGTCCAGGCATGCTTGCTGCCAGGGGATTTTTTTTTACCTCTGCTTCCAAGACGAGCAAACAAAGACAAGGCCATTTTGTCAAGCTGTGAGGCACAAGCAGTCTGAGCTGCAGCAGGAACTGGGAAGTGTCATGGCTGGGGCAGGCGCTGCATCATGTGGGGCTGACCCAGTGGAGCTATGCAGGATTTTCCATCCTATAATATCAGCGACAGGTGGTGCTAGGTACAGGGCGGGGAGGAAGGTTGGGGTACTTATCCTCCTCAGATGCTTCAGGCCTGGCCAGTGCTTCTGGCCCGAGCACCCTGGAGCTGTGGGGCCTGCAACCTATCCTCCAACTCAAATTCATCCTAGGCTGAATTAGATCGGGTCAAGTCCGTTGTTCTTTCTATCCCTCAGATGGCTGCCTATATCGTCTTGCTGTTAGACGCATTTGGAGGCAGATGGAGGTCTTTCCAGACTGCACACCATTCCATCTGCTTAATTGCAGGGCAAACAAAATCTTTTTGACCCTTGGCTAAAGACACAGAGAAGAAAAGCTAAAGAGTTTGAGCATTTGCAATGTAAAGTATTAAATAAAGAAACCTCTTGAGCATTATGCCTTATTTCCTTATCCTACTGCCCTGCAGAATGTAAGGGCTTCTTCCTCCTTAACTATCTTTTACCCAGCTGGAGAGAAAAAGTGAGAGAGCGAACTAGCTGAGACAGGCTGTGGCTGCTGCTGTCACCACCGCCTCCAAAGATGTTTTCTTGAAGGTGGAACAAGAGAAATGCAAAAAGGGAGAAGAGCAGCACAGGCAGAAGATGCAGCTTCTCTTCCTACTGCAGACCTTGCTGCTGGAGAAAGACCTGCAATCTTCTAGGTGTTTTTTTCTAGCTCCATGTGGATCCTGCAGACATGCTAAGGGGATTGCGGACCTCTCACATACCCCCTCTGCTACAGCACAAGCTCRGTCTGGCCAAGGTCACATTTAAGATCTGGGGCTCAACAAACCAGTTACAGCCCATGGGATCCCAACCGGCAGCTGCAATGGGAAGCGCATCCTGGCCCATCGGTGGCACACTGCAGCTGGACCGGGGGTGACAGCCCCTTCTTGTGTGCTCTAGTACCCCAAAACGGTGACTGGTTTGTGGTCCCACACTCCTCATCTTTGCCCAACACAATCCCAACACAGCCATAGGGTGGCAGTGCTTGGCTTGAATACTCTTTAATAGTTCCTGACGTTTGGAAATGGATACAGGCATCCTGGATGCCTCTGTGCACAAACAGGGCTGAGGATTAAACCACCACTGTCCAACCTGGTGCTACTGCAGGAGAAAAGCCTTTTCCATCCTGCCCAGCAACCATCTCGCCATTATCTCTCCTTGTGAACCACCCAGTCTGGCTCCAAGAGCCATGCAAAGCCTTGCAGATGAACCTGCAGGCAGCTTAGCATCCTTCTGTGCCCTTGCTGGACTGCCAGAGATTCCTTTTTGGGTCTCCCATGGGCTCAGCACAGCGGCAAGGGGCTGCACCTCAACACCTGCAGGAGAGTGTCCCGTCCTTGGGGACATGCACCTCCATTTCCCGCTCAGGACTCAGGCCACCACATGGGTTTGAAAATGCACAAAACTTACTTGAGTGCATTCTTTGCCCAGGCGACCACAGAAAGAGGCTTGTGGACCATTTTGTGACAGCAATGGCCACACCAGCAAATTGCTGGGCACGTTTCAGGGTCAGATTCATACGGTTTGAGAGACCGTACAAGCTTTGCTGTTCTGTACACTTGCTTTCATCTTAAAGGGCTTGGGCGATGGCCCGAGATGCAGACCGATTTCTTCTTGAAGGGCGCTGAGCCTGGGTGGAAACGCAGGCCGATTCCTTTCAAGTTTCTTAAGGGAAAGCAATATCCTGCTGTTTGTTCCTGATCAGACAAAGCAGCAAGTCAAAGCTGGAATCCAAGCTGTAACAGGGCATTTTCACTGTGATAGGCGCCGCTGTGTATGAAGAAATATATCCTGCAAGTTTTGCTGAAATTTTCAATGCAGCTCTCTTTTCTTCCAAAAGAAAAAAAAAAAGTTTTTTTCCTTAATTTCACTGACTGATAAAAATCCCTGTAGTTTCAAAGTCAAATCAAGCCTCTTCTACATTCCAGAATGTATTAGAGGCATTTACTGAATGAACAGAGTTTGTGGATTCAGTATGTTATAGCCATATACAGAAAAAAATTCAGTTTTGTGTCTCCAACAGTATATATCAGAGTCTAGAAAAGGGAAGGACTATGGATAAGATCCCAGCCCTTCCCTTGTACAAGGACTCTTCCGCTGTTCCTAGTATTTTGTCCCACTTAGTTTTAATTGACCTGAAATGATGGCATTTTTACTCCTTGCCTTGGGCTATTAATCCTCCTTCTAACTGATGGCACCGTAGGAAAGCAAGAGCCTGTTATCCACTGTCAATTCTTTTTTTCTTAATTTCCTCCTGTCACAAGCTCTATTACTTCAGCCTTAATTAAAACCCCTTGAATTGCCCTAAATAGCTCTTCTTGTCCCTTTTTCCTTTTCCTGCTGCACGTTCAGAGGTGCAAACACAGTGAGCCGGGCAGCTCTGAAAGAATAGACCCACCACCCATTCAGAGGCAGAGGGCTTGCTATCAGCATTTTCTCCTGCTCTCTCCCTTTCACATCTCTTTTATATATTCCTATAATCTGAAACCACGCACATTTGCCTGCCTTATTGCCCTGCCGAGGGATGAGACCAGACCAAATGAATGCCATCTCCCACCCTGCTCCCATCAGTAGCAAGAGCAGATGAGCCAGTCCTAACTTTTATAAAATTGTCTTGACTTTTGTAGCCCAGAGTATTTGCTCACTCAGTCTTCACAGCAGTGAGGATGACAGCAACCCCCCCACCTCTAGTCAATATTTTCTGCTTGCCTGCCAAAGTTATGTACAGCAAATGGGAAAATTCTATTTTGCAAGGGTAAGCTGGAAAAGAAAAAACAAAAAACAAAAAAACCTGTGTCATCTGAGAATAAATTCAGAACCACCTTCACAAATCTGGTAGCCACAGCCTCTGATTCAAAGAAATCAATAACATGAAGAAAATGATTTGTTCATTAAATGAAATGAAAGTTTTTAGCCCTTTTTTCTTGAAAAGAGCCCTAAGTCCCCATAGTTCATAAAAGTTTGCTAAAACCGATAGGGATGGGTGGCCATGAACTCCTTCTGAAGATCTCCTCCTACTTTCTCACAGTGACATGTTTGCACACACAACATTTCCAAGGTAAGGCAAGAGCTGTTGACCATATGGCCAATAATGGTAGCAGACTGGGTAGAAAAGATCTAGGCTCTTGCAAAGACCAACTGATTGGGAATACCTGGGAATTGGAATGACTTATCTTGAACCAAAAAAAACAAACAACAAAAAAAACCCACCCAACACCCCCAAACCTTTCTATTAATTATGTAAGAAGAAAGATGAGGCTATGTTGATTTGGTGGACTGCAATGGGTTAAGATTGAGAGTTGAAGATGCTTGACAAGGTATCTATGAGTTATCAGGGGTTTTGAAAACTTTTACCTAGACTGCATGCTTCTTGCTCATGTGATCCTCCTTAATTTGATTGTAACTACTGACTTTCATAGTCTAGGCACGCAACTTCAGTCCACTTGTTTTGAGCTAGTCTGTCTTCGCCATCCGTGCTTCCTGTGTATTCACACTCACCGCTTGCCGTGCCCCATCAGCCTTCAGCTTTGCGTGATATTCCCTCCCTGCAGGTCTGGCAAGTGAAGCACTCCGACCTTTCCTCTGTTTCCAGTGACTTGACAGCTTGTTCCTTACCTTTAGGTAAGAAAGCCAATGTCACCCCAGTCTTCAAAAAGGGCAAGAAGGAGGACCCAGGGAACTACAGGCCAGTCAGCCTCACCTSCATCCCTGGAAAGGTGATGGAGCAGCTCATCCTGGAAGCCATCTCCAAGCATGTGGAGGAAAAGAAGGTGATCAGGAGTAGTCASCATGGCTTCACCAAGGGGAAATCATGCCTAACCAATCTGATAGCCTTCTATGATGGAATGACTGGCTGGGTAGATGAGGGGAGAGCAGTGGATGTTGTCTACCTAGACTTCAGCAAGGCTTTTGACACTGTCTCCCATAACATCCTCATAGGGAAGCTCAGGAAGTGTGGGTTAGATGAGTGGACAGTGAGGTGGATTGAGAACTGGCTGAATGGCAGAGCTCAGAGAGTTGTGATCAGTGGCACAGAGTCTAGTTGGAGGCCTGTAGCTAGCGGTGTCCCCCAGGGGTCAGTACTGGGTCCAGTCTTGTTCAACTTCTTCATCAATGACCTGGATGAAGGCACAGAGTGCACCCTCAGCAAGTTTGCTGATGATACAAAACTGGGAGGAGTGGCTGATACACCAGAGGGCTGTGCTGCCATTCAAAGAGACTTGGACAGGCTGGAGAGGTGGGCAGAGAGGAACCTCATGAAGTTCAACAAAGGGAAGTGCAGGGTCCTGCACCTGGGGAGGAATAACCCCAGTCACCAGTACAGGTTGGGGGTTGACCTGCTGGAAAGCAGCTCTGCGGAGAAGGACCTGGGAGTGCTGGTGGACACCAAGTTAAGCATGAGGCAGCAATGTGCCCTTGTGGCCAAGAAGGCCAATGGTATGCTGGGGTGCATCAGGAAGAGTGTTGCCAGCAGGTCGAGGGAGGTGATTCTCCCCCTCTACTCAGCCCTGSTGAGGCCACATCTGGAGTACTGCGTCCAGTTCTGGACTCCCCAGKACAAGAGGGATGTGGCACTACTGGAGCAAGTCCAGCGAAGGGCCACAAAGATGATTAGGGGACTGGAGCATCTCTCTTAGGAGGAAAGGCTGAGAGAGCTTGGCCTGTTTAGCTTGGAGAAGAGAAGGCTGAGAGGAGATCTTATCAACGTGTACAAGTATCTGAAGGGAGGGTGTCGAGAGGATGGGACCAGACTCTTTTCAGTGGTGCCCAGCGACAGGACGCGAGGCAATGGGCACAAACTGAAACACAGACACTTCCATCTTAACATGAGGAAAAACTTTTTCACTGTGAGGGTGACAGAGCACTGGAACAGGTTGCCCCGAGAGGTGGTGGAGTTTCCTTCTCTGGAGATATTCAAAACGCGCCTGGATGCAATCCTGTGCAATGTGCTCTAGGTGACCCTGCTTGAGCAGGGGGGTTGGACTAGATGATCTCCAGAGGTCCCTTCCAACCTCAGCGATTCTGTGATTCTGTGATTCTGTGACTTAGGGATGCTGATGCTTCCCAAATCAGGCTGTTTGAGGGTTCCTCCAAGGACTGCCTTCCCAAATCGCAAATCTTTTCCTCTACTGCAGTCCCCAGCTTGAGCTTCAGGCAGGGATTACTCCCTGGTTTTAGGCAGGGAAAAGCAACCACGCAATCAGTGTGGCTCACAGTCCCCATCCAGTTTTGGGCCAGCACGAGTTTGCTGGGCTTATGTGCTGAGCCTTGTGGTCCTGCTCTACATTCCTGCTAACAAAGACCAATTAACTCCCCACATGTCAAAAGGGGGTGCTGAGACAACCCTCCTGGTGGCCCAGGCACATGGCCAATACAACCGATGTTGTTTTAGCTCACCTCCTCCACAGCCTCCCCAAACTCACTGCTTTTCTCATCTCTCTCTCTCTGCCCTGGGATGCTCCTCCATCACCAGCCTCCCCTTCTGAGGTCCCTGCTCTGACTTCATCCTCCAAGGAAGCAAATAATGACTTGCTGGGGTTTTAGCCCCCTTCCCCAGGAGACCAAGAGAGGCCAGTGATGGGAAGAGGTGCCTTGGTGATCCCTGGGATCCTCTTGGTTGGAATCGCTGCGTGATCTTGGCCATGGTGGTCATGCCATGGTTGATCCCAGGGTGGAGTGGAGGTGCAGGTACTCAGTTGTCCTGAAGACCTGGGGTACTGCCACTGGGGTACCTGTTATCAGAGAGGCCCCAAAATGGAAAATACAAAGGACAAAGTTATAGAGGGAGTTAACAAGAGCAGCCTCTCCCAATCTGAGGGCCCAGGCCATTTAGCCTTAGCCTATTTAGTCTATAGCTCTAAGAGGAAGATAGTATTTATTTATTACAGTGCTGTTCTTTAGAAAGCACTTGAGAGATTATCATTTGAAAGAACTTACCTACATGCAAGGTATTATTACCATTATTTGATTACCATTCAGGTTTCTCCCATGGCTGCAAATGCTGAAATCCTTTGTCCTTCTTTTGAGAATAAATTGAAATGTAGCATTAGTTATAAATGTACATGAAGGATCACCATTTTTTTTCCATGTGTACTGAATCACCTCTTGGAAATTTCCTCCTTTGTCTTCCAATGCGGCACTGCAAACAAAATTAGCCTGGTAATTTTCCACTGGTCCGAGGCCCCCTTACTATGTTTGCTCCATCATAATGTCATCAGTGATAAATGCTATTGCAGTTGGCAAAACAGCCATTAAAAGAGAACCTCCTTTGTCAAACTGGAATCATTAGACAAATTTTGTTCATGAAGAAACTTGGTTGAAAAATGCTCAGGAAATTTTGATTTTTTTTTAATTGTTTCCTAGCTCATTAAGAATAATATTATGAATTTAGGTGGGGATCCTCTCATTTCTGATTTCCTTGACAAGTCTTGCAAAATAGCTTTCACATTTCAAACCACAAACTTAGTTGCAAATAGAGGTTATATGGGCTGTACCAACTGTGCTTCAGTACAGGCCCATCACTTTCTTTTCAGATCTTGGCTCCAGCTGAAGACAAAGGTTTTCAACATATAGCTGGCTAAAACAATACTTATTTTTATCTTTTTTTGAGTAAAACCACGATTACATCACATCACATCTCCAGCCATGACTATTTCTCTGGCAGAAATGCAGTTCTTCTTCTCCCCAGTCACCTTTCTGAGGGGCCACCTCTTTATTCACAAGCCCACTTAACTATTTTGAGATCAAAAAGGGTAGATAAGACAAGTAAGTGAAAAAGAGAAATTCATATTTACCTCTAAGAAAAGAATGAGAAAGAGCTCCTAGCAAAGTTCAAGTACTACAAACACTGCCTGTACCCACCTCATGCTGCCTCACAGCTGGAGACAATAAATAACATGTGAATTCAAGGCTTGCAGAGGGATTTTTCCAGCTGAGCTCAGAATGTTTTCAGGCCAGACAGACCTGAAGTTTCCTTATCCAGCTGAGCTCTGTTTGCAAGCTCAAGATCAACTGCAGTGCATCCTTAAGGGAGAAAGGAGAAAAGGGTAATCCAGATTAAGATTGTCTAAACCTGAGTATGAATGAAGTGGGGAAGAGGAGCACCTGCTGAAAAGCAGCTGGAGGCCCAAGTGGGACAGGAGTGATGACCAAGAGGGTAAATATTTGGGACAAAATTCCCTGTGCAGCACCTTGCGATTGCTACGCTCTTTGCAGAGGGTGAGTGAGTCCATGCCTCATGGACTTCCTCTAGCAAACTCCCTGAAAAGAGTTTGTTTTGCCTAATGTGCCTTAAAACTAGGCAGGGGCTGGCAGAGCAATTCTCCATGCATGTGTGCTCTGTAAGGCTGCAGCTGTGAGACCAGCAAGGCTGTCTGTCATCAGCAAGACCCCGGCTTGCTGATCGAAGCAACAGCAGATGCAGGATCTTAGTCTTTGCAGTTCCAGGGACCAAGAACCAAGGTCTGGAGAAAAGGGATGCCTGAATAAAAGCAAAACCAGGAACAGAAAGCTGCAGCCTTGGCCTCGACCTGCTTACCGTCCAGGGTGCAAAGGGTGAAGTGCTGCAGCTAGTTGACATGTGCTCACCAAGCCAGGCTGCTTCTAGCTCTCCTAGTATAGCAGATGCTTTGGATCATCCTAAATACGAATTGTGGGAATACCTGGGAAGCAAAAGCCTGTTCCAGCCCTATGTCAGTGGCTGCAGCAGCCTTGCTTGTGGCAGAGTAATGCAGGAGTGAGTCTGGAAGGCAGCTGGCTGGCAGCTTCTGCACCCCAGGGCTGGAGCTGGTGGGGATTTGGCCCTTTCAGAGCCCAGGTTGAAATCACACCCCTCTCCCTCCTGAGAAGTCAGGTAGCTCTATCAATGTGTTAACAGCCTAACTGAGATAAATAATGACACATTGAGCCCATTCTCTCCTGCTTAAGTTTTCTCCTTTGACATTTGTTTGTTTAGCTGTTGTCTTATATTAAAGACTCCCCATCGTTATGAGCTCCAGTTTGGTTTTCTCATTAATCGTGAGTGAAGATCAGTGCAGAAATAGCTCCTATACTCTTCCCCATGCTGGGAGGGGAGAGGCAAAGACTCCTTGCCAAGCCAAGCCCCCAAGGAGATCTGGGGCACACTGCCAGGCTTTCTCAGCTATGTGCCAGGCAGCAGATTTAACACTTCTTTAATGTCATGCTCTTTGGTAGTGCTCTTCCTGGTGATCGCTATTTGCCTTGGCCCGTTCTCAATTACAACAGTGGAAGAATGGGATTGTGGCAGGCTGAAAAAAGGTCAGAAGACACAGTGCAGCACTGTAGTGCTCACCTGGCCTCCAAGCTGGAGAGCTGATGGGTCAGCTGAAGCAGGGTGTACATGTTCGAGGTGATGGAGCTCCCCTAGGACACCCCAAGGGCATTTCTGCCTGGGACAGGGAACCCTTACTGGGTGGTGTCGGTGAAGAGCTGTCCAGACACAACTTCCACTTGTCCCCACTCAGAAACAGTTTGTTATACTGAATCACTCAGTTAAGCTGAAGCTTAAAGCCACAGCTGAGCCCAAAAGTGAATGCTATCCTTTTCCCAGTAATACTAAAGTACCTGGGCTCAGCAGAAGTAAATGGAAAAGTCTGACTGCAAAAACACTTGGGGACGAGGTTCAGCTTGAAAGTGAAGCAGTTAGCAAGGGGGAAGAGGTGGGAGGGCTAAGTAGGTACCCCATCACTTTTGCTTCTGTTACACTGATTTCAGAAACATAAAACTAAACCTGTCCCTGCTCCATTCAGCTATTACAGAGGTAGGAATTTCTGCAAGACAGACAATAAAGCTGAAGAGCTTCCACGAGAGCCCCATCACAGCCATGAGCTGACCGCATTTTATGCTGGCTCAAATCATCACTCAGATTAGTGACGTGCTGTCAGACTTCCTGGGGTTTGCTGACTCCCAGAGCCCTTGGGCATAGCTGAGATGAGCAATTTCTGACTTCCTTCTAAAGATGAATCACCTTCTGTGCATGAAGCTGGTTATAGCAGGATGCACATGGATGACCTACCCATTGCATTTTTATCTCACTTCTAGCTGCTCCTCACCACTGGCAGTGGTCTGGTCCTGTAGAGCTGGGGCACCTGGCTGGTGTTGCCCACACACAGTCAACTCAGGGATGGTCCTTCCTTCTGCTTCTTTGGGAAGCACAAACTCTTGTGGCTGACTCCCACCCTTTGGTTTTGGGACAGTATCCCCTCTGTGCCTCTGGCCATGGAGAGCCTCAAGGAGCCTGCAAATGGGATAAGTCTGGGAAAGGGTCCATCAAGATGATGGTGACTTCTCACTGGTGCTCCACTGGACAAGAAATGCTGCCCCTTGTTGCTTGAGCCTTTAATTTTGCTCCATGAGAGATGAACCTTTGTGGCCCTGCATGTTTTAACCTTGATCTAGGGAGGTCGCAGCCTCAGGTCTTGCCTTTGCTCCTCCTGCAGCTCCAGCTGGGGAACTCACTCCTCTGCCACAGGCACTTGCTTCTTTGGGTTGTTTCTCCCCATGTAAGTTCTTCTGGGCAGAAAAGCTCCCAGGCACAAGCAACTAAAAGTAGGGAGAGAGGGATCATATATGTACAATAAGACCTAGCTTCCCTTTACAGCCCTCAGATACTAAAGGTTGTTGGTGTCCTAAGCAAGATGCTCAGGCAGTAAAAGGGCTGGAGTTTCCGGAAGATCACACCTAAAGAAGCCAGTTGGCCCCATTTCTTCTTGATTGACACCATCGGCCAAATTGATTGAACCGTTTCACAACGTCAAGCTCCTCTTCCAGCAATTCACGCCCTAAAGGAGCCTGTGGCACTTGGCRGACCTGAGTGCTCCCACTTCTACAGAAATAGGAAGTAATTTATTCAGTGGAAAAATGAGTCATTCTTTTTGGTGCAGAATGCTGGCCAGGTCAGGTGACACACAGACTGTGTTACCCACTGCTGCCAGCTCTGGCCTCCTTCAAATCACTCATCCCAGCTTGCCTCATGCCTGGAGGAAGCTGCTGGGCAAGTGGCTGAGCTCACTGACAGCCCTGAACTGCACTGAGTTGGGTTTGTGTCTCCCACCCACCTGGCCTGAGCCTTCTGGTTTGTCCCCTCCAGGCACCAAGCCTTGGTTAATTGAATTATGAAGTCTTGGAGGAGATATTGCTATGTAAGGTACAGTTGCAGAATAGGGATGCACAGGGATGAACCTGCTCTAAGGCACTAGATCAGCCATTACTCTGCTCATCTGTAGCTGTCATGGCACTGCTCAGGGTTACAACTTTTGCTTTGGGAACCACCATTTCAGGTGTTCCTGAACTGTGTGGTGAATAACAGTTTTGTCATCACAGCGCAGTCTAGCTCAGTCACTAGGTCACTGCAGGATAAAAGGAAACAACTTGCAGACTGAACAATGCACTTAGCAAAACTAGACTAACATGTTTTTGTTCCTTATCTCATAACTCATTTTTTCCCATCAGTGTTCTCTGTGTCTTCTTTCTGGCAGCAGGCCAATACCTTGCCTTGACAGGGTGAGATATGGAAGGACCACACACCAAATGCTGCTTCTGAAATCCAGATAAACTAACCTGTAACAGTGGCTCCCACTAGTATACCATATCCCAGCAAAGCTTCAGAAGCAACTAGGATTTCAGACAGAGCTAAAGGCTGGAAAGAAAAAAGGGAGCTAAGAAGAACTTGGACAGGCAACAAACCTTCTAGAGAAGTCTGTGGAGTAATTCAGGATGATCAACCGGAATCACTTAATCTCAGTAGCTAGTTACTTCTGCTTTTCTGACCCAGGCTCGGCCAAAGTAACAAAATGCAGCTCTACGCAGAGGCCCCTAAGAAAGCACTACAGGAAGGGAACAGTCACATCAGCACCACATCTGGAATGTCTCCACAACATTAAGTAGCTTCAAGCTCCTGCCCTAACACTGCTAGGCTGTTGCCACTCTAGTTCGGAGCTGGTTCATGCATGCATATGTGCTGTATTTCTCTGAAGGGTGTGGATGCAACCCAAGGTGTGGGCCATGAGGGCTTTGTCCAGAAGGCCAAATCTGAGTGTTTGCAGGAGAAAAGAAACATATGTGTCGCAGACTCTCTCAAAGAGATGGTCAGAAATCAGGTGCATCAAATCCAGTAGCACCCAGTATGGTTCGTAACCAATTAATCCGGTCTCCGCCAAGAACTAGTGATGAATTGGATTTATTAATCTCATGTATAAACATGTAAAAAGAAATATCGATTTTTGTGTTTCTGTGTAGTTTATAGTGTTCAACAGACAAAAAGACTTCACACTGAAACTACATTTTTCCAATTTGGGATGTGTGTTTTATCCCTCACTGGGTTAAATAAAGTGCTAATGGCTCAGTCGCAGAGAAAAGATACCTACTGATGGTCTGCCAAAGGGCTATTAGCTTTTCTGAGAACTCAGGAAGAGGAAGTCAAACTTCAGAATAAATTAAATATAAAAAAACCTAAGAGAAGGGAGATTTCACTCAATCACCAGGGTCATGGAAAAAAGATGGTGTTATTTCTTCAATCAGGGCTTCCCTTGGCTGAATAAAACCTGGACTTCTAGGCTGTGCACAAGAGCAGAGTTCCTGCTTATGGGGATGAGGAATTGTCTACAGGATCTCAACCTGGCACAGAGAAAATCTTAACAGAGCAAAATGAAGCACAGTTTTATTTTGCCCTTCCTTGTCTTGAGAGGGTGATTTCTAGGTAGCTTGCCAGTCCCAGAGCATTGCACCTCTCCTGAGCAGTCAGCTGCAGGATGGCCCTGGCAGCCCATATACTCCAGGACACTTGCAAGGTGACAGGGTGCATCTCCCCGTGACAGAAAGGCTAATTTGAGAAGGAGTAATGCATGAGTCTGAGAAATGGTGTTGTCTTATGGCCACCTCAAGCCAGAAGGGTCCTCTAGTATTCGGAAAGGTAGCAAAGCACATATCTGCAAAGGTGTCCGTGAGAATGTGACCACAAAAATACTCGAGCTGGCAGAAGTGATGTCTTGCTGGCAAAATCCTGTTGCATAAACCAAGCCTGCTGCTATATGTGTTATCCTAGGAAAATGTTGGAGCTTAGATCAGGTGTAACTCATTTTATTTAGCTCAGCTACTTCTGGTCTCAACAGTCAAAGACACAGTCCAGTCACTGCGTCCCATGTAGTCATCTACAGAAACATGGTTCCTGCTGGATGTCCCACTTGCAACTTGTCTGGGTCTAAACATCTCTGGGGGGATCAGTCATGCTAGACTCCAGGACTATACTACATGGCACTGGGGTGCAACAATAAGACATTAAAACATTACAATTGTGTTATAAAATGTCTTTTTCTGAGCAACCAGAATTGTATGCATTCTTGCATGCGCCAGGTACTCATGGGGACAGAGTGGGATAGGGACAGACAAGGAGGGACTAGAGCAAGTGGAGAGGTGGTGACATATGGTGCTTTGGTGAAACCTTGTGGTAGAGGTGGTGAGATCTGGAAGGCTTGGAAGCACAGGCTTTGAATGAGGGGTTGCTGCAGGTGGCAGGAAGCAGTCAGATGACAATTTTCTTCACAAGAAATCAGAAAGACAGATTTCAAATACTTGTACTTTGGAGAAGTAGTTACTGCCTTGTAGTTATTGCATTGCTTCCTGCTCTCTTTTGTTTCCCCTACCCAATGAAGTCTTGTTTGTGAAGCTATTTGGCTAATAGGTTTGCAAGGGGACAAGTGAATTGTTTCATTTAATTTCCTCAGGTTTCTGGATAGGGGAATGAGGCAGGGTTCACGAATGATTCCTAACAGTCGAATCCAGCCCTTGTGGCTGCCAACCAAAGGCTGGCAGAGAGATTATGGTGGCATTTTCCACTCCCCTTGGGCAAGCATTAATGGTTGCATTAGATCCAAGACCCTGAGCCATCAAGCCTGTGAGGAGGAGACAGGCCAACATGCTCTCCTCCGGCTGGCAGAGAGATACTGCCACTTGGCTGGAGTAGGGTAGAACATGCAGTTCAACAGCCTGCAAGCTGGATCCAGGTTGTGCAACCACAGTGGGGAAAGGAATGGCCAAATGACTTCTCCTGGACTGCTGAACAGCACAGCAATCACAGCACTGGCTGCTGCTATGTTCCCTTGGCATCCCCTGGGTGTCTCATGCAGGCTCAGCACTGAAGTAGGCTCTGCTCTGGCCTCTGAGTGTGATCCTAGTGCACTGATGAAGCACCCGGGACATTGCAGGTTTGAGCGCGGTCTGCAGAGCCCCAGAGGTGCTGGGGTGGCAATCTCTGCTATGACTGTACAGGTAATTGCAGGGACCATTTGAATCCTGGCAGTGCATAGTCTAATGAGACACTGGAGAAGTAGAAATAGCCCTTTCAGTGATGAAGATGAGATACAGTGGTCTCCTCCCACTTTTGCTGTAGATCAGCATTAAAGGATTGGACCCTTCCTCCCTTGTGCTATATCTGCAGCAATGTGACTTTGGGCAGAGGGACATCTCTACCCCAGCTGGAGGAACTGTCTCTCCCTCCTCTCAGACTCAAGGCCACAGTTTTCAGACAGGACTACAAAGAAGATATAAGAACAAGCATAGCTGACACAGGAGAAAGGCTGCCCAGAGGTGAAGAAAATCTGTTAAGCAAGTTGGAAAAGGTGGCTCTGCCCCGTACAGGGCTCAGTGGCATGAAGTTATTGAAAAAACAAGAGTTTGGCCAAGCATTCACCAGAGAAAGAAGAACCAGGTTTATTCCTTCTGGTCTGCCTGAATTTGTGGATCTGAAACTGTATCTCATCCTTCCATGCCACTGATATTTCACTGCTCCTGATGTTTAATTTTTAGTAATATTATTGTCCATACAAAATTATCGGCAACACTTCATGTCATCCAGCTCTATCACAAGGCTGGTCTTCCCTGAGTTACGGGCGCTGGTATTGCAACATGCTGTGCCATGCAGGCGCCAAAGGCAGAAGGGCAAGCACTGATGGACGGGGCTCCTGCTCAAGATGTACAGCACAGTGCACGCAGACAGGGCAGCACAGGGCAGCCGCAACAACATCCCTTAGGGGTGCAGCTCTCCCCGCAGCTCTCCATGGCTAGGGCACAGTGACGGCAATTACTAAATAGCAATGGCTTTTAGTGGAGTTAACAGGCTCCAGGTGGGAGCTGGAAGCCAGCCTGATAGGGGCAGGAAATCTCCCATTTCTAATCCTGGGAATGTCAAAGTAGGAATTTACAGACCTTTTTTTTCCTCCTGGAACAGAGCTTTTGGCAACCAAACAGATCTATTTTTTACAAGTCTATTTTTGGCAAAAGGTAATGACACTGAAAGCACAGGCTGCAACAACAACGTGCCATTCAGTGAACAAGAAGCAAGAATGCAGTACTCTAATCATTAAGCTCTGCTATTTTCATTTATTGCTAAGAGTTTTGTATTGTGTTCCGAGGACCAAGCAAAACAAACAGTTATTATGTGTTCTTTTTTTCATTATTTATTAGCTAACACAGCTGAGTCACTCCTGCTCTGGTGTTTGCAAAGGCCTCTGTGGAGCTGCTGGCCAGGTCTGGTCTCAGCATATTGCTGTGGTTTGTAAAACTCTGTTTTCTGTTTATTCATCTCCAGATGTGCGAGTGCTTTGGTTTCACTGGTCATTTGGCCTCTGGGGTTCAGACGGATGTTTAGTATCATGAGTATATTTGTAGGATCATGAGTATATTCATCACCGGGTGCACAGCAGTGTTTTCAGCAAGTAGGGTGGCTTTGCACGTGGGGTCCTTTTGCACCTGGCCGCTGAGCTGGAAGAACAGATGCTGAACCCAAGCTCTCATGCATCTTCTGTCCCTCACTCTTGCTGTTGTTTTTTGTGGGGGGTCTTACAGGCTTGGAGCCTCTTTTACCCGCCGTTTCTTTGGAAATCATTCTTTCACATGTCTTTATCAAGTAGCAGATCACTTTTGAAGCTGTTCCACTAGTACTGTTCAGACTAGATTAGGGGGTTTATGTCTGGTGTAAGGACATTTTTCTAGTTATGAAACATGTCTACTGGTATGGAGATATCTCTATATTAAAAAAAAAAAAAAAAAGAGAGACCCCCATGAGCTCTGACAATGATTAGCTTAGTGAAGAACTATTACAAAAAGCATCTCATGCTAAAAGAAAAAAGAATTTCTCAGCTGTTTAATATGCTGTACACATAAAAGGCACATTGAATCTAACAAAAGCAGTTTGGCTTTCCTGTGTCAAATGATCCTTAACATTTAGCTTAATCCACTGGTGTTACTGCACTAAACACACGAAGATCACCTTAACTGTAATGCTGACCTTCCAGTGCAACATTATCAAATAGTTCAATGACAGCCATCTTGAAATTATGATCTTGGCATTTCCACACACCATTATGCAGAAAGAGTTGTATCTAATATGTGCTCTGTAGCACTCACATAGTGCAAAGTGCTCTCGGCATCATCAAAAATCTTCAGGTGTCTGCCTTCTGAAACCACGAGAGTTTCTTCCAGGGAGCAGCTGTCTGGAGAGGGGGAGTCAGTTTTCTGGAGACAGTACATCCATTTTTGTTAAATGGATTTTTCTACCGACAGTTAATATTGTTTATGCAATGCTTGAGCTTGGCTTCTCATCATTTCATATGGAAGGTTTTCTTCTTCCTGCTCATGAAACAAACTGTAACTTCAGGGATGATAAAAACAAAATCTCTCCCTAGAAGAATAGCTAGCTCAATACAAGGCCTTTTCCACAACCGAATTAAAAGTGCAATTGTTTTTCTTGTCTCACACAGCTCAGATGTCCTTGAGAAAGCTCTGTCAAAACTCACGTTGCTCTGGGAGCACAGAGCTAACAAAGTTGGGCTTCCTTCAGATTTGGCTCCATGTCTCCACCAAGCCTCACGCACCCACCTGATTCACCTGCTGCTGTAACATCCTCTGCTCACCTCCACATCTTTTCAACCCTCTGCTATACTCATCCCTCATCCCTTAACAGTGAGGGACTCAGTGGAGTCAGCAGTGGCCGGTTAACCCCACACCATCTGTGGGGGTTCGCCAACCTGCATGGTCCTTCAGACCTCCATCGGCAGGTATGAGCTGGGTTTGCACCCTGACCTCTGGACAGTTCTCCCCTTGATCTCTTCTACTCAGCCACTAATTTGGTGTAAAAGGTCAGAATACTTTTGCTTGAAACCTCGTCTTCTCCATCAGATGTGGTTGAAAAAGACTGCTCTGTTCAAAATTTCCAAGGAAAAGATGAGGAACAGACTAGTGAGCAGAATAATCATATATATCCCTTTTTAAAAGAAACTGGGTTAAAGAGCTGACATGCAAAGATGAATTACTGCCTTCTTCTAACAGCAGCAAGTTAGATCTCAGAAAGAGAGAGATAATGCTGTATGGAGAGACTTGCTATACCAACATTAAAAATGCAGCTTGTATAAATGTGTGCCATGTCTCTTACTCTTCAAGGAAAACTAAAACTATAGCTTATGCAAAAGTAATAAAAAGCAGCCTTTTAACATAACAAACCATTTTACACAACACCTTCTCTTTCTTCTGAATTTTGCCTAGTGAATTTAGTGTTTGGGAACCACTTTGGGAATTGTCACAGCCCTACCTGCAGGGCTTGTGTGATAGTTTTGCTCACTGATTTCTTCTCACTCACAAGCTGGACCAGCAAAGGGAATCCCTTGACTGCACATTCCCCAGGAGCTTACAGGGTTTCTGCCTGCTTTGAAAACACCCAGAATTTGCTCTCCCACTCCACTTTCTTGTGGAGCCTTTGAACTAACACAGCTGGGTCTGAGTAAGTTCTTAGCATTGAGAAGTGAGCCTCGGATGGCAGGATCTAATAAGCACAAACCTTTATTGGCTGAGCTAACAGCATTGTTCTTACAAAGGTTGTAGCAAATCTGTAAGTGTCCCGAAATTGTAAAGGGGGACAAAATGTTGCAAAACAGTGGATTACATACCACCAGGCATGAAAACACTTCACTCTGACATGCGGCATCTTTGCATTGCAAGGTTTTGTAGGATCTCAAATTTCTTAATTCAGGACTGCTTCCAGTTTTTCTCTTTTCTCTTTATAGGTATGTCTTCTTCCAGATCCAGCTGCATGCCCACAAAAAAAGCACAAATTTTAGTGCTGGTCTTTCTGTACCAAAAGGAAAGCAACTTCTGTTCCACGTATACCTAAAAAACAATGTAAGCCCTTCTTTCCCACCTTGCGCACTCGGGAACGACTGCTCTTTATGCACACCAGTAATCCAGGAGCCAATTTCCTGGCTGGTGAGCAGGCAGTGCACTACAGGACTCTTGCCCCTTCCCACCCTGTCACTCTAAGTTGGTCCCACRCAGCGCACCATCTGCCTCACACTGGGGACAAGGCCGTGCCACTGCATGGTCCTCCTTCTCCTTTCTGGTCCACAGCATAGCTGCCTCCAGTTTGCCTGACCAACTCCTTATTCCTAAATTCATGAAGCCATTTGCAGTGCTATTAAAACAGTAATTTCTTTAAAGCTTAACCGATCCTTTTCAAGCACAACTCCTACCTAGCATCACAGCATCCAGATATTTGCCTTGTTTTTAAGGCATATAAAATTACATACATAAGAGCCTATTTTTATTCCTAGAACTTTTTCTGCTGCCTTTCAAAAATGGACTTTCTTCAGCCCATGCACACAGGCGCCTACTCTTTCCCATCCCTGCTGCTTCTGCTAAGGATTTAAAATCTCATTTCCAAAGAGCTAAGACGATTATTTTATTTAATTCAAATGATTTATTTTGTTTAACTCAAAGCTGTCTATGATGCTAAACCCTCTGAGGGTTGAAACCAAAAACACCACTGGTGACTCAGTAGGTGGCAATCTCCAGTGGGCACATGGTCCATATACAATATCAAAAATTACCATTTGTTTTATTAGCCTGATTAGACCAGCTGAATCCTGTTTTCACTCTGCAATGTCAGCTGGGAAAAAGGGCAGCAGGGAAATGATCAGGCAACTTAGCATCTCCACCTGGACTTTTCCACTCCATGAACATCCAAATCCTTTAGCAGTGGTAAGTTATTGAAAAGGCTGTAGCAGATTTATGAATGTACTTCTTTCCATCTTATTACATATTCCCCATGATATCTACTGCTCCTTAGCTCATTGCAAGATGATTTTGAGAGCTAACATTTTAATTTCTTTAAGTATAGCAAGGTTTTGCTGCAGCAAATTAATGAAGATTTCTTAAACCCCAGTTTGCCTTTCATTCAGTTAGATTACTCTTCATTCACTTCCCACAGCAGATGGTGAAAAGCTCTTTAATTATACACAAAGGTTGCAGAATACTCAGAGAAAAACCTGGCATTTGCTGTGCTTCCTTCTTCACTTCCAACAAGCTCGCAAGGAGCAATGGGGCGCCTTGTGCTGGTCCGTAAAGACCTATGTGTACGTGTCCCAAAGCATCCCCCGCTTGGTACCGCCACATGGGGCTCTTCCAAAAGCTGAGGACTGGGAAGAACTGAACATTCACTGCAGACTTTTCATACCCTGCCAGAAAACTCCCCATTTCACATGCTCATCAACCACTTCACCCAACCAGCAGCATTAACAAGCTGTGGACTCAGGATGAGGCTCATGAGGGGCAGGGTGTGTTGAGGGTACCATGTGCTGAATGCTGGTTAGTATAATCATGTTGACGGCATGTGGGCGGCACCACAATATGCAGGGTGACTGGCACTAATTTCAGAAAATGAGCATAAGTGCTCTTTTATTGTCATAAAGGTAAAAGCTGCCATGAACATCCCTCTGTTGCTATAGAAACAAATAAACCAAGGGGAAATGCCAAACTGTTGGACTGACACGGCTCTTTCCGAGGTGGAACTGGAAATTTGTGGTATCTTTCCAATGACTTCTGTTAACACCCCTCATTTCCAAGAACAGCACTACAGTACCTTCGAGAGGCAAAAAGCAATGGCATGGAACTTTTCTAGCCATACTCCGCTCCAAGTACTGCTCACCCTGATGCTGTTACATGGCAATAACCACACTATGGATCTTGTACATCCACAGCCTTCAATGCCCCTGTCCAAAATTAGGCATCTGTAGCGTAAGTGCTTAGCTCTGAGCTTTGTTACACATGGGTGGAAATGGCTTGCTTACACAAGGGTGGAAATGGCAACTCTGATGGCCTGGCTGAGCTCTGTTAGCGTCTAAACCTGGCCAGATGTTGTGCTCTGGAGGAGCCTATTCCTTCTGTCATCTATAAAGAGAAGCTGGAGAGCTGGTTCTGATGTACCTGCCTCTATTTCAATCACCCAAAAGTAGACCAAATCCATTTCCATTCTGTGAGGGATAGTCCCTGTTCCCCTACAGACTTGCAGACACAGTAGAGAAGACAAAGAGGAATGGAGGCAGACATCTAAACTAAAGAGATGTTCCCATGGTGGAGGCAGAGGATGGAACTCAGCTTTCCAGAATGCACCTTTTCCCTGCCTCAGGGCTTTGATTTCCACCCCTGTACACAGGGAAATGCAGACAGCTCTGTTGCCTCCCGGCTTGCCCCCCAGCTTTTCCAGTTATCCTGCCAACTTGCTGGTACCTGCCTCTTTTGGTCTTTGAAGCCCCATTCCTTGCACATAAAGCTGCAGCACGAACAAGCCACGATGCTTTTTTTTTTAAAAAAAACCCAAATGTATAGTACAATGCTTATATACTGAACAAAAGTAGGTTCAAGGATGAATTTTAGCAGCTGCATGGTGAAACCTCACTAGTTGCTTGCTGGCCAGCCACRTTGCTAAGCCGAGCTCATGATGAGTGAGGTCAAAATCCAAAGGAAGCGATTAAGGGAGAAGAGGCAAATGGATGAAAAGGTCTATATCATCACCTATTCAAATCTCCACCATCTTCTGATTGCCACGTTTCCAGCTGGGAAGGGCTGGCTGGGTATCCCTCGCAGGCTGGGCCACATGAGCAGAGACTCCATCCATGGGGCATTGTCTAGAAACACCCAGTCTCCCAAGGAGGCAGAGCAAAATTCTTCCCTGCTGGCCTCAGGAAATTAAATTCGCTAATGCTTTGGAACGATTCAGGCATGGTTCAGGCAAGTGAGATTTCTGTCACTTCATGTCTGGAGACTCATCTCTGCTATTGCCGTGCATAAAGGTCCCCCTGGCTGCCCTGAGGGGTGGCAGGACCCCAGCAGCATTGCACCAGCTCTCCTAGAGGCTGTGGGCTTGCAGAGGATGCTCTCAGAGCGCTCATTGTGTATTTGCCAGTTTTGCTGCTTGCTTCTTTGAAACAACAGTGCTGCAGCCGTGGGCACCATGCTCAAAGGGAGGCATTAAAATGAGCAAGACAGCAGGTGAGAAGCAAGCTGTTGAGTGTGAGTGGCCCCATTCAATCACAGCACCTCCTAGTCCTTTGCCTATTCCTGAATCTGAAGCAATTTGCTCTGTAATCATCATCAGAAGTGACAAAAAAAGAAATTGCTCTTCTTGCTGAGACAGGTGTGGAGCAGAAGGGAAGAGGAACTCGAAAAGGAAGAGGGCAAAGGGAGCAGGATCAAGGTGACTGGGCTTCCCCACATATCCTGTGTGTGCTGCCGGAGGCCTGGGAGTTACACCACTGGAGATGCACTGGTTTAACCCAGGGCTTTTATTTCAGATGCTGAAATAATGCCAGGTGTAAACTGAAAGGGGAGCAAGCGCTCCAGATTAACTCCCCTGCACAGCGGCTTTTTCATCCCCAGAATCTGAAGCCGTCAAAGAGAGGATGGTTTTATGACTGTGTCTGAGAGCAGCTTCTCTGTTGTTTCCCTGTTTCACCCATGTGATTCATGGATACTGAGCCTGATCCTGCAAACATCCCTGGGGCCAGGAGCTCTGCTGAAGCCTCTGGGATTGCTAATACTAGCAAACATTTTGCTCCGTGCTGAAAGTAACATCCAGCCTTACTGCAGGACACTTGCTGAAGTGCAGGGACAACACTACGATAATGACACCTCTGTCCAGCCCTCTGGCACCAACTTAGCCCACGCTGCTACAAGAAAATTATCCGTCACCTCCCTGCAATTGCCCAGTTTGGAAAAATTTTCTTGGAAGCCAGGAAGTGAGATAAATCTGCTCCTCATTGTTGCTTTTTCTCTGTCGGACAGCTCTACATTCACTGGGGTTGCTGTCACCAGGTTGCCAAGGACAACACACATTGGCATTGGGTTTTGCTCTTTTGGGGGAGAACAACACCTAACCCCTTCTGCAGTATGGCTTAGGCAAGAATTGAACCCAGAGGGCTTTGCGGATATCTCTAAAGCCTTCCAGATAGTCTGCTGGCGTCCCTTAGTATTTTCTTCTTTTTAATTCCCAGCCTCTGGAGTAACATACGGATGGGAGATAGGATCAGGTCAAAACTTTAGGTACACATCTCCAGTGACACATGGATTTCAGCTCTCAGACCAAAATCTGGAGGAGAATTTGGCAGTTATGCCCTATGTCTGTTTCCTACTTCTGAAAAGAAAAAAAAAAAAAATCCAGATCCAAAGGTCGCTAGCCTCTGGAGGCTCTGAAATTAGTCACTCAGTGGCAGGGAAGGTTACATTTAATAAAAACAAAGGAGAGCTGAGGAACATGGATTCAAGCATGTGTGAAGATGTCACTGGTTGGGCAATGTGGCCTTGCAGGTTGTTTCTCCACTTCTGCTTCACAGTTTCTCAGCAGCCCAAAGTCTTGTTATGTCCCATGCTCCCAGCAGGTGGAAATCGGCTGGGAAAACATTTTAATTGGCATAGGTAATTTACTATTAATATGTTGTTTGCAAGCCACTGGGGTTCTCAAGCGCAAGCCAGAGACAAGAGTTATGATCCCCTTGCGAAAGACACAGATAAGGGGGGGGGGTAAAAAAAAAAAGGAAAAAAAAAGCTCCTATCCCCAAAGCTTGCAGGCCAAATTTAAGTTGGTAACTAAAAGGCGCATAAGGCCGATGCCCCAAGCAGCGATGGGAGACACCAGGGCCGATTTCTCGCCCTTGCGCATGCCGCTCATTCCTCCTGTGTTAACAAGAAATCTTCATTTACGCGCTGGCTGCGGGGAGTCTGCAGGCTGCCAGCTCCTTCCTTTCGCGGAAGACAACGCAGTTTCTGGGTCTCCGTAATTATTTACCCGCGGGCTGCATTTATTGGCAATTAAATGGTTCAGCGGCTCCGAGACGTTCGTCTCCTCCAAACATGTTGGCTGCCAGATTGTTTCCTGCCAACAGTCCCCGCAGGCTGGGAAATTTTGTCGAGCTGGCCGTGGCTGCGCATGTCTCAGAGGGAGCAGCTGGCGGAGGCCCCCCCCCCACCGCCACGCTGGCTCAGAGAAATAATGATACAACGCAGCCGCGCGTTGGGCGATTCAGAGCCCATGGGAGGGGGATCACAGTCGTTTCAAACCCACTCGTGGCCAGGCGGAGCTGAGCCCCGGAAGAGCAGAGAGGTTCCCGCGGCCTGCGAGTACAGAGAGCCGCCGCAAAGCACCCGCACGCGGCCCCCCCCGGGGAAACAGCCCTGGAAAACACACGGCGACCTGGTAAAACATGCTGCGACCTTCTAAAATGTGCTGCGACCCTGGTAAAACATGCTGCAGCCCTGGCAAAGCATGCAGCAACTCTGGCAAAACCTGCGGCAGCCCCAGAAAGGCGTGCAGTGCCCTGCTGAAACAGGTAGCGACCCCAGTAAAACATGCCGTGACCCTGGCAAAACATGCAATAACCCCACTAAAACATGCCGTTACCTGGCAAARCATGCAGCAGCTCCAGTAAAACGTGCAGTGACCCTGGTAAAATGTGCAGCAGCCTTGCTAAAACACACAGCAGTGCTGGTAAAACACAGAGAGACCCTGGCAAAACAGGCAGTGATCCCCGTTAAACATGCAGCGACCGGGTAAAAACATGCAGTGACCCAGGAAAAAACATGGCAACCCCAGTAAAATATGCAGCAGCTCAGGTAAAACATGCAGGGACCTGGTAAAACGTGGCGATCTGGTAAAATGTGGCAACCCTGGCCAAACCTGCAATGACCCTGGTAAAAAATGCAGAGAAGCTGGTAAAACACGCAGCAGTGCTGGTAAAACATGCAATAACCTAGCAGCATCCCTGAACCGTCCTGCTCCACAAGGCTGCAGGACAAGCCCGCACAAATTCCCCACTGCAAAGCAATGTTGGATTGCCAGCTCAGCTCCTCACTTTGATGATGCTATTGGGACGYTCTTGCCGGCAGTGCAGTGCCGCTGGCCCCAGGGCACTGGAGAGGGTTTGCATCCGGTGCCAGTGTTGCTTTAGGGCAGGGGGGTCGAGCAGAAACGCTGCTCACCCAGTGGTGCTGCCCATTGACCTGGCAAAGGCATTCGCGGAAAAGCAGCAGGGAAGAGAAACCAACCGTGCCCTCCCAGCCAGGGAAAAGAGGGCTTTTTTCCCCCAATAAACCAGATGTTTTTGCAGCCACTGCCCCATGTGTCCCTTCCCCCTGCCTCGGTGCTATCAGCAGCTGCCASTTGTTATGGAGCCAGGTTCGTTAAAAGCCCAGAGAACCAAAAGTACCCCCTTAGCTCCTGTGATCTCCGATAATGCCGAACAACTTTGTTCTCACCAAAGGTCAGGCTTTCCAGCAGCTGGTCTCGCTAATCAGCTGAAGACCCACTTGGGCTTGCTAACAGAGACCGGGAAGCATGACGAAGGCCGGGGGATGAGCGAGGGACGAGGGGGAGCCGTACATCTGAGTGCGCTCACTGTTTCGCAGGTTTTGGACTTCAGTTTTCTTCCCACCTGTCCCTTTTCCTGGGCTAGCCTGCTATTTTGCAAATGAATTGCTGAAATTTGGCTCCTTTTTTTTGACAGGGAAGTAGAGTCCATACCCTGCCATAGCTATTTATGCTTTGCGCCTCGCTTTATTATTTAGTCAGCTTAAAAAAAACTATTAAATGGGAGCCTCAGCTCCAAAGGTGTTATTGTCATGGGCCTGTGTATCATTCCTCTTTTCAGTATCCTTATTTCCCTCCTTGGTTTTCACCTGAAGCTCCCATATAGAATCACAGAATCACAGAATCACAGAATCGCTGAGGTTGGAAGGGACCTCAGGAGATCATCTAGTCCAACCCCCCTGCTCAAGCAGGGTCACCTAGAGCAC
>NW_020450119.1:652282-670796 GCF_003343035.1 Apteryx rowi | reverse complement strand
GGGTGGTTGAAGTCCCCGATGAGAACCAGGGCCTGGGATCGTGAGGCTACTTCCAGCTGTCTGTAGAAGGCCTCATCGACTTCCTCATCCTGATCAGGTGGCCTGTAGTAATAGAGGTACAGCAAAAAAAAAAAAAAAAAAAAAAAAAAAAAGATTTTTAATGTTATGAGCATGTTTCCATGCCGCTGATCCCCATGTGTCTTACTTGGGGGGAATACAACCCCAGCAGTCCTCACATAGTGGGAGGACATGATTTGAGCCAGGAGTGCACTGTTATTTCCTGTTCCAAAGAATTTTCTTACCCAGACAGGAAGATGAATTACTGTGGTGGGACACAAGCAATTCACTTCCGACCCAGGAGAGTAAAAGAAGCCAAGCAAGAAATGTGGCAATTGCTGAGCTTAAGCATCCAGAAATATGCAGAAGTGGTGAGTCYGTTCCAACCCTGTCACCCTCCAAACCCTGGAAATCCAGAGTTTTAAAGAAAGGTCATTTGGTTTTGATTGGTTTCTAGGCTGGCTTCTGAAAAAGCAGGGCTTAGCCAGTCCCACCGTGAGATTTGGACAGCCTCCTCCCTGCTTCCCTCCTGTATAACCTAACTGATTGGCTCTGTTTGGCCAATTTAGCAAAAAATCAGCAGCCCCTCCTTTGCTGTGTCCCTTCAAGGCAAAATTTCTTCCATGACAGCTACAGAGAACATGGAAGTCAAGACACTGAGGTACTTCCTAGGCCTCAGGAACTGGTTCTTCTGAGGAAAGCCAAAAAATTGCAAGTCCCGGCATCAAGTTGCAGGAGCTGACAACACTGTGAGTTTTGGGGTTGGTTAAAAAGCCTCTGTGCAAATTATGCCTCAAATTCTTCAATTCAATTCAAATACAGCTGCAATAAATAAATAAATAAATAAATAAATAAGGTATCAGTCTGTGAATTTTCATTTCCAGAGAAGGGATTGAATCTGTACAAAGAGCACAGCTTTATTCTGGCAGAAGTAAAAAGAAAAGGTCTGTGGGCATCACAACCAAAGTTTTATTGACCCAGTGGTAGGGTGTTGGAGGGGCACCCCAAGAGCTCCTGTCGACAAATGTTGTTTACCAAAGCTGCCCCATATGGTTGCAATTCTGCATGGCTCATGGGAGCTGCCAAAAGGTACAGTTCCCCACGCTGGTCTCCTGCAGCTCCTGTGATTTCTGCTGAGGCTGAAGATGCTTGGTGCCTTGCGGGAAAAACTCTGCAGCTTGTGGATAAACCCCACCGTTGCTTTCCTTTTGGTCAGCCTCGTAGCACAGCATGGTTTCTGTGGCTTCTGTTAGCACTTCCAAGAAGTATAAAGTGAATCCATCAAGCTTCTCAGCTTGCAAAAGAGAAATTGCATCAAGCTGTGCTAAAAGCAAATGGAAGATGCAATTTATAATTCTGTGTTTGGGGTATGCAGGAAAAGGTTCTTTGTAAGTTTGAAAAATAAAGATATGGGAGAAGCCATGGGAAGCCAGATCATACATATTTAAAGGCAAACGTAGAACAAATCTGGAAAATTCACCGACACTGAAAGGAGTAGGATGTAACTGTAAGCCAGGAGCCTCCTCTCTATCACATGACATGGAACTTCAGTTTGGGGTACCAGCTGCACTAATGACCACCTTTGAGGTGCCAAACACATCATGGTCCTTCATTACTGCTTTGAGGCGTGTGAGACCTGTTTGCACAGGAGGTTCAAATGCCCACAGGGGTGATGCAGAAATCACTTGGGGTGTTATTCCACACCCAACATTTCATGAGAGCTGAGCTTGCAGCTGTAAGAGCAACAGCTCCTTCAGGAACGTCCATCCAGGGGCTGTTTTGTGGGTTAAGCCTTCACCATTTCACAGGGGCAGTGGGAAGTCCCTGCTCTGCACAGGTGGAGGGGCCCAGAAGCTGCTTGCTAATAGCATTTATTTTGTTGTAACTGTGACAAACACTGTCTACAAATGACTAACTGAAGGCTTTTCTTAGAAGGGCCCGGCCTGGGAAAGCTGGCCTGTCTGGGTGGTGAGTCACCAGCAGCGCAATGCCCCAAACACATTGTCCAAGATGTCCAATGTCCATATAGAAAATGGTTTTAAGGCTTTACCTACGAAGGTGTTAAGGACCCCCAGCCCATCAGAAGTGTTTAGTATCTCACAGAATGAAGCCTTCAGCTTTGGAGACATGTGAGATGTTTCATTCTGAACGATACAGCTGCTGAGAGCAGTGATTATCTTCAGCCTTATTGACTCCAACACACCAGATGTTAGGAACCAGTAGACAAAGAAGGAAAAGAGAACAAGACGCAAAATGTCATTACACCCGGGCAGAAAGCCAATGAGCCTGCAACTGGGACACTGTGTGCCTTTCCAATCCCCTTCATCTCAGGAAGGATATAGTAGAACTGGAAAAGATATAGAAAAGGGTGGTCAAATGTGTGGAGCCGTTTCTGAATACAGAATGGCCTCCATCAAACCCACCACAGAGACCCAAGCTAACCTGGATCAGGCCCTGAGCTGGGGGTCTGCGGGGCACAGCACAACCGAGAGGAGCAGCAGGCCAGGCAAAAGTGCTTGGAGAGGTGGAGAGGCTCCGTCGACCAGATCTGCTGCCAAAAGATATCTTCGTCAAATGACACCAGCTGTCTGGATTTTCCCTGCGTCAGGGTTTGTATCTGGACTGCTGAAGAAAAGGAGCCTTGCAACTGCCTGGTTTGTCTCTAGAGTTCCACACCGCCTCACAACCACCAAGTCCCTCGGTTGGCTTCACCTCAAGTCAGCAGGGAGGCAGAAGGGGTTAAGCTTTCAAGGTTAAAGGAAGGAAAATAGAAGCCAGAGCAGAGAGAGATGCAAATTAATGCCCTTGTCAAGGGCAGAGTGGTGGTCTCAGCATGGCAGCTGTGCTGGTATGGCTGGGAGCACCTCGGAGCTCTGCCCCAGGCTGGGGCTGGGGCAGGCAGGACAGAGGTGGGAGGCCCTGGAAGGAGCAGGGCACACCCCACAAAGCCAGAAGAAATCCCCTCTACTGCTGTGGGGTTCCTTCTGGATCACAGGATCTGGTTCAGGTTCATGTCAGATGAGACCATTCAATTAGGAGTAATTAACAATGGGGAAGGAGAATGTGGAAATGCCGGTCACAGCCCTGCTGTTCAGAGTCCCTTCAAAGGGCTCTGGAAAGTTGCTGTATGGACAGTCTTTAGTCATCTCCTAAAGCAAAAGCTGTTAATCTGGCACAACTAATTAAGCATTGAAGCCAGCAGAGCACATTCCCTCTTCCTACACAAGCTGGTTGCCCCTGAACCACTCGCTTATCTAAAAATGATCCCAGAAAAACAGCTCAGACACATGGAGGAGCCTGAAGAGGACAGAAGCGCAGAAACAGCGCCATGCCTTGGGTTCAGAAATCCCACAATCAAGAGCCGAAGGATTTTGACCAGCCTTCATGGGCCACATGCAGCCCAGGATTCACCTCTAATGGTGGAGCAGTAGGAGCCCACTCCCGTGGCCACCAGCTCCTGGGACATGGTCAGGGAGATAGGGGCTGCCATGCTGTCCTCCTCCAGGTCCTGATCTCAATATTTATGTTCCTTTAGCCTTAAACCTCCTCCTTTGGTTCATTCACTGCACCCCAGACTCAGCTGACTCCTTGGTGCTATCTTTTCCCCTCCAGAGTCTCCCCCATGCCCAGGTGGGCTTCCCAGTTTTTGCATGATTTGAAAATGTTACTTTCCCCTGATGCTTGTGTCTGGTATAAGAGTATAGAAAAGCCCCAGGTGTCACAGTCACCTTGAGCACTGATTTGGGAAATTTTAGTCTTGTTCCAAGCCAGAGTAGTTTGTCCTTGGAGAAAGAGTTTCTTCATGGGCCAGATGCTCATTTGCACAAGAAGTCTCAAGGTCTTCCGTTTTAAGGCAACTTTATTCATGTAACTGTGGCATCATGGAGCGGGCTGCAAAGGGGGCCAGCATCAGCACAGACACTGGCAACGCTCATCCTTCCAATCCCTGGGATGTCTCTTGAAACACTACAGCCATCTGCACTCACATAATGTGAAAAATGCCCTCTGGGAGAATTTCACGGTGCTTTTAACCAGAGCTCTTTGCACAGAGAAGATACGATTGCAAAATAAGGGCAGCCCCAGCTGGTCTTTTTTCCATTCTCTACATGCTGGAATTTCAAAAGACGGTCATTACATGCAGTTGTCTCTAATGCATGGGCAGACATCACCTTTTTGCTCCCAGAGGTTAGAGCTCATGTGTGCAAATTGCTTGATTTTCCTAATTGCCATTGCTAAGGTAGAATGGAAGTTGTCATTTTGCTCTCAAGGTCTGAAACAAGCTCCCAAACCCCAGGCAGGCGAATGTCCTGCGCTCTGAACTCCATTGCCGCAGCGGGAGGGCTCTTATCTGCTAAAAGTCCTCAAAAGGCACACGTCATGGGCCAAATAGCATCTGTTGGCCATGTATGAAGATTGCAGCTGGTCTCTTGCATCACCCCTGGAGTTCAAGGAGCTCTTTATGGTATGAAGGTGGCTTAGGTGGTCCCATGGAGATTCCTCTGACACGAAAGGATATGGGTTCCCACTAATGTCCCCGATGACACCAGTGACCAGGCCAGGGGCGAGCTGACCCCAGCACCCCAAATTCAGAATTGCTTTGTACACGGTACAGGGAAGAGGCGTTGAACTGCGCAAGCATAGGAAGGGTTCATTCGTCAACACATGGAGAACACGCTTAGCTGGAGGCGAATAGCTCTGAGCACTGTTTCTGCTTTATTTGCCAAATTCTTTTTCTGGTATCCGCACTGATTAACTTTTTTTTTTTTTTCATTAGAGTGCAGTCAAAACATACACATAAGCACCGGCAACTGGATGTCATAATCCCATAGCTTTCTGGGACCTTGTTGGAACAGACCTGTTTTATAGCAGAAATAACCAGGGCTGCCTTAAATTTCTGCTAATGCTCTAGTAAAACTATTTGTGAAAACTTTGGGTGCTGTCCCAGCTTTCAAGAGCTTCATGTTCAGATCCCATCAGATATATTTGAGCCATAAGGTCTGCAGACTCAGCATGCAGTTGAAAGGGGGGAAAAAAAATTGTTTGGCTGAAGCATCGCCGGCAGCACTTGGCCTGCGGCTGATGATTAAGAAGAAAAATCTTAACAGCAAAGGGAGGAGGCACTGGACATGGCGATCGAACAGCAGTGATTTAGGGGTTTTATTTTAGGGAGCAAGGCAGAGCCCGGCACAAGCGAGCCAGGAGCTCTCGGTGGCCGTTTTGTCCGGAGTCTCGGCCGATGTTACCCCGTGCCAAGCCGAGCATCCCTTCACCATAACTCCGGATATCTCTGCGCAGCGCTGCAGCATCCCCATCTCTCCATGCTGGAGGAAACACGTGGCAGGATAACTCACTTTTCCTGCTTGGGAAAGGGGGTGAGCTCCCCAGCACGCCCTGCTGCTACAGCCACACAGCTCACAGCATCAAATAATGCKGTGCCTGCCCAGAGAGCCATGTCTGCGCTGGCTAAAGAGCTAGAAAAATAATCACCGCAGCATCCTGAAGCATCTACCATTCTGTGAAGCCCTAAAGCCTATTAAAAAAAACCCTCTTTTATAGCATTAATCATTTTTTTTCTCATTGTTGCAATAAGAAAGGAGGAAAGATGAGCAAAGCAGCCTGGGCTTGGGCTTAGGCGATGGGACCTAAGCAGTGAAACCAGACTGTGGACAGGGACTTTATGCCAAAAAAGCAGCAAGGGCAGCACTCACAGCTCTCTGCAGCCTGGCTCGCCGCTCATCCAGACTGTGATCTCACCAGGAAACTCGAAAATATTACCGCCCTTTTCCCACGACTGCTTCCCTATTATTCTCTTTAACAGCCTGTGAAGCGATGGTTGCATACTGAAGCGATTTGGTGAATAGGGCTCAAACATAAAGCATGAACTGGCAGTGCCGAGGAAACCGAAGGGATGGAAAAAGATCACCATGCTGTCTGTATTTCTCACATGCTGTAAGGAAACAAGAAAACCCAGGAGTTAAGGAGGCCCGCGGGGCAGAAGCAGGCGCCGCACTCGGCGCCTGCTGGCTGCCAGCCCGGGGATCCCCGTAGGAAGCCCTTCGTAGCCGTTCCCCAGGGAGGCGCTCCCTTTTTTTCCCCTGCAAAGCTCGGAGACACACCAGGACCAGCTGGCTGGCCGCAAGATACTGCTTGAGTCCAGATTTCCATCATCATGCTGTTATACCTCTCCTGCCGCCAATCTTTTTTTCTTTTTTCATTTAACTGCTTTATCAGCTGGACAGCAAGTCTGTCTTTGGGAGGAAACCATATCAACATCTCCTACTTTGTGATAGCTGACAGTGACTCCTGCCAGGAAATGTAAGTAAATCCGTAACTCCCATGGAGAGAGAAGAGACCACGCTGACTAACGTCTCCGCTTCTTCTTTTTTGGAGCAGTGCCCGAAGTCCCAGCAATGAGGAGCATTTCATTCTGCAGAACTGGGACTGCATTCAGGAAAGCAAGATCATAAAAACGACCTCTTTTCCCCTGAAATCTCTTCCAGGCGTGTGCGCCCTGGGGTCATATCTGCTGATGTTAGCAGCCAGGAAAGTCAGTTTTTTTCACGTGGGAATCCCACCAGCTGCCCTGACCGGGAGCAAGCCAGCCGTTTTCCTCTCCGGCTTATTCAGCAGCTGAGCTGTTAGCCAAAATCTGCCCAGAAGTCGTGCATTGCCAGTGAGGACAGGATGCACACGATGACCGAGTAAAGATGGGGACCTGTGAAGTAGCCCCAGGATGACAAGGAAGAAGGAGCCCGTCCTGCAGAAGTTACTTGTGTCCAGCTTGATTTCAAGAGCCCAGGGGAAGCTTGGTTGCTTAAAAACAATAAAATCGCCCTTTTATGTGAAGAGCTGATTCAGATCTGGACCCCTGGGATGCAATGGACCTGGCTTCCCTCATGTCAGTTCTCCAAAGTCCTTTTCCAGAGTTGATTGAAAACCCTTCACTGAGGGACTCCCAGTAGTCAGGGCGATTCTTCACAAACAAGCTTCTCACATGGGGCAGCACTGATCTCTCCTGCTGGGAGCCAGAAGATAATTAAGAGCAGCCTCTTCAGATACCACTTACCAGGAAGCAAGACACTCTCCTATTAGCTGGTTGCAATCATTTGCAGCTGAGTGAATGCGGTCGCTGGCTCTCCCTGCAGCCCGTGTGCAAGGGCCTGGCCACCCACCCCAATTCAATGGTCCAGCTCTGCTTCCGCCATTTAGCTGGGCGAAAGCGAAAGCTTTTACACTCCTGCTCTGTTTCTAATTGCCTCATTTGGCCACTGATACTGAAGTGCTAACAGATGATTGTCAGTAATCCATCAAAGATAGCAAGCACAATTTTAACCTTTTTTTTTTTTTTCTAATGAAAACACCCTCCCTTTCTTGGTAAGCGTTTGCTACTCCACCAGCAGAAGGCCAAAAAGCACAGTCCTCCTTCATACAGCCACCTTGGGATGCCAAAACAGTTACACACACAGTGGCTCAGGCTCCAGCCTGGACCTGGGGAATTTGGGGATAATGATGCTGAACTCCATTTTTCATCCTTGATCCCCACAAGGCCATTAAAAGGTGTAGCCCTCCCCTCCAACTAAACCTCATAAGTAGGCATCATGTGTCTTAAAGCCCACTGCAGTCACCCCAGGTATGTTCTGTGCTGCCTTGCAGTTGCCAGCGGCAAACGCAAACCCTGTAATTCCTGGTGCATGGGTTGCACAAGGGATCAGGAGCACCAGAGGGGATCTTTTTTCAGTGTCACGCAGTTGGGAGCTGAGTTGGTAACATGACCTGCAAGCTCACTACTAATGCCAGAGCTGCCAGCCTCTTTCTTGGATCGCTCTGCCATGGCACCTTCCCAGTGCCTGAGCACAGTATCCATTTCTAAATTACCATAACTTGATGCCGGCAGTTGAATTTGGCCTTGACGCATGCATGCTGGTTTTGAATGATGAAAGACCTCACATTAAAATGCAGTTCCCTGGAGCTCTGCACTAGGAGATACACGTCACCGCCTGATTCCAGATTCATACCTCAGTCAAAATGAAAATTATCATTTCTTAACAAGACCCAGCCTGGGGAAGGCTAAGTTCCTTCTAAGACATACCACTTAAATCCTAAAAATCTGGAAACTACCTCTTTTGAAAGGAGGCCCAGCAGTATYTTCTGAAAACAAGGAAGCTTTTGTCTGTGCCTGGAGTTATATAGACAGATTCCAAAGGAGTTGTTTTAATCACAAAATACAACTTCTAAAATTGCCTTAGTCACCATGCATAGCACTAGTATTATAGGGGAACCATCCTTTCTCACTTTGACCCCCAGATCCCCACAAATATTCAGGTAAATGCTGCTGTGAATGAAAAGCCCCAGTCTGTCATCCTTGGATTCACAGTACCAGTCATCCAAACTTTTCTGAACATCCAGCAGTTGCTCCTGAAAAGCCTGACACTTTTACTGATTTCCTTGGATAGTCAGGCCCATAGATAAGGCACCTACTTGTTTTCCTCTTTGGAGCTCATTGCCTGTTTTTACACATTGTACTGGTTCAGTCAGCAAGCGGGGGCAACACCTCGAGGCTCACGCTACTGTTGAATCCAATGGATGGACACTGAGCAAGAGTTTCACCTGTGACATGGGCTGGATATGTCCTCATTTTCCAATTTCTTGATATGTTTTCTCAAAGAATGAGAGTGCTGTTTGATGGATTTTTTTTGTTAGCCTGAAGAGGGCTGCTTTTTAATGAATGAACTGATTCTCATCTCATACAGCAGAATAAATCTGCATGTGGGGCAATTTTGCTGAAATCAGCAGGGTTAACACTGGAGAGATATCAGATCTAGTATCTATGAGCATTTTGCATGCAGTTATGAAGTTTCATATTTCTCCATTTGTTTTGGCTCTTTTGAGCCCAAGGAAGAATTGCCAGGATTAAGGGAAACTTTCGCAGGTATCTGAGCCTGTGGATGTTCCTACCAACGCCACTTGCTATTTGCGTGGAGCCATGTGGGTTAACTCCCATGGAAGTTGTATAGTAGTCAAGGTGTCTCCTCCTCCTCTGCTCATCCTCTTTCCCACCGGCTTCAGGACTGAAAATATTTTGCTCACGATGCAACTTCAATTATTTCCATAGCAACCATCTTTTGTGAGGTCTCAGGCTGGAGATTTTTAACAACTTCATTTGCCAATTCAAGCCGCAGAAGGAAGTGGGCTGCAAAAGGAGAAAGTTCTTATTCAGATGTAAATAGCTACGATAATAGCTGAAGCGGTGTGGGGAGAGGGGGAACGATGACCGGCCGGGCATGTTGTTTTTTATCCAACCGTTCCCCCCGTTGTGAGTTTTATGCAGTGTGAAAGGACCTCATCAAGTGACACTTTTGACACTGGAAGCCATGACGTGCTTTGGGGCACTCAGACAATGCCCAGCCCAGCTGGCATGGTCCTGAATGAAATTTTTCTCTCTTTATTGAAAAGATATTAGCTTGCTTCAATGCGAGCTTTGATCTGCTTCTGTCAAAATCACCCTGGGGTCTCTTGGGAATGTGCTTGATGCCTATTAGACCCAGTCCCTTCCTAGGGCAAAGCTCTGAGCTTGCTATCCTTGGGTGCATGGGTTACCCCAGCACAGTACTGATGGCAGACAACAACCCGTGGGAGAGAGGTCTTCTGCTGTCCATTTCCTTCTTGCAAGAAGGGTCATCTTCCTTTCAGTTGCATCTCAACTCTTGATGGGCCTAAAATTAATGTTTGGCCTACCATAAAAAAAAAAAAAAAAAAAAAAAGGAAGAGGCATTTTGGACTCTGTCTCTTTCCTAAAAATTTCCCAGTGTGAAAGCTGAAGATTTTCCCAGCTGGGTTGCTTCACGACTGGTACAACATGGCTGAGAACTTGCAGCTTGCTGTTGCCCAATGCCTGGTCGGAGTAGCCCAACTCACACTGGCGCCAGCCAGTTGTGACCATGGGGCTGGCTAATGCACAGCAGCTGCTGGCTATTTTTCCTATACAAACCAGGACTGAAAGACCCTTGGAGAGAACCTGGGCACCCTTGGAAGGGGCACAGTGAGCTCAATACAGGCGACACAACCTCTCCTCTATGCCAGTGCCATAGGGTGCCGTGCAGCATTTCTGAGGGTTTTCAACCACCCCTCAGCCCTGCCCCAGAGATACCTGCGTTTTGATGTATGCTCTGAAACAGGCTGCAAAGGGGCTGCATATCATTGCACAGGGCAAGAAATGAGGAGTTCCCACAGCCATCATTGCTACTGAGCACTTTGTGCAGTGCAACCACAGCCCAAGGCAATGGGGCTCATTGCTTCTGCCCCTCTATCAGAGCACAGACTGTTACCACTGATAAACAATAACTATTTCATGCAAGTTTGCTGTCCTGCCTTCCCTGGCTCCTTGCTAGTGTATGTGGACACCAGTCTATACCCGAATCTTTTGAAGCCAAGGGAGTCCTACAAGCCCCAACAAATCTTAGCCTAGAGGATCCTATTGCTTCATCCCTAATTTCTGCCCTAGAGGTACCTCCTAAAACCAGCTTTGCCCTGCTTACTAGGGTAAGATGGGTGTGTCTGCTCCCAGAAGTAGACTAGGTTCATCAAAGTCAACCTCTTGCCAAATAATTTGGTTGTTCATTAGAAGAAGTAGTGCACTAAAGAAGTATTTTGTGCTTGTGCCTTTGCTTTCTCTTGTTGCTACTTGCTTCTGTCACAGTCAGCAGCAGCCTAGGCCACCTTCGCACTAGACCATTTCATTGAGGCTGCTTCCCTCTTGTCTCCAAATACAAGCCGTGCAGTGCTGAGACTGGAGGCGGCCTTGGTGGCAATGAACCATGCAGTGGAAGGGGCGTGGAAGAGGGGCTGGCAGCTGAAAACGCAGATTTTCCGGGAGCTTCCCAAAAAGAAGGCGTCTCCCTGGCCGTCAGGTGTCTGCCTACAAGTTTCATTCTCCTCCATGAAAAGCAGTGAGCAAATCTGAAGGCAATCATGAAAACTGGCCTTGTTCTAAGGAGCGTGCAGCAGCCCCAGCTCCCGGCATTGGCAGGCTCCGACACGGTGGTCCCACACTAGTCGGGTTACTCCCTGCCTGGCCAATTAGAGGAAGTATCTTTTAAGTCGTAATCCCGCAAAGAAAAAAGACCTGAGAAACTCAGACTTCCAAAGGGAGAGCTTAGAATATCCCACCCTTCCCTGCAACCTTTTATAATAGCTTTGACAATGGCTGCGCTGTCCTTTTCTGGGACCTTTGTCGAACCGATGGCGATGTCAGAGTCCTGCTGCCTTGGCAAATCTTGGCTGATACCATTACCGACAAAAGACTCTAAAAGCCTGTTTGATGTTTTCGCTTGCTGACTGTATTTTTGCTCTCTAATGACTAAACCCTCCTGTGACTCACACAGCTGCTGCTGCATGTGTGGATATACTTAGCCCAGAGGAAATCCCAGCTCCAGCCCGAGCGGAAAGCTTTCGCAGGCAGCCATTGCGTTGGCTTCGGCTGAGCATTCAAACCTGCCTTTGGCTTTCGTCTCGTCCTGAGCCCCTGATCTTGCTAGAGGCAAACAGGAAAGATGTCTGGCCTTCAGGACAGCAGCAGCCCAACGTCACAGTCTGTGTTTATCCTCCACATGCCGATGCCTTTTCAACTTGTGACTTTTATCTTTAGCCGCTATGCTCCCCTTTGGCCTTGTGTTTCAGGGCAGCAAGGCAGAGCATCATGCTCTGCGTGGGAATCCTTGGGCAAAACAAGCATGGCAAAGGAGAAGGGGTTTCCACTGCCGCCCTGAGCCCTGTCACCTGGAGCAGGAAAATCTCCCCTCTGCAGCGTCTGATGTTTTTCAGCACCGCTCTCATCCTGGAAAGGATACGTGGGCATCTACACATCCTTTTACCCAGCTTCAGCCTCTCCATCGGCAGGTATGATGGGAAGGACCCAACTGCTGGGCACAGGGTCACCATCTGGACATTGCACTGTGTAGCCCAGGAGTCCTCACCACCTTGCTGCTGAGCTCCAGCACTGTTAGTGCATCACAACGGGAAGGTTCGTGCCCCTGCTCCTGCTTTCTTTTTTCTTTTTTTTAAATAAAAAAGGTCTTCACGAAGCTAGGTGGCATTGGTTTGGCTTCATCTCCAAATAAACTCTGCCCAATAAACTGAGACAAACTTTTCTGCTGTTGCAAAAGAAAAAGCACACTGCTCACCCACAGGCTGCTGCATGAAGGGCTGGGGTTTTTAATCGGTGGTGGCCAGATAAGGGGAAAGCTCTGGTTTTATTTTAATAGGTCTTTGAATTTTTATAATGCCTCGGTTCAGGGTTTTCATAAGATTTTACCATTTACTTCAGCACCACTGACTGGCAGGGAAGTTGGTTATTTCTGCAAAGCCGTAGGAAAAAGTCCACAGGAAACAGGAAAAAAACTGCAGCATGTGCCACAAAGCTAGAGTGTCGAGCCCGAAAAGGACCATGTTTCCAATCCTTTTCATTCTGCAAGCAGCTGAACTGGCCTCCATTCTGAAATCCGGAGACGCCAGGCTGCAGATGTCAAAGGCTGGCTCACTCAACGCCCCTTGGCACCGGCTCTGGCACTGCTCCCAGCRGCCGGCACGCTCTCCCCAACCAACTGGGGCAAAACCGTTTCTTCTGCATGCCAGAAAGTCAGCGTTGCATTGCAAAAAGCCAGCTCATCGGATCTTAGGTATGGGGAAACGAGGCTTGCCAGGCCTAATAAAAATAGAAAGGTAAACAAGAAGACCCAGGAAACAAGATTTTTGGACCATTAAGGGTATCTGACCCATCCCGGTCTCTTGTCCAGACACCGTGGGATACCAAACAAGCAGATTCAAATGCTGAAAATCAAAGCAGAGAGCTCACTTTTCCCCAACAGTCGTAGTCTAAGTGTAATCTTGAAAGCATTAAAAATGCTGACTTGATGATGTGCTGTAATTATTTAAACAACAGGACACACGGCCCAGGGATCGATTTCCCATGCTGCTCAGAAAATGCTCTAAGCTGGTTAACCGTGAGGAAACAGAGACCTTCCCTCCCACGTGCAGAGGTCTTACTGCACACCACTGGTCATTTTTTATGGAAATGCTCAGAGCGACAATAATTCCATCATTTCAGACACCAGGGTCCTTTTCCATTTGTCATTAAGMGACTGAATGTATGAGTTTCATTTCATAGCGGGGGATTGCCTATATGGGGCTTTTCCATGTGAGCAAGTCAATCAATCTAAAGCGTAATGCACGAACTATTAGAAATAACCAGCTTGTATAAATAACCCAGATTGTATATTAAAAAAAAATCATAATGACAGGACTGAACACACACCAAGCATGACTCTATCTGCAGATGAACCGTGTCATGACCTAGGTATTTGGCAGCATAAAACCGGGAAACCAGAGCCTGACCTGACAGAAGAGGTTTGTCCCTGCTGGACTCTTCATCTGTTGTCTTCTCTGATCACTGTATTTCTTGGGAGAGTGATTAAAGCATCTGTAAAACCTTGGACATTTCCCTCTAACTAGCTGCAATCAATTGTTTTGGAGCAGGTTCTTAAGCATGCTTTTGAGATGGTCTCTGCAGGCTTTCTCAGAGCATCAGGGTGACGCAGCTGGCCAAGATGCTTGATTTGCTTTGCCAGCGCTGCCTCACGGCCAAATGAGCTGGGAGCAAGAAAAGGATGCACTAAAACACATTCTTTTGCTCTGCTCTGGTGGCAACTGATTAGCAGGTACAAGAGGAACTAGGAGAGGAGGAATAAATAAAACTGATGAGTATATAAAATGCTTTTTTTTTTTTCTTTAGGCAAGCAGGCTCAAAAGGGACTCATAGCAAATTCAAATAAAATATCCTTCTGATAATTTAGAGGGATGTTTTCAGAAGCTCTCCATATAATGAGGAACTACTGAGATGTCTCCATGTACCTTTGCATGCTTCTATAGGGCAAAAATTAGCGCTTCAGGGCACAGCCTTCTGGCTTTTCAAGCCCGACCAAGTCAAGGAGGAAGCAACTTCCAGGGGCTTCCCACATCTTTCCCCATGCGAGCATCACTAATGAGTTGTGAAAGGGAATGATTTCCTCGGGTTCACTGGAAGCCTTCAGATGGTGCGTCAGAAATGCATGTTTGCTGCCAGCTCCCTGCGGTGGCAACGCTAGGGCTCAGCACCAAAACCCAGCTGGCGCACGCTGCTGGTTTCTCTAGTTTTATGGCTCCTTGAATAAGCGGTGCAGCCCTATCTGTGGGCACAGGGGGAATTTCGTGGCTGGCTTCCCAGGATCGCAGCTGGCCGCTGCCAGCCTGGGGCAGGGCACAGGCCGGGCAAAACGGATGCAGCTTTGGGACTGCCAGCCAGGAGGTGGAAAGGCAGAAAAAGAAGAGCTTTTGATGGTACCGTAGAGTAACCAGCAAGGAGAGCTGCCAACCTGGACCAGGCCCAGAAAGAAGCAATGTTAAACACAGCTTGATCGAACTGAAAGAGTTAATGGCTTTATGGTTACCTCCTCCCAGTTTGTACTGGAGCTCGTATAAAATCCCCCCTCCTGTCTGCTTTTGCATACATTTCCTGTTGCTCCACTCTCTAGGACCCTGCAGAAGATGGCTGGATCCTGCTCTGTGCTTCTTGCCTTGAGCAATCGCTGTCAGCTACAGAATTTGCTCCTGGTTTCTTCTGCACCAGGGAAACACTTCACAAAAGAAAGAAATGATACAGCTGCTAAGGGAAATATTTTTTTTTTTCTTCTACTTGACCAAAAAAATTTCTTGGGAAATGGTATTTTTTGCCCATGGATAAAATGAACAGGAACGACCACCAATTGAAACCTAAGTGATTTCTTCATATTTGCATTTGGCGGATCACAACTGGCTGACTCATGGCATATAGATAAAAAAATCCAAGAAAGCCTGTGACCCTGATCAAGTAAGAGAAATTGGGCTTGGACGCACATGGCAGAAATATCTCCCCCCCGCCCTCTGCTTATGGGACACTCTTCCACAGGCCACACATTTTTGCTACGTGTGTGGCAAATTTCTGCTCGAGCTGTAAGGACCATCGTGGTGCATGCAGGTTTTGCCTGCATTAAAATGTTGCTTGTGGGAGGCTACAAGAAGGTGAGAGAAGGCTATTTTCTCTTATTTGAAGAGAAACAGGCAATCAGTGATATCCAGTAAGAGGAGAGAGTCAAAGGAAAGCAAAATCCTTCTGTGCGCAGAAATTAGATTAAGGAGACCAGAGAAGAAAAAGCTAATCCAGAGAACAGAAACTGCAGCAGATCAAACAAGCAAGCACCGCAAACCTTTAAAACTATAGAAAAATAAACATTTAATTAAAAACCCAATAGCGAAACGAGTAGGAAACGTTCCCTCAGCCTCCCAGATGCAGACAGTGATAGCCGATCCGAACTCGATTATTCCGAGTTAGAGAGACCTGAAGGTCAAATTTAATTAAAACTCAGTTCGTCCCATGGTTGGCATCTGTTTTGCAGAATCATATCAAATCAAATCAAATTCCCAACTAAAATCGGGTGCATTTGGCTGGAGAACAAGCCAGATACCCCTGGGTGAATTCGGTGATCCCAACAGCGGGACCCAGACATTCCCATGCTGGCACGGAAATCAGTGAGAACAGGCAGGAACTGTGCAGGTCACAGCTTAGTCACGCAGAGATCACGATTTCACCGGGGGATTTTACAGCCAAGGTACATCTATCGAGTTGCTCGGGTCATGCCCCAGGCAGGATTTTTCATCCTGCCGCTTTGAGTTTGCCAGGTTATGGTCCCATGCCCTTTCTTCGGATAATTTCGGAGGCCCCACTGTGATGAAAGGTACCACCGCACACACACAGAGAGCTAGCACTGCCACAAGCACCTGGGAGACGGCAAATTTTCAGCAATTCTAAAGAAAATTAAGTTTCCTTTCCCCTTAAAGAGATCTCGGGAAGCCACCAGCACTCTGCTGGGTCTATAAACCATCTGTACTGCTTCATGTTAACGCCACAGCAATTAGGCACCTATTTTATTGCTTACTACTGCTTTTCATCAAATCACCTGTATCATACGATTGTTTTGCTGTTCTGCTCACTTGTGTTTCTTTCTCCACTTGTTACCTCTGGTCTGACTCTTAAAAAATTATTCAAGACAGGAACCGCCTATATGTAGTGACGGTGGTGTATGCAGTGGCCTAGCACAATGTGTAAAAGGCCTCTCACTGCCGCCAGAATACAAATAAATACTAACACTGAAGGAAAAGCACTAAGCAACAGGCTAATTTATATAGACATTTTATTAAAAATGAGGACACAGCTTCCCTAGGAACAACATCGTACAGTATCTTCCAAGCTTTTGCAATGTAACAGTCATAATTAAATACAAGTAGCTACCGAAATGGTGTGCACATCTATTGAAGAAGGAGAACTAATCATCCAATTTCAGTTGTTTCAAATGTGGCTGGAGAAGGTATTTTTCCACGGAGGTTTGCATGAATGTGGGCACACAAACATTCCCAGAGGCTGTAAGCATATAAGTTATTTTGGTTGTTGTTCTCTGTCATAAAAGCTAGGATTCTTTTTATCTTATCAGAAGTCTGTATTGCTTTAAGTTGAAGGGAAATGGAAGAACAAATTGTTAGGACTCGATGTTGCACGAAATACACTTTGCTGGGTAAATAATTGGTACTTTCAAATCCTAAATCACAGCAAATAAGACAAAGAGTCTTTTTATTGTCTTATCACTGGTTTTATTTAAATGCTAAAAAAAAAAAGAAAAGTATTACTACTGTCACAAAACCAGACTCATTTAACCACCATCTACAGATGAGAAAATAACGGATAGTAGGGCCTAGCTTACAAAAGCCTTTTTTCCTATTCCCTCCCCAAAACCTACCTCCAGTCTCATCTAGGAACAGTTTTAACTGCCCTGGAGTAACTTTTAGAGCATCAAGTACTATATTAGGTTCTGTCTGTGATTCAGCCAGCCAGTATGAAACACAGAAATGGAAGAAAAATACTTTGCACTTAAAATATGGCTGTTTCTTGATTTTTGGGGGATATTTTCTGTGTCATGCCATAAAAAGAATTTTAAACAAAATAGATATACAAAAGCTATTGTGCTTAATTCAGCGGCATATGTACACATTAAAATTGGAACAGTAAAAAGATTAAAAGGTATTCTAGTAGAAAAGGCAATATATAACATTCAATATAAAAAGTGTTTCAAAAGTATAAAATTTGGAATTAATGCATAGAACAGAGTGTTTCATTGACCCTGAAGCAACGTATTATTCATAGAAATGGTTATATTAGAAAATGCTTGCAGCGTAGATCGGGTCTACGCCAGGTCCTGAAACAAAGCTGACAAAAAGCCCTTTATGTCAGTCTAACTGCTTTCACTAGTGTCAAAACATAGTTACAAAAACCAACAGAGCGATCAAAAAAATCCACATTGYACATCGCAGAGTGCCTCCCTGTACCAGCAAAACCGTATTTGGGGATCCCCTGCAGCAGGAAAAAGCTCATTGCCTGCAAAATTCGCTGGTTATGTTTGGAAGAGGATAGGCAAACAAGGAAAAATCCAGGATGTATTTTGGCAGCAGTTCTTTTATAAGCCTGCGCTGAGTATTGCATAGATAGTAATGTAGCGTCTCTGCTGTCACGGGCTTGTACCACGACTGTCTTTCCGGGAAGCGGATGAAAGAGGGCGACTGCACTTGCTCGAGCACATAGTTGGCATCCGCGTTGAGCCTTTCGTACGAGCCAATGAAATCGTACCGCACCGCGCAGGGCTGACACAGGTTGTAGATGGGCATCCAGTGCTCGTTCATGCGCTCAGCCTCCTCGTCCAGCAGGTACCGCAGAAACTCGGAGAAGGTCACGTCGTCGCCCGCGGACTGCCCCCCGTTCTTGCGGTACCGCCTCACTATCTCCACGCCGTACTTGAGCTGGTATTCCTTGATTTCTCCGAATTTATTCCGATAGGCCGACAGGAGCCTCTCCATTGGGTTTCGCACAAAGATGAACTTGTAGTAGTTCTTCAGCCGGTAGCTGATCTCGTCGGGCTTCATGTCRCCAAGGAAGACCAGGTCGCTCTTGTGGTCCATCTTGAGCTTGACATCGACGCTCTCCAGTGCCCCGTCCAGGACCTTGAGGATGCGCTTCCAGTTGGAGCAGGCCACCTTGGGGACGTAGCAGTAGAGGAAGCGGTACTTGTCGCTGACCAGGAGGTGCTTGAGGACGGTCCTCCGCTGGCCGGGAGGCAGGTCCCAGACGCTGCGGGGCATGGCCCGCCGTCYGCACACGGTGCGGATGGTGCGGTTGCGGGTGTCCTGCAGCACCTGGTGCTCCAGGTCGCCGCCATCCGCTGCGGCCACCGCCACCCGCCGCCGCGGGGGCTCGCCGCCCGGGTGCAGTGGCGGCGGCCTCACCTCGGCCAGGATGCCCCTCTCGATCATGAGCAGCAGCCCGCTGGAGGCCACGATCACGGCG
>NW_020450119.1:602757-651924 GCF_003343035.1 Apteryx rowi | reverse complement strand
CGGGTTGACCTTCCCTCCGCTCGGGCTGCGGCTCGTCTGCAGCTGTCACAACGCGCGGCAGGTGTCTGCATGGATGTGTAAAGCTTTCCAGCGGCCACCCTACCTGAGGCCGACTTTTTAATTAAMAACACAAATAAATAAATAAGGACCCTCGGGGTGTGTGGGGGGGTACGCAGCGAATTAGGGGCAGCCGCCCCCGGCCAGCCTCCTCACCGAGCGAAGGCTCCCTGCGCGCCGGCCGGGTGCCCCTGGTGTGGAGCCGCTTGGAGCCTCGCCTCAGCCGAAGGCAAAGCCCTCGACGGCAAAGCTTGGGCTGGTCAGCTGAAGTCGCCACCAGCTCTCGCCCGAGGCTCGTAATGGCAGCGTTAAGCCAGCCGTAATGATGAAGTTTCTGAATACAGCCCTTGCCGGAGCACAAATGGTTTTGCACTCATGTTGTTGCGCGTGTTTTCCTTTGGTGCACTCCCAGCACATACCGCAGGGCTTGCGCTTCTTGGACCATCGCTATCAAAAGCCTTCTTTAAGAGCAAACAGCTTCCACTTAGTTTTCTTTGATCGAAAGCCAAGAGCGTTTTGTCAGCCAACGCAGACAAAGCATTTGCGGTGAAGTGTGAGAGCCTGAAGATAGATTATCTTATATTTTACGGTTTTATTTTGATGTAAATATAAGCTTTAGGAAGATGCTGGATATTTGGCTACGCCAGCAGCGGCACAGCTGTAAATCTGCAGGATCTGTAGTGTTACCAGATTTGGATTCTGCTTTCAGAGGGCAGATCTTAGGGTCTGATCTTGATCTCAACACCAGAGTAAATTGAAGTTATGCCAGTGTAGATAATCTGTGGTGCTGAGATGAGACTCAGGCCTGCTTGGAAAGCCTGCATCTTGGAGACAAAGCCTGAYTGTAGTAAACTCCTGCACAGGCACTAGTATTATAGTCAAAGCAGCCAAGGGAAATTCTTATTTCTCAGAAGGCATGTTAGTCTGGCACCACTTTTCCTCCTTTGTTTCTGTCGCTCTTAATATATATGGGTCTAGAGTAATTATATATGATAACTGAGGGCTTCTGAATACATATTCAAGACTGCTAGAAGTAGAAGGCAGCCCAAGATGTCTGTGGACTTATTTTTCTCCTAGGTATGCAAGGAAACTTTGATTGAAGGACTGGTCTTAATAGCACAGGTGTCTGATAGGATGCAAGGTCTCTATAGAAACAACACAGCCAAGCAAATGCAAGGTTGGGGGGGGGCTGTTTTGTTCGTTTGCAAGGCTAAATCCCACGTTAACTGAAAAAAYGAAACAAAACCCAAAACCTGTGGTTGTACCGAGCCTGCCTAGTGCTCACTCTGGATATTAATACATTTGATCTTCCAAACAGTTAAGCCTGGCAAGAACGTGCAAAAGTATCTTGGAATATACTTTACGATGATATCTATTTCTTCAAAATTAGATGTATTTAGAACGTAAAATGTCGCCGAGAGAACCCAGCTTTAGGCTACTGTGGTTCGTCTATAAACTTACAGTACAAAGCACAAGTGATGGAGGTGTTTAGTTCTTTCTTACAGATACATATGGAGGATTTTTATAATTCACAGCACTTCTCAAGATGCTTTCAAACCCCACCATTTACCTCTGTTACTTTATTCCAAATAGCTAAAAGCCAACCTCCCCCCCCCCTTACTTTGGGTTACTAAATGTTCATTCTGGCTCTGTCAGAATTACAGGGCTCATGCAGAAGAGGCACATGGAAACCGAAGGTCTGGTGAYGACAGCATCTGTGAATGTCTCACTGATCCTAATTAGAAACTGTGAGCTTGGGAATGAAGAGGCTTGCAGATGTGCTTTTTCCTCTAACTGATCTGCTGTCTTCATGGTGCTCATGCATGATGGACTAACTTTGATGCTCGTGTCTGTAATACAGCGAGGTATTTCTGCCATATTCATCATCCGGCTGCCTAGCCCAGACTAGTGCGTAATGACTAGCCCCAGCAAACTGATGTTATTGCTGAAGCTTGCTGGAGCATGTAGAGCATTGTGTTAAGAAATTGCCTTTTACATGGTCTGAAATAAGATGTACTTATCTACTCAAATGTAAAACTTAGAAGTGTCTCTTCCTTTGCTTTTTCATGTTTAAAAAGACATCCATGAAGCCATAAAAACTTATGTCCGCCTGTAACTTGGACAGTGCTTACAGTACACATTGCTGTTTGTCCCCCATACCAGCAGCACTTACAGCAACACAAAGAACAACCTTCTCGATCCACCCCCACTGTGAGTGCCTGGGAAAACAGGCAGGCTTTGCAGCATGCCCAATAGATTAACCAAACCCAGGTGTCAGTGCTATATATGGGTGAATCACAGCCTGCACTTAAACTGTGCCTTTCATCTGTAGGAACCCAAAAGTCCATATAGATGATGCGGAAGAGAGAGTCCCCAAGTCAGGATAACTTCTTTGCATCCCATGGCCATACACAGCACCTTGGGAAAAGGAAGATAAATGCAGCAATGCCCGTGGAGATAGTTTGCCAGATTTTGCTGCGATCCTCCTCTGCTCCTGGGGTGTAGCCGCAGCCTCTTTGCCCCGACTACCTTTGCCTTAAGCATGCAGTGCTGGCAAACCTGGATGTCCCACAGCCAAGCACAACCAAGCTTTCCATTGCAATCCCTGGCAAGACAGTTATTGCCAGCTCAGTGAAGACCTCTCCCAACAGTGGGGACAGAAAGCCTTAATGCATTACATTAAGCTGGTCTGCCAGTGTCATTTATGCAGGCCAAATTCAGGTTTAAAAGGGGGCCATGCAATTGAGCCCTGGCTACCAGAAATGGTGGTCTAATAAGGAAAGTAGTACTTCTTAGGAGGGATGGAGAGAAAGATTGAGGAACGCTCCGGTCCTTCCAGCTCAGAGCCAGGTTAGATGCCAGTTGTCATCCCAGGCCTGGCCACATGCTGTACCAAGGCTATGGTGGTCATCTGAATAAGGGCAGATATTTATTTCAGTCTGAGAAACTGGAAGAAGAACAATGCGTGAGGCCTTCAAAAGCTCAGCAAGAGAAAGAAGGTTTCTTTTAAAGCACAATGGCTTGAGCTGATGCCAACTTCCCAAACAAGCAGAGCTGTGTGGTGTGAGAGGCTCAGAGAAGCTGTGAGGACAGGGACCAACAACCCTCATAGGCAAGTGGGACTTCTTTGACTGATCTGAGCAGTTCCAGATCAAAAAGTAAAATGTGAAGCTTTAGGAAGACCTGATGTTGTGGCTGTGTGTCCAGAGATTATCCAATAAAGTAGTATAATAAAGCCTCTTAACTGTGTGGATAAGCATGGTGAGCTGATTGTGAAATGACTTCTACATAAAGCAGAGTTTCTTATCTCTAGGCAAAAAGTCTTTTTAAACAACTCAAACGTGCTGGATGAATATGCTACATAATTCAGAGGAGATTGTTATGATAAGCTAGGTCTATCTCCCTCATAACAAACGCCACTATTTTCAATCAAACTGTAATGCTGAAGGATCTGCTTATCTTGCAACTGCAGATTAATTGATACACAGCTGGCTGAACTTGCGAAGACCTTACGCTGACCTTAATGCTATTTCTGTACTTCGGTGCGTGCAACTGTGCAATTGCTTTTGAACTAAGCAATTTCAGAGTTTTAGGTCTTATTCTGGAAAAGTTAGAGGCAAAATATAAAAGGGGAGTTGGAGAATATGTGGTGCTCCAGGCCTCTGGCCAAGGAGACCTGCCAGTTTTGGCAACCCACCTACGTTATCAGAAGCTGTAGCGGTTCTTCCCATCTTAGCTTTGCCCAGCTTCGCAGTGCAGGGGTGGGATGTGGATGCGGGGAAGGAGGAGGAAGAAAGGGTGGGCATTCAGATCCCTGGGCATTGCACGGATAACAGGATGGAGGGGTCACGGAGTGGCAGGAGGCCATCCCTGAACGGGCAAGAGAGGGAGTCCTCCGGGTGTTCCCAGCTTGGGGCAGCCCCGAGGGAGACCAGCCCAGAAGGCAGCTGCAGGAAAGCCTGTGGGCCAGGCTGTGAAGGCTGCCGGGAGCCCGTGGGAAATGCAGAAGCTATATGTTACCCCTGGGGGCAACACAAGCCATGGAGGAGCCTGCGTGCCACACTCGCATATCCTCCAGCTGGGTAGGAGGCCAGAGGAAGTTCATAAATACCACCCAGGCCAGCACAATGGGGCTGGCAATTTGGTAACCACGTCTCTGTGAGTCAGAGCTTTGCCGGCACCAGCTCTTTGGCACTGGGTGCCAAGGAGCGTGGCTATGGGCAGCCGCTCCCAGCCTTGCTCAGGGCCTGGCAGCGCCACTGCAGACACTGACTGAGGCTTTGCATTTCTATAGGAAAACAATATTCAGGTGGAATCAGTAAAATTTCCCTTTAGCGTACTTCCTCCTCAACTCCCGGGTGTTTAGACCATTTCTGGTCCTCAGTGGCTGAGCTGGGTGGGCGAAGCAGGCATTTTAGCATCCATTTTCAATAAGCATGTACATTAAATCCAACAAGCCCATGTTGCAAGAGAGTCTCCAAGCCTCTCAACTCATTCACGGCACATCTAGTGCTCTTTTTATGATAGGCAATTGCCCGAAGCTCATGAATGTCTCTAGCGGGGTGTAATGAAGCTCCGAGTCCCACAGGATCCTTTCTGAAGATCACCAACAGCATTGTTACTCCTTCCCCATCCAGCCTTGCACGCTCAAATAACACAGGCAGAGTTCAGGGTAGTCAGCAATGTACGCAAATGGTAGCTGTAACTGACTTCTTGTGCACGGCAAATGAATTTATTTCTGTTATTTAGTGCTTCCCCACTGAGAGGAACCATATGTTTTAATGTGGCCTAAAGGGCAAAGGCAGGGACGTGGCGGCGCAAGAGCCGATCCATACACATGGAAATTGCTGCAGGGTTTATGCTTTGTTACCTTCACCGGATTACAGATCCCATATAAATGTGCTGGACAATGCATTATTTCCAAGAAAAAATAATTTCAGAAGGGTTGACCATCTCCTGAAAATACCTTGTTCGTGCTGATGCAAGTTTAGTGGCTGGTTAGCAGTACTACTTCTTCATTGCATGTATTCCTCGCAAGCCTTGCCTGAGAGGCAGAGACATCTTTTAAGGAGGTGCAGGAGTACACTGCATTTGATGATGCTTTTCTGGGTCTGACGCCTCCGAGGCGAACTTACGGACCTTAATAAAACAAAAGCAAACCCTAACATCAGGATGATAAGGAACAGCAGTGTCCTCCCTGGATGAAACAGCAGAATGGACATAGTCAAAGCCCAGGTCCCTTTACTGTTCTCTGGGTGGCTGGCCAGCATCATCTCTTGGTGGCATCGAGAAGATTTTTGGTACTTGCTGCTTGAATTTGTCTGAGTAACGTTTCTGCGACCCACTTAATTTCAGAGGCAGCCGAGCAAGGACTCAATCTGCTTCAGTGCCTTTAAAACCCAAAGCGTCTCGTCTCTGACACCAGACATTATCATCACAAGGCAAGAAAAACAGTGTGCRGAAAGGGACTGATCATTACCCATTTGACCTCAGCCCTGTTTTGATTCACAATATCCTTTCATGCGTTCAGTAGCCATAAACAGCCCGCAGACTGGCTGCATTGCCCCATGAAATTTGTTGGAGAGGCCATTGTAGACTGGCACCGAAGGGGTGCTGGAAGACAAGGGACGACGGGCATAAGTCAAAACAAGAGAGGTTCAGGCTGGAAATAAGGAGGAGCTTTACCCCGAGAGGCCAGGCGAGCATCAGAGCCTGTTGCCCAGAGTGCCCAGCAGAGATTGCAAAGAGATTGCAGAGATTGCACCCGGCAAAGGAAACACAGCCAGGAGGAAGGTGCCAGTCGCTGGTAGCACTATTCTGCTGGAGAGTTGGCCAAGGAGAGGAGGCTTCTGGTGAGAGCAGTTGGTTTGTCCATTTTCTAATGCAAATATTGCAGCTCTCTTACTGTTCTGGAGAGCGGGGAATAGTCAGGGAGATGCTGGCTGCTTTCACTAGTGTTAAATTGATTTGCTTTCAAAAATTACCTCACAGTCAAACATACTCAAATTCTGGCTCGTTTTTGCAGAACACTCTGCAGAGGTTTATAGAGAGATTAAAATTAAATATGAAGCCACAGAACAAACGGTGTTTCCATTCAGCCTGTCTTGTAAAGCCGGCTTAAATTGTTTCCTTTATTAAATATCCTTTCCTCTTAAGAATGGATGAACTGCTCTCACTGGGGCGCTGATGGAAAAGCCRCCTCCTCTCTACAGCAACAAGTTACATGAATGCAACATTCGCTTCCCTAGGAGTTCCTCAGCTTAATGCTCCCTGTTACTTTGCCCTGTTTTAACATCACAGAGAAAACTAAGTAATTTTAAGCTGCCTTAGGGGACGGTCTAAGATTTCCCAAGAGATTGGAGCAGCTGGTGAGCCCTGGCTGGCAGGGAGCCGCATGGCACTGGGCATCCCACCTTGGTCCCTGTTGTGTGACCTTCCAGCAGAGCATCCTTCCCCAGACCACATGTGCCATCCCAGGACCACGTGTGCTGTCCCCACCGCAGGGGCAGCCGGGCGCAGAGCTGCAGTCTCCGCTCCCAGCGGTGCAGGCAGATGGATGTCCCAGGTAGAAGGAGACGCTCCGGCTCCATATTAAAAGCTGAACCTAGTTTTTATCGGGTTTCAAGTGGGAAGCCAGCGTGGCAGTGCTTCAAAAACCCATTTTGGGTGGCTGAGAATGCTTTCCCACCAGGCCAAATCCTCCTCCTGTATCGAGGGGGTGAGAAGGGCACAGGAAAAAAGGAAAGGCTCCCATATTTCAACCCCATACAGGACACCAGGACTGCAGGGGAGTCCTGTTTGAAGGAAAAGGTGAGCAGGGGTTCGCACACGTCTCAGGCTGCTAATGCTGCAGGAGGAACATGCAGTCACCCCCGGCCATCGCTTCCCAGTTTCTCGGGCACGGAGATACCAGAAGAGGGTTAGCATCAGCTTTAGCTTTGCCACATTCTGAAATAAAAGATAAAACGCGGAGTTCATGCCAGCAACTCTGGGGCCTGACCGTCCTGGAGCAGGCAGAGATGGGAATCAGCTCCATAGCTGATGACCAGCACTTGCAGAGTCCTCCCGGAATCCCCGGCCACAGCTGAGACACCAAAGGAAAGAAACTCTCTCTCAAACCAAAGAAGAAAAAAATGTTTCCAAGCCACCTTTTCCCCCCTTGCAGAGCTGAAAAGGCATGGGACAGAGAAGCCCCGTTCACCATTCATTCTTTGCAGGATTAATTTTCAAGGTTCGAGCCCTGTGGGAAGGTGCTACAGGAGGGCCAAGGCAGAACATGCTCAAGCACCAGGGGGCCCTGGCCACTCCCTCCAGGGATGCGCGGGTGCCCCTTTTCCCCGCGGGACACCAGTGGCCCTGGGGCCAGATCTTGCCCCCCTCCAGCACAGCGAGCCTCCTGCAGATACGTGTGCTGCTCCTCTGTCGCAGCTCATTTATCAGCAGCTGCTTTAAAGGGACCGAGCTGGGAGAGTGACTGAGCGCTCTGTCACGTTAATATGACAGTCAGAATTGCTCCTGTCTCTTGGCTGGGATGAATTTTGGCACAATTACAGTCAATTCCGATTAGCGGCACTAAAGCAACAGTTAAACATAACCAGGAGCTCCTGGCTCTTGCTCTGATGGGAAGACACTATGGCAACCAGAACAGGCCCCGAGCGCTGCTTTGGGGTCGCTTGGCTGTGAGTTGCAAGGAGAAAGAAAGGCAGCGCTGAGCCCCATGGGGAAGCTACCACAGAGCTGCATGCTAGGAGCCCCGCTGGTGTCTTCCAAGGAAAAAGGACCTAGTCCAAAGTGAAGAAAAACTCCAAGCCACGAAGCAAGTGGATGCACCAGCTTCTCTGAGGCTGCAGCAAGCTGTAGCAGTAATGTGAAAGTCTGAACTGTCCCATCCATCTCAAGGGGTTTCATTCCCAAGCCTAAGGACGCCCTTTTAAACATCTCCCACCCATTTGACATGCTTATCCCAGCACCCAAACCTCATCCAAAGCCTCTGCAGGTGTCTATAGACCTGATTGCTCCTTCCTGGCATTCCAAGTGCCACCTTCCCCCAGCAGTTTCCGCAAGGCTGTTGTGCATTGCCATCTCCAGATGCAGCACACTGAAAGTAGGAGGCCCTGGAGATCCAAACATTTGCATTAATTACTGTTATAATTGGTTCATCAAAAATAGCAGGGTTTCCTTCATTTAAATGGCACCACTGTGATATCCTCAGCTTGCCACAAAGCGATGCAGGATTCATGCCCAGCCTGTTGCACTGCATGTCTGCATGTCCCAGGCTGAGGTGCTCACCAGGTTGTCCTGTACAAGGATGATCCCAGCACCAGGTGCATTGCAAGAACAGGAGAAGCTTGTTTAATGACAGATCTGGAAGAGCTGGATACGCTTAGGGCAGCCTCCCTCAGGTAGCCAATTTCAACAGTAAATCCAATTTTCTTTGACATTAATCCCAACTTTGCAGTCAGCCACACATTAGCCCATTGACAAAGGCTCACTGTGCAGAAAGAGCTGGGACAGAGAAGCTTTTTCCTGGTTTGTCCTTTTTATCAAGTCCTAAGAGAGATCGGCACCACCTGGCAAAGCCCAGGAGCTGGCCAGAGCTGTGGGATACACGCAGAGGGCAGCTTTGGGCGAAAGTCCTGGCCTCTGAGTTACTAAAACCCATGCTGCAACCCCTGGGTCTCCGCAGTGGCCTGCTGTTCCCATTAAATACAACTTAAACATTTCTCCCCAAGCCACACAGGCAGGCGCTTTCCAAACCTGAAGCACTCAGGTAGGTTTACTTTGCAATGAAGAAGGTATGTGCAGGGCAGGGGAGGGGGTGTAATAATAGTAAATAATATTAAAAAGGCAGCAAACTTTGGGTTCTTTAGCAAAAAGTGGGGTCAGGAATATCGTGCCCACTGACCCCATATGAGCTTGTCAATTTAAATGTGGCTGAAAAAGTTTCTTACTCCCTTTGGGAAGATATTCACAGCCTAATGCATTTCATTATGGAGAAGGTTTCCTTTTCAGCCCAAATCCTCTCATTTCAATCCACTTCAGGTTTGCGCTTAACCCGCTTGCAGGTGAAGGAGCAGCGCAGTAACAAGGAGCCTCATTAAATGCAATAGGTACAGAAAAGCAAGGGCAGGTATCCTCTGGCAAGAGAGATCTAATCCCACAAAGCCAGTCCGGGAGCTTTTACAGCAGGGCAGGAAGGTAACGGTGATCCGAGCAGCTCAGGAGCTATGGCCCCAGCTCCATACACCGGACTGCCTTCAGGTCTGCCGGTGGCACGTGCTGGGGGGAGTTGTGCAGCCTCCCGATTGAGGGCACCTGGGAGCAAAGGCAGCGATGTTGTTGCTGCAGAAAAAGCCCATCCTGCTGGTGCACCACTCCCTGGGTTGCCGAGATGGTTGGCAGGGAGGCGAGGAATGGTTTTAAGGCTGCGGTTACCGTGCCCAGCCCATCTGCAGGCATTGCACAAGCCGCGCTCGCCGCTCGCTCCCTGCTCTATAATTAGGAGCTAATTCAGCATCGGTAGCAGACAGCACATTTTCTTTCTGCTCCTTTCTGTTCCCAGACCTCGTTCTCTCCCTCCCCAGGCGTGTGAGAGTCCATCTCTAATTAACACCCGGCGTTATTTATAGGAATAGGCAATTCCAAGGGCCGGTCAAGTGGCCAAGAAATTAAATCACGTCTCCTCCGCACTGCTCTGCTTCTACCCACAATGCGGGTGCTCGGTGCGAAGGGCACTGAACCCCTTTTGCACTTTTGGGGGAAGCAGCTTCCCGACTCTTTCCTCGCATTGGAATTTTTTCCCTTAAAGCTGTTGCCATTCGCACACAGAGGCAGAGATCGCAGGGCTTTGGGGCAAGGGGAGTGCAACAAGGCAACCTGGGGTTAACAGCAGATTTTTTTCTCGCCTGAGGACAACTCCAAGTTGCTTTGGTAGTTAGATGACCGCTGAACCAAGGGGGCGCTGGCAGGCACACGCACCGAGCCCCAGTGATGGGGAAGCCTCTCCTGGGAACTTGGAAGGCGGCGAGACCCCATTAGGCATTCAGTTAATGCTGCAGAAAACAGAAAAGGCCAGTGAAATGTGGTTACCTAGAGCCAAGGGAGCGAGGCGGGATCAGAGGAGTTTCCAAATACCGCAGGAGGTTTTACAGAAGTTGTTTTATTGCTAAGAAAGGGAGGGATGCCCTGGCAGGGTCCCTTGGGGCAGCTAACGCCCTGCATTCACTCAGCTCCTGCAAGGAAACATTTAAAACCCACATTTTGATAGCCAACCGGCAGCACAGAGCCTGTAAAACAGCTCTAGCTGAGCAGCTACCGGGGACTACGCAGAGAAGAGCCACGTTGCTACCCAGGACCACTTCAGTGTTCCGGTGACCACGCTCCATCACCTGCAAAACGCTTTGCTGAAAGCAGCGTTTCAGCAGACTCCCTTCTAGCGTTTCTGAAGCACGGGCCGGCGCACCAAGCTTTGCAGTGCTCCCGCAACCACCTTCTCTGTCTTAAATGCTTTTAAATGCAGCTGCCATCGTAGGAATAGAGAGCAGACTGCAGGAAAACAAAAACAACCCCTACCCCCCCCAACCCCAAACCCCCAAAATGATACACCTTCCATAGCTCCACCTGCAGTAGACCACTCAACAGCAGGTCAGCTCCAGGCTGTGCCCCTCTCCTCCTGGGAAAACTCCTTCTTGCTCCCAAGCCCCAAACCCTGCTGCCTGTGCTCCCCTATGGAGCCGCTGCTGGTTCCCACRCTACCAACCTCCTCCTGCTTGCGCCCCACGAGCCGCCTGTTCCCCCCCAGGCCTGGGTTTGGATTTCATGCCCGTTTCACGAGAGGAAGAGGAAAACCAGTGCAAGGCTGACCTGTTTTCTAAATCAATACAGTTTTTCAAATTTATTATTATTTTTTTTTAAGAATTACTTCTAATATATCTTTCTCACAGAAGGGGAGGGGGGTATAGGGAATGTTCTCATTCCATCTGTAAACACTGAAATACAGATCTGGGAAACCAGGGAAGAGACACAAAAAAAGTGCATTTTACAAAATTATCAACTAAAATATATTTTACATGTATTACGTTTCAATTTAAATTCTACCGACTGCATTTTCAGTTTCAAAAAATATTTCCATATCTAATAGATTAAAAAAGCATGAAATATTTTCATTATGGATAAGACATTTTGATTCATTTACATGCTGGCTGCCCAACAGCATAAGCAGCCATGTGAATCTTGAACAACGTTTGTGGCCTGAAGCAGATTCTCACGCCAGAGAAGTCTGGATTTGGCCTCTCCAGACATGAGCCAAAGCCCGTTCCAGACCCGGGGCAAGTAAAGTTTCTCTTCTACCTGGAGAGGAGTCAGGACCAAGTTGGAAGCTGGCGGGGAGAGGGGTCAGGAGAAGGAATTTCAGCAAGTTACTATGGTTTCCAAGGCTGGGTTTCAAACCCTTCCCCGACTATGCAGCAATGCTTGGGGTTGGACTGGCAGGTGGTCTTGAAATATGGTGTGTCTGGTGGCACCTCTGCTAAAGGAAGGTAGATGCAGGCAGCTYACTTGCTTCAGGCCAGATGCCAAAGGAGGCCCTGACGAGTCAAGCATGTGCACTGAGGGGTTCCCCTGACCTTTCACGGTGAACCATGTCCCCCCTGGCTGAGCTGGGCCACAAGCACCCCTTGCGATGGGCTGCAAGGGCAGGAGTGGCTCCGCTTCTCCAGCATCCTCCCTCACTTCTAAGGGGAAGAGCTGTTAAAGATATCCTTGCCCATCAGCATCAGTGACCACTTTCTCCAGCACCTCCTCCTCCCACCCTCCGGCACTTCTGTCCGGCTAAGCGAGAGTCCCAAAAGCAATCCTGGCTCCGTCCTGATACCGCGCTGTCRTAGCTGCAGCCTGACCACATCGCTCCAAGAGACCACCAGTATCCAAGCTAATTGTTACGGAGAAATCTGAGCAATTACTTCGACACTAACAGTATCTTGAGGTATAAATGAGATTAGATGCTTCACCCATGGATTCTTGCTCATGTACCTAGGATCACACCTGCTACAGCTGGGCGTTTTCCCCTGGGCCACACAGGCAAGAACAACAGGCTTTTCCACCATCCTCTGCAACACTGAGCAGGAATTGTCCACCGGAGCAGGGAGACATGCGCCCTGCTGTCCTAATGTGGTGGGCATCAGATCTTTTCATCTCCTCTCAAGTTTTCTTCTAGACACGTTCCCCTCTTTGGTATGTAGAGCAAAACGCTGGAGAGCTCCTGTGTTAAGTGGAAATTGCGTAACTTGTGTTGGTTAACGGGTTTGATATTGTGGGGTTTTCTCCAGGCCAGGCAGGCATCGGAGCAAGCCGACAAGCCCTCCGTTCCCAACGCGCTAGTCTCCGTGGTGAGTATAGGTAGTGCCACTTCCACTGATAGGACAATGTTAAAGCAGTATGAACACTTCTATCATTTAACRTTAGTTCAGAAGCCCCCCCCAAAACTGAAAATGCAGATCCCTAGTTTAAACAAGTGACTCCAGCCAGCAGTCAGCAGATACGAGGACTGATACAGTGCTGATTCGCGTTCTTTGAATTAGTGCAATCTACAACCGGAGCCCCAGCTTTGTGTGACTGATCCAGTGGACTCTGTTAGGCTGTCCTTTGGTTTGCTTTAGAATTAACTTGAACAGTTTGCGTTAAGATAAACTACAGTCTATCTAGGATCTATAGACATAAGGCAAGAGGCACAAATCTGTAGGAATCAGGTAGCATTTATCAATGCAAACCTCTCCCTGGTCAGTTCCTTTCAGGAGTCACAAAGCCACTTTGGTGAGCTTGCTCGGATGCCAGGACAAGTTTGGGGTGGGAGGCTGCAAGACAGTGCTGAGACAGCACCGCTGACGGCTTCAGCGGTACACCCAGGGCCAGGACAGTCACCTTGGGGTGGTTTAAAATTTAAAAAAGTCTCCAGAAGAACAGCGTTTGCCATTTCTCCCCCTGCCTCTAGCTTCCTCAAACACTGAAGACACCTGGGGTCAACAGGGGCTGTAAACGAGAAGTGAATGGGGAAGAGAGAACAAAACCCACTTCCATYACTATGCCCTCTAACAACCGCTGGAGGAAGAACGACACTCGGAAGGGAAGACAAAGCATGGTTTTCCCTCAGGGAGCCCACGCTGGGCGTCCTCAGCTTTACAACGAGGCACGCCTGCTGGGGCAAGAGATCCTCTGGGGCAAGGTTAGGGCATCTGCAGCAGCCACACAGCTCTCCATAACGCTGCGCTGGGAGGTAAAGCCTACGATCGTGTTGACTCTCTGCCTGCCTTTGAGACGGAGATTTCCAGGGCTGGCTGCGAAGCCCCCATCCAGGGCGGTAAATCACAGAACAGAACAGTTCTTAAGAAGGTGAGGGGAAGAGAAACATGAGGAGAAAAAGGGGCCACCTCTTCCCCCCAGTGGAGCAAAACCTAGTCAAGTATGACAGGAGGCCACTCCACATCCAGGTAGCTTCAAAGGGAACTGGTGTATTTTGAAGGAGCTCAYTCACCAAGAATCCTCTGTCTTTTCTGCTGGGCAAAGAGGACTATCCTGTGCTCTGCACCAAGGAAGTGATCTCAGTCCTCACACTTCACATCAGGACACAAAAACCACAGAACTGTCACAGCTTGACTCATACCATGCACCAAAGCATCCCTCCTGCACCTTTTGACCTTTCCCACCATCGATGGCTCTGGATTCAGGTTACTGGCTTTTATTCCCTGCAAACCCCTCCCAATATATGCATCTCTAGATACATATATAGATATAGATTTACACATATGCAAGTACCTATATCTATATACATATATTTATTTTATACGTATATTTTCATTTATGCTTTTAATGAAGTGCTGTGCTTTGAACTGCTGCCTTCCTCCACAGAGATCTGCTCCTGCACACGCTTTTCAGTCTGAGGAAAGAGCGCTGGGCCCACCCGCTGGCAAGCGGCACAAGTTGTTGAGAGCGCACAGATGTCCCAGACCGTCACCCTGCCATCGGCTCTCCGGTGCTGCTCATCCTCACTGTGGTGCAACTGCAGACCTGTGCTACTGCGGGTTCTTCAAGATGCGCCCATGTCTAAAATCGTAGACGTGACGACAGAGGAAAACCAGCTCAGGGTCAGTGTCCTCGGGCACCTTGCGGTGCAGAGGTGTGGAGTACTCCTCTGAGGGAGGAACCATAATGGTTTTCCTGCCTGGGATCCCTTCGACGCGACGCTTTGCCAAGGCACAAAATCTGCAATGCAATTACATGAGAAAAATTGGCATCAACTCATTTAATCTCTTACCGTACAGCTTTCACTATTCATGTGTGTATGTCTCGCTGGAAGCCATCACAACGGCTACCCAAGGATACGAAGGGTAGGGGAAGGGCATGGAAGAGAATTAACCTTTGCTCAAGAGGAAAATGTGAAGTAGCTATTGCTTTTTATCCCACTCTGACCTATAGGCAGTAGCACAAAAGTTTATATTTCTGTGCTGGTAGATACCATACGTTGTACAGTATGAAGGATTACTGCAATTAATCCATCTTGTTTTTACTACCTTGGCCTTGTTTTGGTTAATTAGCCCCAGCAAAGGCTTATACATCAGGCCATCATTCAAACAGACGCGCCGGCGACTGGGTATGGCAGGGTCACACGCTCCATTTCCAGTCAACAGTATCACAGCAGTTAGATGAATGCTTGCACGAGTGAGATGCTCTGCGCTGACATTTTCCATTTACAAGTCAAGTAGCTGTTACAGGAGAATATGCACAACCTTCTACAACACTTCAGAGCAATCCACACTTCCCTGAGTAACTGATAAAGCCATTCACTCAGAGAAAGCATCTGTTCAGCTGAGTTGCATTCCAGCTTTTTGCCTTGTAGGCATCCACAACRGCAGGTATCCCAAACATTTCAACAACAGCCGGAAGAGCACAAAACTGAGGCCAGGGCACCCAAAGAGGGGAGAAACTAAGGCGCTCTGAGCTCCAAGSGGGTAGTTACACTGGAATGATAGCAAGAACAGCTTGCTAAAGCCTCCAGAGAAGTTTCTGCCTTTCTTATTTCCTACAGCTCTGGCTAGACAGCAACAACAACTGCTGTCCAGGTACCTGCTCACCAGGTAGTCACTGCAACTTGGGGTGCACAGGYGTTACACTTGCAGCCAAAGGCTTCTAGGGCAGCCTTGGTTCACAGCAGCTGTGTTCCTTCAGCAAACCAAACCCAAAACCACAATCTTCTTCCCAGCCTGGACCAAAGCAATGCAGCTGAAGGGTCAAACCCAGGAATTTTCCCACCAAGACAGCATCAGGATATGGGCCTCCTAGTGTGGAATATTTTTTAGAGTTAAAACCACTTTTTTATGCACAGRATTTATGCATTAGTCATTAACAAGCACAATCTTCTCCAGGAGGCTCTTTCCACCCTCACCTGAATCCGTGCCAGACAGCACCACCACTGAGGATGCAAGGCTCTTGCTGGGTAAGGCAAGATCCTCCCTTCACCCAGTTTAAACTCAAAACCACTTATCTACATCAACCGGGCAAGCACCGGGAGGAAGCTAAATCCAAACGTGCAACAGCATGTAGGGTGTGCTTGCCAATCCAACGGCCAGTCTTCCTATCCTAACATATAACTGATTAAGCAGGCTGTTTGAATGAGACCTTATAGCTCATCCTAGCTTCAGGTCTGAGGTGTCTCTGAAGGCAGCACGCCTACAGGGGTGATCCTGTAGAATTCGGGCCAAAGTCAGCTTTCAGACAAGCTCCTAAAACAACCGCTAACAAAAGCTGCCGTCATTTTTGTGACCATTCAGACCAGTCCAGCTCCACACCAAACAATGGATACCTACAGATCCCTTACAGATGTATCTTTCCAACACCAACTGTCCTGTCCGCACCCCAGGCTAGAAAAGCCAGTCGCACTGTGGCAAGTCAAGTAGCTTGGCCCTTGGTCAGGGATAAACCTGTTGGGTGCTGAGCAGTTGAGCAGTTCACATGCACCAGATAAGAGCAGCAACAGGATATCAACAGCTTCATGCTGTCAACTGCACTAGCACTTACAGGATTAATAAACCAGAGCAAGGAAAAAATCCCTGTTCTAGTTGGCTAGCTGCTTCCAGCCAGGCATATAAAGCCATGTTAACAGCCCTTTTGCAGGTGTCTGTGGGTACAGCTGAGGTTTGGTGGCCATCTAATTTTGCAGCCTACATTGGCAAATCCTTTTGAAAAGCTGACCAAAGACAAAAGCCATCTTTGAAAGTCGTCAGTAGAGATAGCTTGACTGGCCCACAACTCCTAAGCCATTTAGAGCTGCTACCAAGCTTCTGAACACCTTTATCTCCTTGTCAGACTTCCATGCAAAGAATTCAGGCTGCCTTCAGGGAACATCTTCCCCAAGGGAGACCTTACCCACAACAGCCTGACAACAGCTCTTCCAGAGGTCTGGGTTGTTAGAAAGGAAATGAGCTGTCTGAATCCAAAACTTAGGTTGTTTTTAGAGTTTTCAAAAAGGGAGCAAAGTTCAGCTTAAAAAATAGTTTAGAAAATAGTTTGTTTTTAGAAATCTAAACAGTGGAGCCCTGGGCTAGGAGCAGGAGGACAAAGGAAAGAGCAGTGGGGCTTAATAAAACTTCCTGAAATAAGATTACAAAGTCAACAACAAGCATCCAGCAAAGCCAAAGATATTTAAGGGGTCATTTTACATTTTAGCAAGTGTCCATTCAACCCCAGTTTTCATTCTGCCACAGACACCTATCCATCCAAGGATGACASTTGTGAATATGGATGGCCTGACATTTTTTCTTGCCAAGATTTAATTCAGCCACAAGAGTTTAATTGTAGATGCTTTAACTACTGCTCTGAGTAATGCTGCTGCCAAAACATCCAAACCTGCAAGCACATATACCAACATCTAGTAGCAACACTGACAGCAGCRCATCAGCAGGCATTTTAGCTAGCTACAGCACATGCATTCCATAAGGGATGGATGTACAGGATGACTTCCAGCCTTGCTCAATTTTTATGTTACTGCTGAGTTAGCTCTGGCATTACAGGTCCTCCAGTGGTGTCCACATGCTGTGGTACCAAGGGCATGCACATACAAACTTTTATAAACCCCTTAAAGCACCTATAAAACACAGAGCAAGGAGATATTTAATAGAGCCTGAGTGCAAGAAGCACTCCTGGATTACAGTACCAAACTTGGAGTAAGTGTAATCCACCCAGTTGCAAGTAGACCCAAAGCCTGAAGGTCATGTAGGGTTCTGCTGGATGATGGCTGGTAATGGAAAGAGTGACAAAAGCCGGAGACAGACAGGTCTGGGGAACAGCAGCAAGTTAAGAGCACCACCTACCTGCAGTACTCTGCAAAGGTCAGCACGTAGCACTTCTCCTCTATGCAGGCAACACTGTTTTCATCCTGATGCCGGGATGCAAAGATCTCATTCTGCAAGAGAAGGCAGAGGGAGGTCACCCAGATGGTCAGGAGCCTCTCGGCAGGCAGGGCCAGCTCTGCCCCTTCTCTCATCATCTCAGAGGGGAGGCTATCAAAGCACGTTCACAGCAGATGCTCTTTAGAGCCAGTTTCACATAACTCAAACACCTTCCAGGTACAGCTCAAAACTTATGGACAGCATGCAGCATGATTTTGCTCAGCAACACAGAGGCAAAGCATTAGAAGCTCTCCCATCATTTAACACCCCCCACAACACCCTCTGCAAGGCCAGGTGTCACAAGTAGTGCTAGCGTTTCAAAAGCACTTCAACAGCAAGGCCACCGCCAGCTACATCACTCTGCCTCCTCTTTCCTTCTGGGGGCGACAGACAGCTTGGGGCCACCGCCRAGAAGCACCTGAGATGACTTTTTTGAATGCCATGCTAGATACTTGGGAATAACAAGGGAGACGAGGGGGGAAGGGTGAGTTCATCAAGACAGGTCCTGAAGAGGCCCAGGAAACCAAGCAAGAGAAAAACCCCAACAAGAGGTGCTTTTGCTCTAGCATATCCTAAAATCCGACTTTGCAAATAGACAKACTCCATGCGCAACAAGCCGTCAGACTGCATCCAGAAAACCCAGTGAGCAATACTCCTGCAGGCAGGAGGTGGGAGCTCTCTCCGCCCACACATTCCTCCAAGCTCCTAGGGACATTCTTCATTCATTTTCCCTTCCCTGTGCTGCTAACCCTTCCAATTCATTTGTACAGCTAAGCAATAGAAATGGAGTTTGAATAGCGCTTTGCTATCTTTACTGCTAGCCTCTGATGCACTATCTGAGTCTGTCTAACCCATTTCTGTCTCAAAGATACAGGAACCCCTTCTCTTCCAAACCTTTCCTCAGCCCAATTCATTTAAAAAAAGGTTATTTCAGCAATGAAAGTGGCAAAAGCCTTTTCTCCCAGGGTAATTTAGGCAACTTGGCTCTGCTGCAGGCAGGAGTGGTTAGATACGGAGCAACCCAGATGGAGCCAATTTAAAGAATTTCAAGCCTGGCTACAGTAGCAAAGAAGATCTCTGCAAATAAAGATGCTCTGCACAAGTCTGAAAGCATTACCTGCAGGCTTTGCTCCTACTTACAGCCCCAAGCAAGAAGGCGAGAAGACTCAGAAAGCAGGGTCACAATTTGGGGACAGGCTTCATCACAGAAACTGAAAACACCACGCCTTGATTCTGTGCGTTAGAAGTTTTGGTCTACTCCTTAAATCAAGATTATCTGAGTCATCTTTGGCAAGCCCATCCCAGCTACTCAGTGTTTCATTTGAAGTCTTGTGTAATTAAGCAGGTGTGCAAAAACCTGGCTTAACTTCTCCTAGCCAGAGCTCTGGCTCTCTCTGCACTAAAATGCACTGGATACAGTCATGCATCATTTATGGACCCAGAAAACTATATAAGGTACTGCATTTTGTTTTAGAAACTAATCTGTGACCTGCAAGTCAGGCRGGCACAATTCATGAGCTGCTTCCCAGTCCTATTCTTCCCCCACACGCACTTTTTTTTTTAAACTAAYGAAAGACACCAAGGACTTTTGGTGGATGGAAAACAGCAGTAAATTCTCTGCTCCTTGTTTAAAAACAGCTTGTTCTGTCACCCAACGCAAGCCCAAGCAAAGCAGAGCAAGGCGTGAAGGCATAATGATTCACACAATTTTTCCTTTTAAAAAGTGAACTCTATTATATTGGCACAACATCCTCAGTCAGCTTTTAATTCCCATCACAAATCTATATGTAGGGAGAAAGATGCATCCACATTTCTGTACCAAACACATTTCTGCAGTTTAAGTAGCAGATTCAGGGATTTTTATGATAAAAAAGGCAGTACGAGACATATCTGCTCCAACATCCTCCATGATACAGATTGCAGAATTTCAGCCAGGAGTTTTTGCATCAAGCTCAGCATTTCCAGATGAATTGGGATACCTTTTTTTGGAAAGGCGTCTGATCTGGCTTCAATATAAACACATTCTCCCTTGCTCCTAAGGCAGAAGTCGAAACAACTTTTCACTTGATGCTCAGGCTTTTCTCAAAGGGCAAAAGGTAAAACATTAAGACTTAACACAAAGGTGGTCACAGGAAAGGTGGAGCAAATTCTGTCATAGCCCAGAGTTTCCACACAGGACAACAGATTTGGGGAAAGCCCGTATACAGGATGCCACCGTCCAACATATCTGGCAACAGCTGCACAGTAGCCAAGAGACAGCTCCACTTTACTCCAACCAGATTTTCTGGCCCCCTGAGCTTGAGAGGCCACGCAGGAACGTAGGGGGATAGTCATACTAATCCCCTCTTCTCACAAGAAAATAAACGTATCAGAAATCAGGCCAAGAGCTCCCTCACCTCAAGGTTAGCACTTGGATGGCTCACCTGGTGCATACTGGGATTGCGGCCTCCCTGAGTGTGCTCCGGTCTGTAATACCACAGGAGGCTCATCATCAGCTCCCCTGCAAGAAGATTTGTTGAAACATGTCAAGACTTTGGTTTTCCCTTAGTGTTTTCCCACTAGCATTCAGCTTCCTCCTTCTGCTTCAGCCCTTTCATTTCCATAGCTCTCACGTAAAGGCAGCTGTGTCATGATAATATTTGATGCTGAACTAGGTTTTCTCACATTACTATTCCATTATACCTTCACCCCCTACTACATATGCTACGTCCTCCCAAAGAGGTCAGTTCTGAACAAAAATCAAACACTGCCATATGGAAAAGTATCCATTCCAGCTCGCAGTTGGAAAAGACGCTCATCCAAAGATTAGTACTTGCAGCATTAACTTGCAGACCAACACCAGAGTTGCTGCCACTGGGTGACATGACCAAGGTTGGCCTCACCACACAACAGTCACTTGTTTGGGTGCRAGATGCTAGTCAGACATGGCACCTTAATACCAAACCACGCTACTCCAGCCACCACCTCTAGTCAAATCCCATCAAGAACTTCTGCAGAAAAGCCAGTGCAGCACACCACCTCCCAGCCCAGATGTAGAGCACTTGAGTAAACAGTGGCTCCCGAGATATCTGCTGCAGTGAAATAATAAAAGAGATCACTGCTAAGACATACAGTTGGCAGACATTATGTGCTTTCATGACCAGGAAGGTTTTGATTACCAGTTCCAGGCTAGTGATTAAAGAGCATTTCAGTTCTTGGAACAACCTGAATGTAAAGCCACTGAGCTAATCTCTTCCCCTTCATCACCCAGTCTGGCAGCAGTGAAGTACCCCAAAAAGCTTGCAGCTCTGCCGAGATCCATCATTTCCTTTATTTCCAGCTTGCCCTTGCCTGTCAAGCACAGAGGCAAAACATACTCTTTTGGAACAGTACCTGTTTTGGGGTCTTCCCACAACGCCGATATCTTCGCAACATATGGCATAGATTTCTTCCGGGGTCCTGATTTCAAGAGGACTGTATCTCGTACCCGGATAATTTCCCCATCTCTCTCCACAGCCTGATAGCTCTTGCGAACAGCCGGCTCGGGCTCATTCTATAGCATTGGCACAATAAAATAAAGTAAAAAAAAAAAAATTAAGAAAAAACACCACAAGTGAACAGGCAAAGAGTTAGTTTATTATTTGTTAGCCCAGTCCAAGACTCCTTTTCTCCTGCTGTGGATTAAAAGCTTGACTAAGCTACCAAAACTAAGTGCTTTCACTCCCAGAGAGCTCAGAGAAGTCATACGGCCTAAGACTACTCATGGCAACTCTGTTCCCAGTGGGTCAGTTTGTAAAAGCAAAGGTCAGGCCAAACTGTTTACCTATGAATGCCCTACCTATTAAAAATAAATAAATAAATAAAAGTAAAGGAAGTTCACCTGGGAATAGCAGCCAAATGCCTGCAGGTCATACACAGCCATAATTTTCAAAAAAAGCAAGAGAAGACAACTGCTTTACCCATGTAGTGCTGGCAGGAAGGATCAGCTCACCAGCTTGAGAGCAGGTCTCTCAAAAGCACATACTTCTGAAATTAATACCCTTACTTCAAATAAAACCAAAAGCAATCATTCCTTCTATTTTGCAGGCAGAAAGTCTGCCTTCAGGGAAAAAAAAAAAATTCACAGTTTTATCAGCCTGTTTGTAGGCATGCATCTCCTCCATATTCTAAGGCACTGAAAACTATGCATATTTTGAAGCTATAGGCTTCTTTGATAAAAAAAGAAAAAAAGGATGAAATATTCACATGGACAGGACAGGTAGTGCCAGTGGGGCTTTGGAGCAAAGCCTTCTGTAACAAGGCCACTAACATTTGCTTTGCACCTGCTAACATTACAAAACAATCACCTTTTGGACTGCAAGTTTGGGGGATTTTCTTGATTTTTGGTCTTAAAACTGATTTCAGAGCACCTGAGCAGCATGAGCTTAGCCTCCTGCCAGATTGCCCCTTGCACACAGCCCTAAGGGCAGAAGATCTAAACCCTTTCCTGAGCCATGATCCCTATAGCTCAAGGTTACACCAGCCTGCCAGGCGGCCATGGGCTCGGGCCTGCCGCCCTCTACCAAGTTGTGGGCAGMGCGGAAGAGTCCCCTTGGGCCATGGCTCCCCTCACTGCTGACATTTACTGAACGTGTCTCAATACTTTGTTCTCTCCCACTTTTCCGGGCAGCAGAGATGGGTGCTAGAGGACATCCGGTTGGGAGCCACTACACTGTCTCAGTCATTTGTGCTCTCCTTGGGAGATCACTGCTGGGCTACAGACACCATCAGCAAGAATAACAAGCTTTCAAGAGCTACCTTTAGAAAACTGCTCTTCAAGCAAGGCTAAGATTTCACTCATTTTCTCAAACAGGCTTGCCCTAACCCAGAGGGAAGCAGCTGGAGCATGAACTCTCCCTAGGATGGACTCATACATGCAGCAGCAGGTGCCACCCTTATAAATGCCAAAGCCAGAAACATTCATCATCGGGGCATTTCACCTGATCTTAGGACAGGAGTAGCAGGTTTTCCTTCCTTTCAAACTGCTCATCATGCTGTGCAAGGTAATACTAGGGCATGAGAGAACAAACAAGGCCAGCAGCTCAGTCTCCAAGCCCAGCCAAAAGGCACTACTTACTGCTCCGATTAGCAATTTGTCCAAAAGGTTCTAGATGGCATTTACTGACCATTTCTACCTTGAAGAGAGACTAAATGATGCAGGTCTTGCTACTATTCAGCACAGGGAAGTCYTCCTAACCTGAAACCCTCCCAAACCTCCATGATCTTAGTCCCCTGAGGATGCTCATATGGGTAAGACCATACGCAGAAAAACAATATTTCACAGACACCTACCACAACGTAGACAGCCTTCTCGCAGGCTGTGCCGACGGGTATCCAGCCATTGGTAGCTCTCCGCCTGCTAATGCGTTGCTGCTTTGGATGCGAATGGCCTCCTGCCGCTTTACTGTCAGAGGCATGGAGACAGCCCGTAGTATTTCGGAGGCCGGATTTGGAGCCGCTGGGGGGCTTCGAGCTCTGCGGACATTCTCGGGCCATGGTCTGGGGGTCAGAGTTGGGGGTCTGCAGGTGAGGAACTGGTTCTGCAGCTGGTGGCACGCTGGGTACAGGACATCCTGAGAGCGGGTGGGCAGGTGACGCGGGGTGCCCTGCCACAGGGATTGTGAGGTTCAGCTGGTCCAGAGACTTGCAGCCTTCTAGCAGAAGGGAAGAAAAGAGGCATGTATCTCACTTGAAACACAAAAAGACGAAGCAATCTAGATCGTCCTCTGCTTTCCCCTGGAACTCTCTTTATTGCATTACAGCAGTAAACAACCTTCACATTATCATTTGACGCTGATTTTGCACTGTCATTGGATTCTAAAAGCAGAAGATATTTCTAAGCCCATGATGCTCCAATATGTTGCCGCTGATGACACTGCACTACAACAAACCCATCTGAAATCCCCCAAAGTAATGCCAGCCAGTAATAAACATATGGCTGGCCAGTGTCCAAAGTGGTTCCAGCCTGTCAATATGTATAAAAGCAAGGAAAAGCGTATGAAAATGATGGGAAGGATCAAACCATACTAGCAAAAGAAGCCAGCTTCTTTTAAAAAGCCAACATCTAGTAATCGGGGAAAACTGTGAAGATTCTCTGAATAACTCTGGAGATGTGAAACAACATAGGACGAAGTTTGTAAGATGTTGCGTGCTGCTACCTTCAGCAATACTCCGTCTCCAAAGCAGACAAATTAACCACAACAAGTTAGTAAGTCATCTGCCTCCCCAGGCACCCCAGAAGACCTCATATCCATCCAGCAGTCACAAAGCAAGCACTCAAGCCCGGACAACACATCTGAGGAAAGAATGAGTCAGATCTGAGCAACCTCATGTCAGCGGGAAGCACGTTCCCAGATTAAGGAGCAGACCGACGTCGCATGACCCTCTTCCCTAACTCTGAACGTGTGCCTTTTGGAGGGCAGCTTCCAGAGAGATGCCTGCAGGCAGCAGCATGAAATATCAACCCTTCATTTGTACCAAGCAGACGCTGACATTTGCATACGAACAGCTCGAACGCACCAAATAAGACAGATACAACAGAAGGCATTTGACACGTCAAGCAGGAACCCTTTGCTTTGACGGTCTCCCCTACTCAGAGGGAAGACGGTTGCTTCCAACCGAAGTAATCCTTTTCCTTCACTGAAATAACCCATTTCGGGGAAGGATCAGGGTTCAGGGACGCACACATACACAAAACCAACTCCTGAGCATAAATCCCGGCTAATATTCTAGAAGACCTCCGCATACACTGCAGTTTGCAAAGCAAAAAATGTAAACTATTCCATGTTGCAGGCTTTTGAATGGGAGCTGCTCAGGGGAGGGAAGTGAGACCCAATGAAGCATTTATACCTTCAGCCAACTTTCACCCRGAATGCACCACATCCAAAAAACATGCTAGAAAATGAAGTTTTCTTGCCACGTACAAGTCTACACCGAAAAAGATCTGAGCACTGGGGTGATGTGCAGCTGCTACGTGTACCACTGGGACTACTACTGCTGGCACCCTGAGAAATCCCCCCATTCGTGGGCAGGGCTGAACTCTGACAAATTCTCCGCCTGCACGAAGCCAGAAGCATTAGCATGCAAAACTTGGAGAACAGAGTAGACGGACGTGACCTCAGGGTGCTATGCTGAAAACTGCCAGACAAGAACACATTGCTGAACTAGTTGGCTCGCAAGTGCTCTTCAGTTTTAAAGAGCATTAAAGCCACTAGGAAACACTGTCTAGCCCCTACCGCAGGAAGCAGCGCCGTGACAGCAGAGATAGGCAGGGAAAACGGAAATTATACTTCAGTCAAATGCTCCCGAGTTTCAGCGGCTTCCTCAAACGGAAGATGACAAAGCCTCGCTCAAACCAAGCACTCAGCCAAAGCTTTGTCCACCTAACTAAAAGTAGCTTTTAAACGGTAAGTCATGCCTCCTTTTGACTCATTCACATGCACATGGTTAACTGAAATAGTGATGTTTACAATCCTGTTTCGACAGCTGAAGCAGCAGCCCTGTCTACAGGCTGCACTGCTTGCAAACGGCAGCACTGTCTAGCTTGAAGGCTTTTGTACAAAGTCCTGGTGTCTAATAAGCCCAGCCCAATAATCCAGTCTTAAATATTTCTAAAGATATTTTTCAATAGCAAAGGCAAAGCTCTAAGGTAAATCACATTGCAGGACATAGTCCAAAAAAAAAAAAGGGCAGGGGACAGAGGAGAGCCAGGCAAACAGCTACACAAYGCAGTTACCTGCCTTCGTTTCAAGGTCTTGTTTTCAGACACTGCCCAAGAGCAAAGATGGGCCACTGTTCAGCAAGTTAGCAATGTGCCCAGCACATACATCACCTCAAAGAAGTTCAAGTATCTGCCCAAACAGTAGCCTCACAAGCTGAAACACCAGACAGCCCCGCCAGGTTAGATCTGTAAAAACCTCAAAGACTACATTGCCTGTTCAACTTACGCTGGTGAGAGTCTAATAGCCAAGGCAACAGCAGCTGCCTCACACTGCTCGGCAAGGATGTTCCAGCCCCAAGAGAGTTTCGAGCAATGGAGGGGTCACGCGGCCCACTGTGTTTTAGACCCGCTCTGCAGTAGGAGGGTGGGATAGTGAAAATGCTTTGCAGAGCATCTCTGAACTAAAAATCACTCATTTTACACAGATCAAAGCTAAGTGGTTAGCTTCAGCGTGACAAGTCACGAGTCACCTTCCCACTGCCCAAATCCTTTCACTGATTCTAAGCTTTCCCCACCAATCAGACCTCACAGTGGGAAAAACCCTAAGGGCTAAAAAAGGGGGCAGGGGAGGAGAAACATGGATTCTTTCCGAGCCGCAGTTCAGATCCCAAGCTCAGATGACCCAGAGGGAGTTTGCCTCCTGGCAACGAGATGCCTTCATTAGGGACTGCTCTAACCTAACCCTCTTCACCTGGGAACACCAAATGAGATTCACTGGCACTTTGCACCTTACCTGCTGCGAAAGGCATTTTGTAGGGGTAGCTGTTCCGTCCTGCGTGCACGCTGCTAATCCTGCCCTCTGGCACATGCACGACTCCACAGACACTGTAACTGTTAATAGCCGTTCCTTCTCCACAACAGTATGGAGAGCTACACCAGTGAAGTGGCTGGAAATGAGCACCTGATGGCAAGGAACCAGGAGATACCAAGAGCCCCTCACAGGTAGCAGATTGTGAAAGCTCGTCCTTGGAGTAAACCGAGCAGTGAGAGTAGCCACTGTATCCGCTTTGGCCATAATAAACGTAAAACCCGTTCAATGGAGTCAGATCAGAGGATTCATAGAGACATCCACAATCCGTGTGATTTCCCGGCACAGGCAAGGGAGGGAACTGCTGCACTGGAAAGGAAGGTTGATGAAATTCCTGTTTGGGAGTAGGGGATTTCTCTCCAGGTCTTCCATACTCTGGCTTCATGGAAGCTTGTCCACCCATAAGCAAAGGCAGTCTGTGGTAGAAACCTTCTGGGCTAGCGTAGGAATTGGACAGCGATTCGTACGGGACGGGTTCTGTCGTCCCGTAGAGCCTAGAGGAGTCCTGCTGGTCTGCTTTCCCAAAAGCACCTAGAGCAAGTCCTCGCCAGCCATGTTGACCTTCCATTTTTAAACTAGACATATCCTTTTTGGGTTTGACACAATTCTTCCTATTGGCTTTGGCCCATTTGAGCGTAGATTTTGAACAGTGGTTCTCTGATTTGCCCTCACCATCTGATTTATTCCTCTGCTTCAGAGGTTGGTCTTTCTCATGGGTCAGCTTCAGAAATGCCACAGCATTCAGACTGGCCAGTCTCTTTGGGGTGGGATGATAGGAGATGGCACCATCCTCCTTCTTTGTCCCCTCATCAAAGACCTCATCCAGTGCATGGTCACAGCTATTGCATTTCTGACGGGGCTCATTCCGGTTCTTTCCTTTACCTGTTTTCACAGCGTTTTTTTCCAAYGCAGGCCAGCTGTCATCAGCTTTGCAGTGCAAGCTCTTAACGGTACAGTCTCCGCTGGCTTTGACAGAGTCCCTCCGAAAACGCCTGCCAGATAATAAACCATCATCCCGTTCAAAAAGCAGATTATTCACTGCCTCCGCATTCAGCGAGGCTAGTCTTCGCTTCCTGGGCTCTGAAGGAGCAGCATCAAGTTCTTGCTCTGTCCCCGGATAAGTTATTGTGCACTTTTCCCCAGAGGAATCACTCTTCCCTGCTCCCACAGACTGAACTTGTTCAGAGAAAAGGGCAGGTCCAAAACCCTCCATCCAACTGGAAAGGTCCTTTTTTCTACAACTCTGGCTCTCCTTTGACAGAGATCCAGCAACATCCTCTAGCCTGGTGAGGAGCACTTTGCAGGTTTTTTTGTTCACCGAAGGGAGCAGCCGTTTCCGCAGCGGGTATGTCTTCCGAACTTCCTGCAAATTCTTGCCTTTGCTCGTCCCCACAAACCCACTTGGACAGTTTGGAGCCTCAGTGGTTTCTTCGTCTCTTTGATCGCCACACTCTGCCTCGGTCCTATCCATCCTTCTGCAGCCTGTTGGTGACGAAGCTTGGTCAGCAGACCTAGCTGGATGTTTCAGAAGGAAAAGTTGTTTCTTCCGGGCATGCGTCATAGGATCAATGTCCAATCCTGAGAGCAAACAGAAAAAAAACTATTAATATCACTGAAAGGGACCCATTTCCTCACAGTGCACCATCTGCCAATTAGGAAATATTTGGGGAAGCTTGTTTCTATACACTGTAGAGCCTTTTTGGGTGACAGCCAGTTAAGCCAATTAAGAGACAGGATGCAATGAGATGTGGTTTAATATTAAGCCATAGAACACGATAATAATTAAAGACAAGGCGATGATGAAATGCCAAGGAGCTAGGAAAACCAGGGTATGGCCAGAGAGCTGTTATGCCCAGCTACGAGTCCAAGTATGTTCCCTGTTCCACCAATCCTGCTTCTAACATGTTGGCAACTTTCATCCAGTCTACTAAAGCTGACCTGCTCGCTGGTCCACAGCACACGGCAGAAATAAATGCAAGGTATTTGACTACTTGCAGGTTGTTACAGGCAGGCTGTTTCATTGCCATTTTCTGAAACATTTAAACAAAAGAAAAACAGAAGTTCACCTATTCTCGCAAAAGGTGCGCTTTCTCTATTCAATGGAGATCTGTCAACATTAATAAATTAAATACATGCAAGTCGTTATCCAGGTTAGAACCTGGCTACATGTTGTTGTTGTCGTTCCCTCCAGTTGCATCTATGAAAGTCATGGACATTAAACAACCAAGTTATCAAGCTGTTAGGTTGGTAGGCTTGAAGAGATACCCCAGGCCCTCCAAATGCATTTACAGGGGAAAAACAATTCCTCAGCCATATGTCATTTCTGAGTTTTCATCTAGATAGTACGTCAAGCCACTGTTCCAAGTTGACCCAAAAGTCTAAGGTACAAGAAGGAAGAGAAAAGGAGCTGCACCGGGAACAGGAACTGCTCCTCTCAAAGCATGGCTGGGCCGTGCAACGCCCAGCACCCAAATGAAACTGCTGACAAGCTGGACTTCTTCGGCACACGTGGATTTCCCAAACCAAAGTTACAGAAATGGAGCGGCTCTGATTTTCTATAAGAGGGGACTTTTCTTTTGCAAGCAGATAATGCATGCTGACCTCAGGAGGAGAATGGCCCGCTCCAAGGAGCTCGTTGGGAGCCGTCTCCATGGGAAGGTGGGGATGGTGAGCTGAGGAAGCGTCAAACCCAAAAGCAGAGACAACCGCTGATTCCCTGCACCCAAAACATCAGTAGTGGAGGTCGGCTGCCTACCTACAGTCACATAAAAAGGCCTTCTGGCCACTTCAAGAGCATGAACTTACTACTAAGGGGCCTCTAAGGAAGCACTGCTGGAGGAATGGCACCGTCTGGACAGTCCCTTCAGCCACATGCTGACTTCYCGAGTTATCCACCATCCTAAGCCTGCCTTTCCCCCCCCCTCCCCCGTTCCATTTTTAGCAGAAGGGTGACTGTGCTTTTGCACTCTTGCATTTCAAATTCAGCAAGTGACCTGTAGAAGGGCTTGGGTCAGATATTTGAGAAATTAAAACAATTTTGCAGGCTGAAAGAGCACACATTCACAGGAGAAGCTGTGTACTTAGTGCTGAGAAAGGACACATTTAGGTGACACGAACCTATAAACATTAAAAAAAAAAAAACCACACAACAACCTCAATTATATCAAAATAGTTTCAGTTAAGCCTATACTTGAGCACAGGAAAGGGCRACTGCCTGCATTTAATGGCATTTCTGAAACAGTCAGATTGCTTTTTATCAGTACCAAAGCATCAGTCTTCATATTAGCATCAATCCAAGAGCGAGTCAATCTTTCCTGCATCAGGAATTTGAAGGGAACACCCCACAATTGACACTGCAATCGACGCTGCTCTGCAACTTTTGATGCTCACAATTAAAGCTACTGCTTTTGCAGTGATTAGACCAAAGCTACGAAATTACACGAACAGTTCATTTGATACGGCTTAATCAAGCTGATAATTAGATTATCTGTTTGAAATAAGCCCAGCGTGTTTTAATTGACTTGCTTATATATGCATTAACTACAAGAAAACTAGAAGTTGAAAGGCACAGTGGCTTGCACATTGCTTTTCCAGATGTGAGACTCTTCCGGAGATTTCTCAGGGTAACAGACTCTATTACAGCCCATTACACCTGGGATGACTGCCCTATATACACTGTCCAAGAAGGATCACTTCTACCAGGCTACGTGGACCATTGGTTTTTTGGTAACTCTCCGACCCTGTTCTCTGTCAGCCCCATCAAACGCTCAGCAGTGTTGGGGGGAAATTGAACACCCAACCACTCTGGTTGCCCAGAGGGGATCACTTCTGGCCTCAGGTATGCCTTTCTCCTCTAGCTCTCACCATGCTTCTGTGAGACATGGTGATCTTCTGGCGACTCACTGCACATCCTTCACTTATTCAGGATCTGAATGAGTTAGAATAGCTATTAAAAAGTTAATTGGATACTTTAGACACCCTTTTGTGCCCACCTGAGCAGTTGGTCATCCCAGAACTGCTCTAAAGTTGGAAGGAAAAAAAAAAGTGTGGTACAGATTGAAAGAGAGAGATTTCTCTCACAGTAAAACAGAGAGTAATTAACAGCACAGCAAGAGTCTTCCCTGTTTGACCCTATGGGGAATGCCAAGGCAAACACGGGTTTAAATAAAATATCTTTTCTGGAACCTAAACGAAGGAACGCTTTAAGTCACAACACTCCAGATGACAACTGATATCTTTCAACGAGCATTTCTTAGAACTGCAAAAGAAAAAAGAAAAAAGCCTCCCGCTCCAAGCCCTGGATGCAAGATCTGCATTCTAGCACAGAACAGGTAGGAACATCTCACCATGCTGTACTTACAGCCGACACTCGAAAACAGCTTTCATCACTGACGGACTGCAACGTGGAGCGTTAAGAGAAACCCTCGAGTTTAGCATGCAGAAGATGTCAAGAGATGTCCAGGCAAAAATGCATTAAAAAGGAAGAGCACCAAGACTCAGTGCCACCCATTTGGAGAGTTTCAGTCGCATAAGCCCTTTGATATGATGAGTCTTAGGCACAGTAATAGTCGAGCAAGCGTGGGCAGCTGCTTTATTTTTATTGTTTTTATTAAAAGCAGATTATGTCTGCATGTATCTCCTCATCCTGTCATCTGCTCTCTTGAAGTTTTCGCTCCCGGATTCAGAAGTTAGCTTTGCTCATACAAAGCACTTACCTACAGATGAAGAACTAAATATCCACAGATTTGTAGAAAGCCAAAAGAAACTGCACACGTCTTGGCATTAGAGCCAAGCAAATCCTTTAAGTGACAGTAAAGAAAACATCAGCTTCATCTGGCAACAATTTTGCAGTATTTTAAACCTTCTGAAGTCTGGCTTCATGGCAGGAACACAGGACAACACACAAATACAACTGAAATAACTCAAATGATATCAATTCTATATTTGTGCTCTCAAAAGTTTCCATGACAAGTTCTTCTGCTAAACAACATCTCAGCCACGTTTTTCCCCAAGCCACACAAGCACTTGGTTTGGAAAYCACGAGATCATCTTTCTAGATCCTACTCCCCTAAAAAACTGAAGCCAGAAGTTAGGTGAATTCTGTTCACCTTCAAAGCACAATTGTCTCTCAATTGCTCCTTGCTGGCGCAAGAATATCAGTAGAAATAAACTGATTTTGAAGTCTGTAAGTGGATTAGTCATGCCACAACGTGTGGTTAAGAAGGTTCAGTTTCTACCTATGGAACTTCCCCATTTTACCACCACAGTAAAAAAAAACTGCCACAACCTGTGGACTAATTTGCAGAAGCTGGAGCTTTATTTTTTCTTGCAAGTCTCTCTCTCATTTTCTTTCCCCAACATAATGTTCTGATGGAAGTGGGACCAATGAGGTTTATCATTTGGTGATGAATCCTGTTATTTCAAGGCAGCTCCGGGATCACATGCAGTATTAATTTATCATAAACCATCATGACTTGGGGTGGAGGGAGAAAAATCCATAGTTGGCTCTATATCCCACAAAAGCCAACTGCAACATCTTAGATCCTCTCTTATTGGCTCGCTCTACCAAACCCAAGCTAGCTGTAGCACATTGCAGTACCAAGAAATTGTTTTGTGTCACCAAAGTCGCTTGTATTACATAGAAAATCCGTAGAGTGATGCAACCTTTCTCATTCCCTTTTCACCATGGATAAAACAGCTGAACTAGCTTATCTGTTTTTCCCCTTCTCTTCCCCAGTGTAATACACAGGCAGAACTTCCGAATGATACTCAAAACCAAACATCTACCTGTCAAGTGTATCATGATTTTAAATCAGAGTCATGCAAAGTTTACCAGGATGAGCTATTTATGGTGTCCTTTCAGTTGGGAAGGGAGAACATCAAGGCTGCTCATCCTCTTTCTGGAGGAAAAAGAGGAAAAGAAGGTGATCAGGAGTAGTCAGCATGGCTTCACCAAGGGGAAATCATGCTTAACCAATCTGATAGCCTTCTATGATGGAATGACTGGCTGCATAGATGAGGGGAGAGCAGTGGGTGTTGTCTAACTTGACTTCAGCAAGGCTTTTGACACTGTCTCCCATAACATCCTCATAGGGAAGCTCAGGAAGTGTGGGTTAGATGAGTGGACAGTGAGGTGGAYTGAGARCTGGCTGAATGRCAGAGCTCAGAGAGTTGTGATCAGTGGCACAGAGTCTAGTTGGAGGCCTGTAGCTAGCGGTGTCCCCCAGGGGTCAGTACTGGVTCCAGTCTTGTTCAACTTCTTCATCAATGACCTGGATGAAGGGACAGAGTGCACCCTCAGCAGGTTTGCTGATGATACCAAACTGGGAGGAGTGGCTGATACCCCAGAAGGCTGTGCTGCCATTCAGAGAGACCTGGACAGGCTGGAGAGGTGGGCGGAGAGGAACCTCCTGAAGTTCAACAAAGGCAAGTGCAGGGTCCTGCACCTRGGGAGGAATAACCCCATGCACCAGGACAGGTTGGGGGTTGACCTGCTGGAAAGCAGCTCTGCAGAGAAGGACCTGGGAGTGCTGGTGGACACGAGGTTAAGCATGAGGCAGCAATGTGCCCTTGTGGCCAAGAAGGCCAATGGTATCCTGGGGTGCATCAGGAAGAGTGTTGCCAGCAGGTTGAGGGAGGTGATTCTCCCCCTCTACTCAGCCCTGGTGAGGCCACATCTGGAGTACTGYGTCCAGTTCTGGGCTCCCCAGTACAAGAGGGATGTGGCACTACTGGAGCAAGTCCAGTGAAGGGCTACAAAGATGATTAGGGGATTGGAGCATCTCTCTTATGAGGAAAGGCTGAGAGAGCTKGGCCTGTTTAGCCTAGAGAAGAGAAGGATCTTATGAATGCRTACAAGTATCTTAGTGGGGGGGTGTCAAGAGGATGGAGCCAGACTCTTTTCAGTGGTGCCCAGTGACAGGACGCGAGGCAACGGGCACAAACTGAAACACAGATAGTTCCATCTGAACATGAGGAAAAACCTTCACTGTGAGGGTGACAGAGCACTGGAACAGGTTGCCCAGAGAGGTTGCGGAGTCTCCTTCTCTGGAGATATTCAAAACACGCCTGGACGTGATCCTGTGCAACATGCTCTAGGTGACCCTGCTTGAGCAGGGGGGTTGGACTAGATGATCTCCAGAGGTCCCTTCCAACCTCAACCATTCTGTGATTCCTGCTTATGTATTGCTAAGCTCCACCAAGCAAAGACTAAACTTCTGGGCCCAGTCGGGTTTTGAGGTCTCAAAGAAACCTTGATGTAATCCGAAGAACTGCAAGTTAAGATGCTTCGGCTGGAACAATCCATTTAACCACTTGTAGCTGAGGAGCTGGATTAATGGCCAGGGAAGATTTCGATACAGCTCAGTTAGGAGCGAGACAAGCTCCACGCCACAGCTTGGTCTACCTGGCTGCATCCAGAGCACAGCAAGCGTTTCGAAGCTAGTTGAAACCACTGACTTCTTCCTCAGACTGGTGTGATTTTAAAGAATTATCTGGGACATCTGTTGAACCCAAACCAGAACCCAGAGCAGGGGAGGGAAAAAAAAATTAGACAATGCACAGGTCCAATTTCCTGCTAGAATAAAACTACTACCCAAACAGCAAAATCAGAAGAGAGTTGATGCCTCATTAGCAGGAGAATAAGGAAGTGTGTTAACAGCTGCATCTTCTGTAATCATGCAGCTGCAGCATCTGTCTCCCCCTCTCTCTCCCTTGATTGCAAGTGAAATTAGAAGAAACTAGTCTGGGACTACCCATTCGAGCCCCATTTYCTTTCCAAAGCTTTACTACAGAGATGCACTCGCTCCAAAGAGACGATGCCAAAAGCGAGGAGTTTTAAAGCTTTTGAAGCTGCTCAGCCATTTGGCACTGCAGTAATGCACAAAGAGTTATGACAACACGACTCTTCCATTTCTGTGCACGGTGTTGTTTGGTCCGCTTTCAGCCCTTGTCCGCTTGAAGAAATTATATCCATTCAAACCGGTGTGGCTTATGCTATGACAAGAGCCCTATAACTGCAAACGTCTTGAGGATTGGCCCTTTTCCCCCATCTCACTGCTTTTAGAGCCAAATGCTTCTGGGCGCTATAAAGACCATGTTACATGACAAAAGCCTCCTAGGAGCTCTTGGGAAGCACGGTAAAGCACAGGAGCATCAGGTCTCCCCGGCTGAATTACCTAAACGCCAGGAGAATCCCACAAGCAGAAGCGTCATTTCAATCTCCAACACTTCGAAAAAAATCACAATTGTTGCAGTCTGCAATTTGGCTTCATGTGGTCCAGCCCCAGTTTTTCTCCGAAGCCCCATCAAAAGCTCAATCATCCACATCCTCCAGAGAAAACTGTTTATACAGAGCTCGTTATACTGCTGAAAAGGCTTGTTTTTCCATCGCATCAACACGGCCTTCTCAAAACCATGCRAATACTGTCCTGCAGGACCCAGTCCATGCCTCCTTAGCTTCAGAAAAAGATGGAAAAAAGGGATCTGGGGCTATTCTAACTCCCACACTGTTAAGAAAGGATATCTGGAAATTGTACGGAGCTGAGTACTGCTCACTCCACTCCCTGGTCCTGCACCAGTAATTACAACTTTGTTGTGCAAGGCTGTGCTCCAGTCACATAGCTAGGAGTGTCGTAAAACATGCGTGGCCCATGATAAATTGCAGCATTCAAAGCGCTGCAATTATAATCTGAGGCTTGGAAAAGATCGCCCTGCCTGTCTGAAAGCAATGACGGGCTGCGACTGAAACACGCTGGGGTGCAGCCCGTGCTTGCACAGCTGACCACTTGCACAAACACGAGCTAGACCGGTGAACACCTCAGCAGAGGAGCTCGTTTCTTGGGAGGGCCTGTCCCAGCCTTAGCTATCTGCTTCGAGATCTTGCCTAGCGGCGGTGCTCCGAAATGCTTCGCAGGGAAGCCAAAATTAGATTTATCCGGCTGTTCGCGCACTTGCCACAGCCTCAGCAAGCAGTGTTTGCGAGGAAGAAAAAAAAAAAAAAAGAAAAAGAAAAATCACTGCTGCATCACTGATGCCTGACTGGGCAGCATGCATTACTAGCACTGGGATACGGCTTGCCTGCCCTGGGGAAAGCAGCCCTTTCCACAGTCTCAAATGATGGGATTCAAATTCCCTGGCCAAAGCAATTTGGAAAGTCCAAACAGGCAGGCTGTCCTAGCAGGGAAGGCATTTTGCATCTGCTGAATCTCCTCCGCTATTGCTAATGGCTACAAGCCCCGGTGCTAGCTAGTGGCAATGTGTAAGCTCAGGCTACGGTAGCTGCGTTTTGTTRCACAGATATGCCCACAGCTACGGGGAGGTCGAGATTCAGACCTTTACATCTCCACTTCTGCCAAAAGAAAGGCACATGCTGTCCCAGAGGATTTATTTATTTTTTAAATCAAGAACTATTCAACCAACTTGACTTGCAGAATAAGCTTTTCAGCACGCAAGCTGAATTAAACAGTTTACTCCTAGGCAGTTGGGGAGAGTCCGTTCTTCTAAACACCAGTGGAAGAGAATTAAATACTGCAGCAACAGTATCACAAGTTTGGGGAAGAGCAGGAAGATGAAATATGACAATGTTTCAGCTTGAAACTGATTAAATTGAATTGTAGCAACTCAAAATCCAGGGCAAGTTTCTCTCTTTGGGCAACTATTGTAATATCTGGGGCGGGGGGGGAACGCACCATTTTTCCTTTCCTCATTACGGATGGTGTAAAACTTTATTAAAGTATTACTGTATTTTGCTGCCAGGGAAAGGCTACCACTTAGGCTGAACAATATTCAGTAAATACTGTAGTAAGGAATAAAGGTGGGAAGTAAAAACATGAAACAGGTCACTAAAAYCAGATCAAGCCTTGTAGCCCCAGCCCGCTCACGTACTTTCACTAAAATCAGACTGATGCTTATGAACGCTACGCTTTCACTGAGCACCTCTTTCTACAAGCATGACCAAAACGTGCAAAGCCACTTCCTACCACCTACAAGAACCAGAGATTTCTAGCCCAAATAGTTGCCGCAAGCCTTTTGATTGTGACCTGAATGTTCAGCAATGTTTTCCCCGTCTCTGCAGAAGGTTTTGCTGCCTCCGCTGCTGCCCGCAGCCTTGGCGGAGTGGAATCGGTTCTGGCAGGCGCAGAGCCCTACGGGCAACRGCACAGCCACGCTTTCATGTCCATTCTCTCAAGAAGCAATGCAAAATGCGCTATTATCTGTGAGAAGAGCCACCCTCACTCCCTCCTCACCTTCCCCAAACCAAGTCGAATGGGTGAAAACYGCAAATAAATCAGAGCTCAGGCTTCTGCTCCATCCCTTTCATTTGCTCCAAGCTGTACAAAGCGACTGGCTGCCCTCACTCGGAGAGGACCTTTCTCTTGCCTTTCAAGAGGTCAGAAAGGGTTTAATTGGGACGAGAACGAAGATTTRAGCTAACGGATGCCTTTAGGGTGATATGGTGTACAGCAATTCCTGATAGATGTTCCCATTCTGCACCCATTGCCCAGGCATCCTACCAGGTGGCCTCTCAAAAGCCACCCCAAAACTCAGGGCCAGCAGCCACCGGCTTTGGACRCTCTCACCGGCAAAAGGGAGATTCCCGTGGCGGCCAGTCTCGCTAAGCCCAAGATTGCTCCTTCTCTAGTGGTTTCCTGCCTTTTCCACACTTCAGTGTTTCTGTTCACGCCCCGAGCGGTCCAGGGGCCCTTCAGGGAAAGCCAGGACGCAGCCACATTGTTAGAGATGATTGCACAAGCAAGCACGCATGCAGAAGACCATCCCCTTTCCCGAGCAGGAGCCAGCTCTTTGCTGATGCAAACACCTCTCAAAGCCAACCCAAAAGCAAGCGGGAACCGTGACCAGTTCGAGCCAGCCGTCCTGCTGGAATTAAAGCAAAGGCGCCAAACGCTTAAAAGCTGGAGGAAATCCCTGGCGTTTGCAGGTGCAGATGAACATGTGAAGGTGGGGTGGAAAGCAGGCCTGGCTTGTCTCCACACTGACCCTTTTGACCCAAAACTGCTCGAGCTTAAGAGATGCTTTGGCATTTGGCCTTAGCCATAGCATTTGTCAGCTAACCAGTTATTATGGTTTCCATAGGTAGGCTAGGAAGGAGGTTCAACAAGGTGAGCACTGGAACGGGCAGGAACAGCACCCGCTGGATCACCCAAGACTTGGGAAGGAGAAAGTTGACAGATTTTTAAAGCAAAGTTAGCGGTAGCAAGTCCCTTTTCTGAGGGACACATTTGGATTTGACAAAGCTTAGCTTGGCCTATTTATACCACTGATTTCTAACTATGTGAATATCTATTGGGGATACTCTTCCCCTCCTTCTCCAAAGGGTTTATAGCAGGAACCCTATACTCCTTTTGCAACTCTTATTAAAAACAAACAAACAAAAAAACCCCAAAGACTGTCAGCAGCAAGCACTGCTACATATCACAGATACATTTAACATCAGAGGATTCCCAAGAATTGCCTATCAGAACTTGAAATAGGCTCAGCACGAAGCTGCCTGTGCGACAGCTATTCTAACAACCCCCTGTAAGAAGCCTATAAGCAGTCTGGAAAAAAAAAAAAAAAAGTTAAAAAATATTCCGGCACAGCTTTGACAGCCATGTTTTTCAAAGAAACACAAGCTTTGCCAATCAAGTTAATCAAGGTTTTTAAAAAAAACAAAAAAATACAACCCCCTCCCCCCCACACGCCCTGCTCATCTGATTTTCCATATATTCAAAATGCAAACTAAATTCCTTCACAGCAGAAGGTCGAGTCTGGTAAAATATCARTCATACGTCAGCTTGCTCAGAAAACTCTGGCACGATTCCTGGTTGTGGGGACAAAATGGAATAACAGATTATTCCCCCCCACCCCTGAGTTTATTTTGAAGAACAGGGTGCAAAGATTTTTCCTAGGGTAAATATTGCAGCTCTCCTATATATTATAATCGCCCCCCTCCACCATCAGGCCACAATGGCACCCCAAGCAGCATTCAGGATTAAAGCATCCGAGATGCACCACGATTTCACATAGAACGTGTGCGGGCGCAAAGCCGAGCTGCCACTAGGAATCCAAGGGCAGGTGCCTCCTCGTCAGCTCCTCTCCGTTTTGCGAAGCTGCCGTTGCCATCCTCCGCCTGGATCCRGCCTTCCTCTTTCCATCCCTTCTTTCTGGCAACTCTGCCTCCGCGAAGGTCTCCGTTGGATTTCTTAACCCTTTCTAGTACAGGAATTCCCAGTACAGCACCCTTGCGATGCCAGGACTATACGTTACTACGAAGTCAAAAGCTGCTTTAGGGAAGGAATAAAAGCAACACAGAAAACTCCCGGGAGAGCAGGGCATCCCTTTGATACCATTTAATTAACCATTGAAAAAATCTGATCCAAAAGGCGACTTCTCAGGAGCATTCCCCCCCCTCCCCTGCTTTAAATCATCGTGGCTCATTTGCAGAGCTTCAGAGCACCCTTCAAAGCTGCCTGACAAGGAAGAGCCCCACCTCGGTGCCTCAAACCTTGCAGCTCCAAGAACTGACACCAGCAGTTATAATCCCCGAGAGAAAAGGGCAGAAGAGAAACTGGGTTTTAAAGTTTAACAGACTGGCATGTTTATAGCTTGGCTTAAATTTACAGATGTTTTAAACCCAAGCAAGAAAAAAGAAAAGTGTTAAAACTATATATATTTTAGAGGATTCCTCTACATGGAAGGTGCAACAGACATTTCAAGAGAAAGACGAGTTTATATGTCTTCATTCCTGCCATCACTTGAAATACCAACACTCTCCACACACTTCCCCAGCCATACAGGTGACACAAAGATTCATGCTGAGCAGGCTTGCATTTAGCAAACTTCAATTCCAGGCCAGAATTTAAGTTAAAGAATGACTTTGACAAAACTTCTTCATTCCCACTCGAATCCACGCAACCAGGCATTCGCCTTCCCAGTATATCATAAACCGCACGGCTGCGCTGAAAGCTAAATGAACCTTAAATTTGAAGCTGACATTGTTGCGTTTGAACTTACTGACACGAAAAAACATTGCAGCTTCAGTTATTCTTCTCCTAAGGCTCCTCAAATCGGACAGGACTTCTCCAGGTCTAGAAACTTGGATCCAGAAGATGGGAACAGTAAAAACCCAGGAGAGCAAACCTCTAGGCTACCCATTACCATCCTAGTACCTACAAACTATTAGTTGTCCACATAAGTCTCTTGAAGAAGCCAGCCCACCTAAAAGCAGCTCTACAAAGTATTTGTATACATTCAATGCATTTTCATGCATATTATCACAACACAGTTGCAACTAAAGAAAGATGGCATTGCCAATTCTACTGAAACATACTTTAACACCTTTCTTCCCTTTTTTAGGGAAGGCAAGAAAGTTCCTCTTAAAAATATTTCACAACTCAACCATTTTAATACATAAGGTCAGTCCCAAAATTAGTATACCTGAATGCTGCTGCAGCACCTCGTGATTCCTCAGAGAAGAGCAAGCTGCTTAATTCCTAACTTAGCCTTAACGCACTCACCTGTACGCCTGAACTCAGACATGCTTAAAAAAAAAAGTGCAGATTATGAAGGGAAACTCCATTAAGGGAACCAGCGCATGGGAACGTGTGCTCCAATGAGCCAGCGGGCAGAAAGATGGAAGATGGCTATAGCCCCAGGGGCTCAACGCGCAAATGGGGTGCACAGGAAACTCCAAGGTGCAGTCGCACTTGTGTGGGAAATAAATGAGATTTCCGTTTTGAAGCCGAGGTTATTAATGTCTTCATCAAACTAGACCGAAGCCCCACCAGCCACTAAGTGCTTAAAGTTAATTGCTTGGCGATTACATTTTTCACTGCTAAGTAATTAGCACTTTGCAGGTTTTAAGTGAGGAGCCTTTGTTGGTTCTGCAGAATTATTACGGGTCCAGGGGTAGAGCTGTGCGTGGACCACTTGCGATGGCAAACGTCACAGCTGCCCAGCCGCTCCTGGCCAAGGGAGAGCCATCGTTGCCCCCTGCGCAACCCCCCCCTCCGCTTCTGATAACTTAAAAGGGGCTCCAAACCTGCATTGCCAAGGGTCCCAAGTGGAGGAGTGGTGCCAGAAGAGCATTTCTACCACCTGGAACAGCCAGCAGCTGGCACGATATTGGCATCGGAGACAAAACTCCCATGGAAGACAGCTGGATGTTAGGCCTCCATGCAAAACCGATCGCTGGAACGCTGCTTCCGCACAAGCCAGTTTAATTCCCATCAGAACCTGGCCCAGCTCTTTCAGCCTTTACCCACATCATTAAAGTGAGATTTAAATACACACATTTGCTTGCATCCCAGGTTTGGTCAGTCATGGCAACAAATATCACCTTTAAATAGACTGGACAGCATTTGCAGACCCGTGCTGGGAGTAATTTGTTTTATATTCACTCATTAACTTACATTTATCTACCTACACATGCATGACACTATTTGGCCATTTAGAAAGGAGTGATTAAATGTGCTTAGCTTTCAAAGCAATAGGTATGATAAGGCATTTTCAATAAGCTTAGCCATTTAGACTACCTGAAATTGAAGCATCTTTCAGGTTGTGTTGGCTCTTGCATAGCTGGAAGAAAAGACAGAATTTTAAAAAACCTCCGGTGCAATTAAGGATAACAAATAAATCACACTCTCAGTCTCAGAGCTCTGGGCTGAATTATTTGGGGTTTTGGTCAATGAAGTTGCCCCGTGGGGGCCCGGTAAGGTTTTGCTCCCTGGTTGAGGCACAGCTCCACAACCTTACGCAGCAAGTGAGCTAATGGCAATTGTCTACAAAGAGAAATATTTGGGAATCACCTATCCCATCTGTCTCGTTACTGCCATCTCATCTGCCTAGCGCTCTGCGGAAGGAGCAAGGTGCCAGGTTTTGCTCCTCACTTCTTCCGAGTCTCAGTAGCCAACTGGGGATAGACGGCTCAAAGAAAACCACTGTAAGGTGAACTCGAAACACGGCCTTTCCCCAAACCTAGCGATTCAGCGACAAAACAGCATATACTAAGCAGGCTCCCCAGTAGCAGGCCTGAGACTACTCAATATTTTATGAGCAAGTCGCATAACAGACTCGCCCGCATGTAATACTAGGAGAGCACGCGAGCATGTCACACAGGCTAAGGGTTCAAACAGGCCCTTGATTGACCGGGGAAGCATTTAAAAGATGCCAGTCGACAGGGATGAATACAAGGTATAGGCACTGTACAGGTAGGAATCATCCGCTGCACAAATGCACGATGGGGAAGAGCCAGTCAAGAGCAGGGCAGTTGAAGGAGATTTAGATGTCTTCCCCTGCATCTTTCCTTCCTGCTGAGCTAGGGAAGCACCAGACCACCTGGAGAAGCTGACGACGTTTAAAAAAAAAAAAAAGCTAGAAAAATATCCCTCAAGAACGTTTAGGTACACTTCATCCCCTGCCCCACAGCCAGAAGCTGTTTAGCTCACGTACATGACGGGCAATTTTGGGTGCAGACAAACTCCTGAGCACCAAGAGCTACAATTTGCTCTGAGACTAGAACAGTTTCATTAAAGGGCTTCCACCTTCAATGCAAACTGCACCTACAGTTACTCTGACTTTATTCATACCTGAAAGCTTTGCATGCAAACTTGCAGCTACAGGACAGGCCCATTTGGACTTTGGCCCCTTAAGCAGAGGCACTATCTCATCTCAAGGGCAGCCGGGTAACATCAAGTCTTCGAAGACTCAGTTTTTCCCATCAATGCAGGTCACCGTGAAGCAGTTTTGAACTCTAGACTATAAACCAGTGTCAGATCTCCAGCAAAGGAGCTTAATTAAGACTCTTCTTTGGAACCACAAAGCCTGTAAGTCCATCTAGACTTATGGAAATGTCTTGGGTGCCTCCAACTGGATTTTCAGGAAGGTTCCTTGAAGCCAGACTGTGGTTTTGAAACATCTGAGCTTATCGAGCACCAGGGACAGAAATCCTACAAATGCTGTTTTAGGTTGTTGTTTGTTGTTGGTTTTTTTTTGGGGGGGGGGGGGCACAAGTGACGGTTCTGATACTTCAAAGACATCCTGTGCTTCCTTCAAGTTCAGCTTTGAGCAAACCATACTTGGGAAGGGGGAAAAGAGAAGAGCAGAACTTTTACGGAGCTCCAAGCACTAGTAAAGCCAAGAAACCAAAAATCATCAATAGTACCCCTTGATCATCAGCTACAGGATTTGGGAATGCTGACAGAGCTCCGAGAACAAAAATATGCCAAGATGCTCAACAGCCAAGACGCTCGGCCCCAAAGACGGCTCCTGAGCACCCACGCTCGGGTGCCTACCTCCCCGCAGCCACTTTGGGCCCTGGCAGGCCAAAACGCTGGAGGTTTGAGCCAAAGAGGATGTGATGTTGGACAACAGCTGCAGTGAGCTTGGAGCCGAGGCGTTTCTGCCTCCTATTGCAGTTACGACACACCAGGATACAATATACCCATGCAGGATATCCCCAGACACCAGGATTTCAGCTTCTGCTTCAGCTATTTGTCACAGTAAAACGTTTTAAACCCAAGCGTGCTAGCAGCATTCTTGAAACTAAAATGACAGATAATATCCTGCGTTAGAGCTCCAAAGCGAGAAGTTTGCTACTCATTTCAATAAGCAAGATAATACAGCCATTAAATAAAATGTTTAACAGGCAAAAAACCCCACACTTCTCTTTGCAAAGCAAGGCAGACTAACAATTTCAGCCWGTAGACGATTTCAGCTCTCAGTTGAAACAGAATTCCTTCCCAACAGGGAAGAAACTGTTTCTAAACAGAAGCCAAGCACAGTTTTGGTCTCTGAGCCTGCAGACTGCTCTGCTGCTTCCCACTCTGCTTCGCGGCAGCGCTAGCAAAGCCGACGGATGCTACGACGTCCCGTGTCGGTTGGACGCRGCGAGAGCCTCAGCGGTTCTCTGCTGTCGTGGTCGACGGAGCATGGCAAAACACAGCAGAGCGACTAGGCAGGTCTACGCTTTGTCTAAATGGACCTCACACGGCCCTCAAAGACAGACCATCTGACTTAAACCTCTACAGAGCAGTATTTAGAGTACTTATCACAGCTAACCAGGTTTTAATAATGTTTAAGGACTGAACAGTAAGAACGCTGCTGTTTCGCTGCCTTTCCCTCCACTCTGTGGTCCATTTCTTGCAATTGCCTCTGATGGTTTCCCTGGAAACATATGCAAGCTTAAATTGGATTGACATTCACTTAGTGGACAGAYGGAGTTTTCACCAGCCCAGTGCCGGAAATTCAAGGCAGAGACTTGGGATAAGTTATATTATCCGTATGAAAAAAGATATATATATATCCAAACGTTGCAGGAAGGTATGAATTGCCTAATTATTCCGTAACGGGCTTTGAGGTAGCATCTCGTCCAAGGTCGGAGATTACCCGTTACGCTTGCATAAAGGCATCAGGCACTAAGTACTYAACATTTTTGTTTGCAGGGAAGGATTTAATTTTTGGTAAGCACGGAGAAAACAGAAGCGCTAAGGGCAGGACAACCGCTGCAAGTTATATGCATGCCAAGTGCAGACATGAGCCCTTCACAGGTAGCGATGCATTATCGGTATTGCATTTATACYACTAGTACCAAAAACTTTAGTGCTAGGCGCTTAAGATGTTCCCAATAGCTACAGCGCAACAAATGCCGACCGACGGTCCCTAAGCCATGTTACACCCCCCGTTTCTTGCCAACACCAAGAGGCACAAGTTTTATATCACACTTTTGCAGCCTTAGAGGCCACAGGGCGGCAATTGCAGAAAAGCTGGTAATTTATCCCGGAGAGGCACCAAGGATTCTCCCTCATCCTGGCTCTTCACACCGTTCCCAAACCCAAACCAGCCGGAAGCTGGTTGGTCTTGCAGTTGCCGTGACCCTTCCAGCAGGAGCATCTCGCGCCGCCGTTGTCGGCATTTCAGTGCTGCCCGGGGACCTCGACGCTGTGATTTGATGTAAACTGTGATCACAGAGATGCTGAAAAAGTAACTGCCAGCCAAGTAATTTTATTTCGAGGGAACTGAAGGAGGAGGCCTCCTTTTTATCTCCTCCCCCCCCAAAACTCACACCATAAATAATTTTCAATATTGATACGCACGCAGCCACCGAAACCCAAGACCTTGTATACAAATCGAGCCTGCCGAGCTGGGCAAGCTGCACGCTTTCAACCCCGAGCGCGAGAAAGCCCTGCAAAAACCTGCTTTAAGAACAACGGGTGCCAGAAAGCGTTCCTGCAACAGCGCTTACAAAGGGAGGAGGAAACGCAAAAAAAAAAGTCATAGTTTTCTTGTTTAGTCACACCTTTGCTCACAAAAAAAACCCAACAACAACAACAACAAAAAAAACAGGACACGAGGAATACAGCAACTGGTAGTTGCGGGCGAGAACATCTCATTTCCCGAGGTGACACATTTAAAGCAAACGCCAGGCTCTCCCATGCCAAAAAATCGGTGAGGTTCAGCCATGCAGGCGCCCACCTGCCTATGGCGCAATCGCTCCAGGYGCTCGCACCCGCTGCCTGCCGAACCGGACCCAAATTGTCAGTGTGTGACACCGTAAAAGACACCCCCCGCCATCCCAACTGCATTACGCTCCCTTCAACAGGGGAAGGAAGCCCGTTGCAATATATATTGCAACCCAAAGCATGCATAAACTGAACGTCTTTATGAAGGTGCATCTCTAAATCAAAGTTTTTTTTAAAAAAAAAGTGATAAAAGCAAAAGAGACACACGCAGCCTGCCATTGCCAGAGAGGCCGTTTAACAGCTACCTAGGTCTAAACCCTGCTCACTGCTTTGGAAAACCCAGGCAAAAAAATAAATAAAAAAAAAAATCCCAAGTTGTCCCCCATCTTATTTTAGCTCCAATTGAATYAACTACCATACACCCTCCATGGGAGGCTTTCACGGAATTCAATGCGTATAAATGATTCGCTGGATACATGAGCAATAATTGGTTTTCCAGCCAAGTTATCCTCGCGTCAACTATTCCTGTTTAGCCAGATCTATAGAGAGCAGAACGGCYGCCCCTAGCTGGGGGATGGCTGCTGGAATTGAACTTGAAATATTCCTTGCAATTTATGCGATAAAAACAGACTTTAAAAAAAGTTCCAGTTTGCTTAATTTAGTAATCTGACTGCACTTTGCATGTCTAGCCACTTTCTCCATGCGCTCTTATAATCTCTCCTATTTTTTATATTATTTATATTTTATTCTCTCCTTTTTTTCTGTTTTTTATTTATATTCTCTCCCTCTTTTTTTTTTTTAACCCACATTGCAAGAGAAGAGATAACATTCAAGACCAGGCTAATTAAATTCTAATACCACAAATACTGACAGGGGACAGGGAACAGGTGCAAAACAAATCCACTCTTAAACCAGATTTAAATTCGTTCTTCTTAATTACATCCTTTAGTTTAACTTTTTACGGTAACATCAGGTCTCATTTGGTTTTACATTAAGATAAATATTCCTATCATCCTGTTATTCCAATGAAAGATTAAAAAAAAAAACCAAAAAACACACACACTCTTGCATGAAATATTGCTGCAACTTTTTGTTTTGTTCGACCTTTTTATAATCCAAGCATCACCGCTTCATGCTAGAACATCAAGTTTGGAAATTAACTGGGTAAAGGCCTATTTCATTGTCCCAAACTGTTCTATTTCTTTCAATTTCAGAGATAAAAGTAGTAATATTATGTTTAAGTGCATTTTCCCCACTGTAAAAAATGCAGGTTACCAGTCCGCGGATGCTAAAGTAAGCCCCAAAAACTTACAGGGGTAAATCAAAATGGTCTCGTTACAGGTACAGATAATTCATTCACTCATTAGAAACATGCTTTTGGTCCAAACAAGAACGGAAATTGCTGTGCTGGACCGCTATGAATATTTCCAAAGAAACATCCTCCGTCCCGAAGGCTTACACTCTTAAATGCGAAGCAAGGGGCACAATTCTCTGTGAGCAACGTCTACAATGATTTTTGTTTTTTTTTTAATTWTTTTTTTTTTAATGCAGCTCACATCTAGAAGTTAGGGCTGTTCCCTAGCCTTCACAGCTAGGGGAAAAATCTGAAGATTTTACAGTAACAAATGATTTGCTTGCTGCTTACTTGCCTTCAAAGTGACATGCCAATGCAATAAGAGGTGAAGAACAGGACTAAAACAGACCAGAAGAAATCCCTCTGGATCTGGAGGTAAAGCCCCTGGAGACCATCAAAATCCCCTAGTAGTCACATACAGAAATATCTTGGCCCGCGACAGCCTACAGCGTGAAAACGCACAGCTTGTACTTTAAGCTCTTCTTAATTTTGCTACTTCTTCGGGGCGTTGCTTTTTCTATTTCCCAGCTCTCCAAACTGTTGCGTATATTATTGACAATACGATAGTTGTGACTAATTTAGTTTGGCTGTGTCACTCGCTCACTTCACTCGCTCGTCAGGCTGGTCAGGCACAAAGTGGGTGGTTTTTTTGCCATAGTTACTTCTACGGGGTATATCGCCATGGTTTACCAAGTATTAGACGAGGGGGGGAAAGAAAAATCTGCATGCAGCTACTTTTGGGCACAGGATTTGCACATCTGAGCATACCTTCAAGTTCTTGCAGCACCGGCTACAACCCCAGAGAAGCCTTCATTTGCTCAGGGCCCAAACTTAATGACAGACTGCAACCGCAAGCTCGCCTCCACCAGGAGCGCTAATTGTTTTCCAATCATTTATTTGGGACAGGGTCACTGTCGAGCACTCGGTCTCGACGCTGGAGGGATAGCAGACCGGCATTTGTCAAAGAGCACGTTCCCCCCCCCCAAATAATCACCCGGCACTGTCTAAATAAAACGCCGCCACGCTGCCCCAGCACAGGTGTCCCTACAGGCACCAGACCACACCAACAAAATCGGTTTGCCCGTTCTGCCCAACGGGGGGGGGGGACCCAAAAACCATGCCCCAAAGAAATAATGAGGCTGTCGGGACGGGGACAAAAAGGTGATGTGGATCACAGCGTTTTAAGCAAGAAGGACAGGGTGCCTAACCTTAAACGGCTTGATCTAGTCTGACGGGAAAAACCTCAGCAGCTTTTGGTATAGCAACGTGCAAGCTCCAGATCCCACCGCGCTCCCAGATCAAGCGCACGCGTCTGCGTTAAACCCTTGCACGTTAAATTCTTCCAAGGTGGCAACTCTGGGTTTGGAGAAGGGGAAACATCAGGCCAGACTCAGACGACACTCGCAGCTTGATGTTGAAGAACGGCTGTGACCGTTTTCACCCCTCCAAATACTCTATTTCTCAGGGGCATTACATTGCTCGGTGCAATTGCCAGCCGACAGCGAGTGGAGCGGTCGGAAAGAATCCCCCTCCCACAAAGTTGAGGGGATTATTCTCACTCAAGAGCTCAGTGTTTTCGAGCCAATTTTACACCTTTAAAAACCGCCACGCTGCACAGGGAGAGCAATTTTTGCTCCACTCGAGAACAGCACTTTGAGAAACTACGCTGCTGCGCCGTTTAAAAAGCTGCACTGAACCCACTAGGAAAAACAAGCAAGCAAATGTACATAAACCCGCGTTCTTTGCATTTAAGTCAAAAGCATCCTGTTCAGATTACCAAATAATTTTTCTCCTGCAAGCAAATAACCAAACAGCTCCATCCGAAGCTCAAGGATGAGTCAGGTAGCCGCCGTATGACAAACATGAAAGATGGCTCAGGGTGAATACGTTATCAGGCTATTCCCCTTAAAGCGATCAGTAGCGTGCTGGTGTTTAAATTGCATTAAGATTTCAAAAGCCTCCGTCCATCACGCGGTCCGCGCGCTTGTGAAAGGCRCAGCAAGGCAAACTGGAAACCTTAAAATAAAAGCTCCGAGCCCGGATGGCAGTCCCGCGACATCAAAGAGCACACGAAGCCCCGGCCAGAAGTAAGAGCCTGGCGTAAGCGGTTCCTAATTGCAGCAGGCTGATGGACAGATCAATTAACCGGGCCGCCAAAAGCCCAGAAAAGCCCTTTGCTCCGAGGTTTGTCTGCCGCGACAATCGCGCCTTTAGCTGGGGCGCCGGCACGAGAGGCAGCTGTACGCTTTAAAACAACACCGAAGCAGCACCTCTTTTCAGATAAGCCCTCGTGGCAGGCGGAGGGGGGGGGGGAAGCAAAGAGAATAATCCCCCAAACTGTTAATATCTCCCATGTTTCCRGCGGCGGCAGGCAAGGCGTTCCCGCGGCGGGCGAAGGCCAGTGGCCGCCGCCACGCTCTGCCCAGTCACACGCGCCAGCTCCCGCGCCTCGACGAAGCAGCTGGAAAAAGAGGGAGCCGGCGAAGCCGCCTCCATTAGGAGCTCCGGCTACACAAAAGGAGAAGAGGAAACGAGCTCAACCGCCGCCAGAGCTACCGGCAGGAAAGCRAGATGTCCAGGGTCGGGGGAACAAGGGAAACGGGGAGCAAGCGGAGCGGGCTGGAGGGAAGAGGATGCAAAAAGGAGAAAAAAATAATAAAGAAAATAAAGAAAATAGCCACAAAGCTGGCGCAAAACTGGCCCCCAAACAGGCTCCACGCCACCTGCGCTTACGCAGCTGAACTGCTCCGAATTTCGGTACAGGCGCCAATGCCCTGTCACGAATCACGAGAAACTTGCCCAGGGAACCTGCCACCGGCTCGGGCCGCGATTTTTATTTCTCCGCTCCCGCTGGGCTTCGCTCAGATGAGGGGCCCCCCCGCCACCTCTGCCCCCCAAGCGAATGCCCCGCACGGGCCACGGGGCCGGTTTTGCGGCAGGGTGCAGCGTGCCAGCCCCCTTCACAAGGTGCGAGCTCGCAGGGGCCTGGAGGGGGCTCCCCGAAGTGGCACTTCATCGGGGTGAGATTAAAAAATAATAACAATAAAATAATAATAATAAAAAATCTGGAATCGCCTCGAGATCGCCATAACCGCTTCCCCGAGGGAGCTGATGGGAGGCAACGACGCCTTATTGCCACCTTTGGCCCCCGGGAGGAGGCCAAAAGCCCCTTCCCCCCCCTCCCCGGGTTTCCCCTCAGCGCCCCGGTGCCGGCCGTCGGGGCCCGGCCCGGCGGCCGCTGTCAGGCCGCCGCCGCCGCCTTTGTCCTGCCGCGCCGTCCAGGCCGGACAGCTGCGGCCCGGCCCGCTGCCCCC
>NW_020450119.1:564770-601569 GCF_003343035.1 Apteryx rowi | reverse complement strand
GCGCAGGTGATGGGCGAGCGCGAGGCAGCGCAGGTGCGGTGGCGCGCCAGAGGGTCCGGGGTGCTGCGGGAATTTCTTCCGTTCCTCCTGGACACCCAGAGCTGCCCGCCCCGGCCGTCGCGGTACCCAAGTGCTGCTCTTGGCCGAAGAGGCCGGAGGGAGGAATCCGGCGCCGCGGAGGCGCCRAGACCCTTTGGTTGTGGCGTCGCGTGCGGTCGCCGGAACGACTTTGGGAATCTGCGTGCCGCCGGCCGCGCCACGTGCCTGCCGCTTGCTCCTGTGCCGTGCCGGCGGGAGGCGGACGGCGATGCTCGGTCGCGGAGGCGAGCGGCAGCCCCAGGCGGGCGCAGCTCGGCAAGCGCGTCTCTTCCCGCCGTCTTCCCTCGGGACCCGGCGGCACACTCTTCGGCTCGCGGCGAGGCCCCGGGCCACTCTCGCCCTCGAGCGCCGCGGCCTCACGACGCCTGCTGAAAAGCGCTGCTAAATTCTGGCACAGCCTACGGAAAAGGCTTTCGGTTTCGTTTGCTGCGAGCAAAAACCGATGACGTGAGGCAGCTTTTCCAGCCTGGCCAAGGTATGGGCTGCAGCAGGTATGGCCTCCTGCCGAGGACGTGGCACGGGCTCACTCGCGGCACGGCTGCCCTTTCCTTCCCCTCCCAAGCCACCTTCCTTGCCACCAAAACGCGAGCTGGCAGCCCGGGCCGCTTCCTGCACCAAGTTTCCCCCAGCCGTCTCCTTCTCCAGGCATCTCCTCAACCAAGCCGGCACCGAGCTAGGAAACATCTCCCAAACCCAAATGATCTGGGCTTCAACCCACTTCGCACCTCGGCGTCAAAGGCACCAAGCGCCGGCTGAAGAGGTGGGTTTCGATGCTTCGCCCCCACCCCAAACCCTCTACAAGGACAACTCAGTAAGTATTAAAGGCCAAATTAATCCCTGGTGGAGCTCTGTTGACCGATTTGGAATTTTATTACCCCAAAAAATAAGTTGGCTGTCAGTATTTAAGCACACAGTGTGCCAGCTGCAGTTGCACAGGCAGTTTCCGCTGAGATTTCTATTTAAACATCAATTTTTCCCCTTTCTTAGCAGGCTGAAATATCTCCCTGTTCCTGCTGGAAGAAGTCGGTAGGGATCCAGGCTGCACGAGAGGGAGCCGAGAGCCAGCACGGAGATGCCACATGCGATCCCATTGCCTGCCCACAAAAACAGCCAATGAAAAGCACGGCATCGGGGTCTTCGGGTGTCATCTGCAGGTTTCTAGCTTCTTACCTATCATGAGGGTTTAATTTAATTTAATTTTTTTTAGTTTTAAAAAAGCTGTTACAGCTGCTCTCGGATGCTAACTTCCAGCAGGCAGCGGTAGCAGGGCTGCTCAGCCCAGCTCATGCCCACGCGCTGCAAAAAAAAAAAAGGTGTTTTTAGAAGGTATTGCTGACCGTGCCCCTCGCCTCCAGGCGCTTTAGTGTGGCACAGCCAAATTTATTGATGGAAGGAAAAAAAAACAAACGGAGGAACCGTGAACTGAAGGGACTCGCCCGGGACGACCTGGTCGGTGACCAGCGCAGCCAGCCGACGAGCCCCGGCTTGAACGAAAGCAGAAAAYGTCTGGAGCCAAAGTTGAAAACGCACCTAAGGGCTTTTGGGGATTGCAGCGAACGCAGGCACAGGCTTAGGCGCGTTGCAAAATAAGGATTAAAGCTGAGGGCTCTGCTCTGTGAGCGCCAGTGAAAAATCTGTGCGCGTGGGGCGACTAGCAGGCTCTGCCTCGCGTCCCCTGGGTCGCCGCTGTTTTACGAAGCGCGATGCCCGAAAGCAGCGAGGGCTGGAGGAGGAGGGACGCCAAAGGCACATCGCGGAAAAGACACGGCGGGAAAGCCGACGGCAATCGTGCGGCCATCTGCAGGCGGCGGTGCCGAAGGAGGAGGGGGCTCCCGCGGGCTTCTTCGCCCCCCCCCCCCCGGCGTGCCGCCGGGCTCAGGGTAGCGCGGGAGCTGCGGTCCGCTCGGATGAGCCGGCGGGAACGAACCGGCCGCTGTGCTCGCTACTGCACCCCCCCCGAAGGACAACAGCGTTTTTCAAAATGGACTTCGCTCACTTATTTTCTCGCTTGCCACGAATTATTTACAACGACACGTCGCAGCGGCGGCCACAGTGAATATGGGGAAACGTGAAATCCCATTTGCCGGGTGCCGTGCGCTGATAAAGCTTTGCAGAGAGGCGGGGAGAGGCAGCCAAGTTTTGCAGAGGCGGAGGAAGCGCGCGGTTCAGCCGCGGCTGGATTTAGGAGCTCCTCCGGGGGTTCGAAGTGGATCCTCATTTCCATCCTACCCTGCGTCCCCTGGCGTTAGTTGTCTGCCCGCAATCGTACGCAAAATTCTCCATCGAGTTTTCCTTGGCTGGTGCCAGCCCCCGAAGCAGGTTTTTCCCCAAAGTCTGAGCTCCTCCGGCACGGCTCCTTCAGTGTAGACGCAGGGAGTAAAAAAAGCAGCGATGTTAAAAAAACTGAAGCCGGGCGTGTTTGCTCAAGCTTGAAAAAAGCAGATGCGGTGGGGGTCTGGAGCTGTGACGTTCGCCTGAGGAACAGTGGCGCGTCCGCTTAAGCCCGGTTTCTTTTCACAGCGGCCCTCCTCTGCCGCGTTTTGGGCCACTGCGCGCGCACAAAATCCATATACCTCCCCAATTAACTCTTCGGGCTTTCGGCTCCTCACTCCGCAGCGTGCTTTAGGCATGTGCGGAGAAGATGCTAAAAAAAAAAAAGCCACCCAAAAGTTCCCGTCGCGTTGAGGCTGGGTGAATATCTGAGAGGGTGAATATCTGAGGCTGGCTGAATATCTGAGAYTTCCTTCCTATCAGAAAGGGGGGGTTGCCACACGTTTGTTTTAGCACGCGCACCGGAACGCCCTGAAATGGGAAGCACAAGGGAATTTCTTTGCTTGTTTATTTTAAAACCCTTTTAAGTGTTTCAATTAACATACATATAACTTACTCCTTTGCACCGTTCAGTGAAAAGAAGTCTTTCTCGCAGCTCATCTAAGACGAATCCATTCACAAGATGGCCTTAGAAAAGTCCAGGAAGAGCTAGAAAAACTCCGCTTTCCTCACATTTCAACAAATAAAAATCACGGAGCAAAGAGTTAAGAATAAATTTTGAAATACTTTTATACGTACGAAAGAGGGAGCATGACAAACGTGGCCTGCAAAAGGAAAGGATGGCCTGTCTAAGGCTTTTTTTTTTAAATAACACACTACAGAATGGAAAGACGATGCGCAGTTTAAATACCGGGGGAGCAACTCTGAAGTGCCCTTTGACTTTGAAAATGTGATACGTTCACTGTGCATATTCAGGCACGTATGCTGTTTTTACCGATAAACTATATTACTGCCGTGGTTTGGGGGTTTTTTTCTTTTTCCTTTTGCTCTGGTGCATCAGCTCGTAGCATCACAAAGCCAACGCAACGCCCGGACTGAGCTGGCGCCTAGCCTAGCTTGTGTATCACCCACTGAATTCCTCAAATTAAATCCGAACTGCAGAAGATGGGTCTTTGTAGATGGATGGGTCCAGCCTCACTTCGGGTCTCTGAGCTGAGCTGGCAAGATTAGCATGCATAAAACGCATGTGTATATATATATAGAGAGAGAGATAAATAGATATGCTTTATGCATGCTTACCTTATATATATGTGTATAATATATAATGTGTATATATATGTGTGTGTGTGTATATACATATATAAACTGTAAATAAAACAAATTCTGACCCAGGAATTGAAATAAATGAGCTTCACAAAGGGTGACCACTCTCGCCGCTCCCTCCGGCCCCCCCTTCGCCCTGGAAGGGGCTCCCCAGCCCCTCGGCCCATTGCAGGCAGCCGGGATCCCGGGGGGCATGGGACCRGGATCCTGGGGGCATGGGGCCAGGATGCCGGGGGGATGGGCAGAGGATCCTGAGCGGCAGGGGGCTGAGATCCCGGGGGTATGGCGTGGGGATCCCAGCAGGTGCAGGGCCAGGATCCCAGGGGTGCAGAGATGAGATCCCAGTTTTGTTTTGTTTTTTTTTTAGAGTGGAAATTTCTTAAATATATAGGGGGTTCAGGCTGTATTTAGCGAAAATTCGCCAAGCGGGCAGCTGAATGCCGGGTGGGGAAGACGGGCGGCCACGTCACTACTGTTTTCGCTTTCCATGCCCATCAGCACGCAGCAGTTTGGCGCACCCGTCTCCAGGAAGGCCGGGCAGGGGCATCTGCTGGCTGCTCCTCTCGGAAGTCCCTGCCACTGTGTGGTCCAAGGCTCCTGCCGGCTCTCCTGCCCACCGCCGCCATGGCAGAGCGAGCCTCCCCTTTATTTATTTATAGGTTGTATAAATTCACGGTGCTCTCGGGGGCGATGCTGGCATGCTGGAGGCAGCTTCTCCGCAGCGTCACGGTGTCCGCCCTTTCCAGCGCACACTGCAGGGGTGTGGGAGCGAACGTGCGCTGATGGCTGCCGCTTTGCAAGCAGGCGTCGGGCACAGAGCAGCGCTTGTCCTCTGAAGAACGTTTTGCATTTGCTGTTGCAGCTCTGGAGCTCTGCAGACCACTGGCAGGTTCCTGCTTGGAGATGGTTTTCACTTTGTCTTCAGTAGCTTAAGGACAGGCTATAACTTAAGCAGAACAGCGAAAGGAGCAACACTGACGTGGGCTTTTGGCGAAGAGGCAGCAAAAAGCTCAGAAAGCCTCACTGCAATGAGAGCTTTTGGGTAGCAGGAGGCAAATATCCATATGCTCCTAATGCATTAACCTCTATTTAATTCCTCGGGCCCCGCGGGTGAATTCTGCTTCAGCATCCTGCATCTTGAAGAGCATGGGAATGCCGTGGAGTGGCTGAAGGACCATCCTACGGGCTGCTTTGATGGCTACATGTCAGATACCTGGAGAGCCACAAAAGAGTTAAGGCAACAATAGGGCTTTAATTTTACTGTGGGGCTTGGAGTTTAGCTGTACAAATCCTATTAGCATTAACATCAGCCGTGTGGCTAAATCCATGCATTTTGCACAGAAATCGAATCCCTGAGGGTCTGGCTTAAATCAACAAATGCTAAGAGAGGCGAGACTGATGTTGCAGAGTGCACATGAAGTTTTGTCTGGGGATGGTAGCTCCCATGGGAGGTAAATTGGTAGCTGCTGAGGGACCTGGGGCCACACGAAGGAATGCTGTGCCCTAAAGCGCCGTTTTCGCCGGTGCTTGCCATGGGAAAACCTCCGGGGGCAGGTGCTGAGGATGGGCACCAGCAACAGAGAAGGGAGGAAAGGGGAAGAGCAGAGCCTGAAATAGTGTGAGCCGAGCAGGAGTGGGAAAAAAAGCCAAAAATGATGGGAAAGAGCCGTTATCGGAGCGGCCAGCGAGAAAAGCAGCGAGGAGCTGCAGTGGCGGAGGTCTGTCCTGTAGCCCCCAAAGCAGAAGGAAGGTACAAGGACATTCAGATCCTGCCAGGACAAAACGGATGGGCAGACCTGGCTAGGAACCCCCAGATTTCTGGTAGCTGACACGTACGTTTTGGTGTCCTGCCAGTTAGGTTCACATGTGCTCCTCAACGCACACGCGGACGTCTGCAGAAAGGCAAGAGGAAAACGCAAGCGTCGCTAAAAAGCCTGGATGTGTGATACTTGCCATGTTGCTTCTGGATGCGCTGGACAGAGCTGGGGACCCCGGGTGGACGCAGGAGGGAGGTGGTGGCCCGGCAGCCTGGATTTCCGCTTCAATTCCTGTTCCTGGTCTTCCTAGTGGGTTCAACAGGGGAGACAGCAGTTTTCAGCGCAGGGCCCCAAATCCCGTGCTGCAGGGATGCTGCGTCCAGTGTTTCGCAGGTGGGACATAGATCCCTTTAACTTTCTTTCCAGTCCCTAGTTTTTCCTTTTTTTTTCCTGCCTGGATCTGTCCCCCGTGACAGTGCTGAGCAGCGAACGTCACCGAGCGCCTCGGCAAGGGCAGCAAGTCATCAGCAGCAGAGCCTGGGAGCCGGCTCGCTCACCGGGCCTCCTCTTCGCTGGGAGATACGTTGAGCTTCCAAGTACCCCGTGCTCAGCTTGTGGAAAACAACCCGAGGAAATGTAACAGCGGCTTAAATAGACACTGGCAGAGCCATCGGGAGGGGTTCGTGGGATGCTAACATGGCACGACTGTGCCAAAAGGACTTTTCTGCGGGGCCGATGGATTTGTGTCGTTTAAGCTGCATGAAGTTCTGGGGGAAGAGGGCTGGTCCGTGCTGTGACTCGTGGGCCATCAGCAGGTGGAAAAATCTTCACGTGACAAAAGTGTGTCTTTCTCAAACAGCCAAGGAAATGGCAGTGCCGTTCCGGACGTCGATCTTGCCCCAAACCTCCTTTCCAGATACAGGTGGCAGGCAGTGTCCTGGCTGCTGTTCTTGCTGCAGAAGTAGCCATTAACCCTAGGATCCTTGTTAGATACTCAAAGCACTCCTGCGGTTTCAGCTGGGTGTGAATATTTCTGCATAGAGTTTTCACAGCATCACAGACTGGTGGAGGTGGGAAGGGACCTCGGGAGATCATCTGGTCCAACCCCCCTGCTCAAGCGGGGTCACCTAGAGCAGGTTGCCCAGGACCATGTCCAGACGGTGTTTGAATATCTCCACAGCCTCTCTGGGCAACCTGGTCCAGCACTCTGTTATAAGAAGTTTTTCCTTATGTTCAGAGGGACCTTCCTGTGTTTCAGTTTGTGCCTGTTGCCTCTCGTCCTGTCATTGGGCACCACTGAGAAGAATCTGGCCCCATTCTCTTTACACCTTCCTTTCAGATATTTATACCCATTGACAAGATCCCCCCTGAGTCTTCTCTTCTCCAGACTGAAGAGTCCCAGCTCCCTCAGCCTTTCCTCAGATGAGAGATGCTCCAGTCCCCTAATCATCTTAGGAGCCCTTTGCTGAACTTACTCCAGTAGCTCCATATCTCTCTTGTACTGGTGAGCCCAACACTGGACCCAGCACTCCAGATGCAGCCTCACCAGGGCTGAGTAGAGGGGGAGGATCACCTCCCTCAACCCGCTGCCAACGCTTTACCTAATGCAGCCCAGGATACCGTTGGCCTTCTTAGCCACAAGGGCACATTGCTGGCTCATGGTCAACTTGTTACCCACTTGTTTTGGATAAAATTGTCCTTACATCAGAGCACGCATGACAAACAAAACATTTTGGCTCGGATGATCTAAACATTAGGTCAATTTTCTTGATGAGTGCGGTCAGGAATTGTTTGGGGGAAAATTGTGCCAAATGCTGTTTTAGATGAACATGTCATTTGACCATTTACGAGCTTGAAAAAAAAAATGCATCCATACTTATCATGGAAACCATGTCAGGATCTACCACGTTTAAACAAGGTGGGTTGTTAGCACTGTTTGGACAGTGCCTTATATCAAAAGCCATTTATTCTGCTATTACTATTCATTATTCCCTTCAGGGTTACCCTGGATGTTTGAGCTGGGATCTGCCTAATCCCATAAAGCTTGGACTTCTTCTTGTGCCAGACCGGGGAACAAAGTCATAATTCTCCTTTTGCAACCTCGCCGGCCGTTGCTATGGGAATGCTTGCAATATCACAGATTCAGCAGTACAGTTTTACTGTAAGCGCAGGTAGGGGAAGATGATTTTGAAAGGCGAGCTCGCCCTTGTTTGAACACGGCGCTCTGACGATTAGCCAAGGAAGATACCCGTTGCTCCATCAAAGTGACCTCAATGGGAGGTACCCGACGGCCACAGGAGCACCCATGGCTTTGCATTGGGGTACCCAGGCATCAAAAAATTCTGGGATTTTTAAGTTCTCCTGGGATGGTTCAGGGGACGCCTGCTCACGGTGTGGGCTGGAAATGCCCCCTTTGAACACCCGCTGCCTCATCCATCCCGTGGATCGTTGCTGTTCTCCGGAGGAGACTAACGAAGGCTGGATGATATGCAATAGGCTTGCAAGGCAGATATTTAAAGAAATACTTGTTTGTGCTAAACAGTCGGCGCTAGCAGGATTTCGGCAAATACCGGGAGCAGCAGTGGGTGAAGCCAGTGTAGCAGCTCATCACGAGCTATTTGATGCAAATCTCTGCTTGTGCTTTYGGCGCGGTGCAGAGCTCTGCGGGAATACCCTGAAACATGGTGAAACGGAGGCCCCAAACACTCGGGAATGCCAGGACTTTGCAAAGTAGCATCAGGACGCCCTTGACCCCAGTCGGCTACCAGCGCTCGCTGCCCAGAAAAAAAGATGACAACTTTTTCTCCCCCCCTCCGTATTCACTGAAATGATGAAAAAAAATTTAATATATTTTTCCAACCTCGCTGCAGCAAGATTAGCTTGCCTCACTGGCAGGCTGGTAACATTTTGATAACGTCTTTGAACATTAACTGTGCTCGGATGCATACAGAGCATGCTGGGGGGGGGGGGAATTAATGCAGGTGCCCTCCTGCCTCCTCTCTTTTTTTCAGTGCTGCAAACCATATAGTCTTAACRTCGCGCAGGTGCATGCTTTTACACTGCGGCTCTGGGGAAAGGGCTGCGAATGCCACGTCCCCTCTCGGAGCCGTGGAGCGGTTGCCTTCCCACTGCTTCGGGGCTTCCCCTTCTCTTGCCTCCTTCTAGAGAGACAGTGATCGGTCCTAAGGCAGGGTAACAAATCAGCACCCTTTCACTAAGGGAGGAGGGATTTTGCTTTCTCAGCTGAATCCTTCCCACAGAGCCCTACCGCACAGACACACGGGCTGGGAAAGCCTCACGAAAGCATTTAATTCTCTCCCTTCCTGCTCAAGTTGGGTCTGAACGTGCAAGACCGTCTCTGCATCCAACCCGTCCTTGCAGTTCTCCAGCCAATGAAAGTCTGCACATCCTTGGGATAACCTGCTCATTGCCTGAGCAACGAGTTTGCTGGTACCCCTGCAAACCCTTTGTGCTGCATAGGGATGGGGTTTCTCATCATTGCTCAGGCAGGCAGGGAAAATAGCGGATCCTTCTTTTTAAAACCACATCCTCTGTATTAGGAGGTTCTTACCACAACTCCACCATCGTTTCATCTCTGGGCTAACCTCTTCTTCTAAGTCATATTGCCAAACCTCTTTCTGTTCTTACCTTGCTCTCCCATGTCAAAAATACTCTTGAAGAATGGGGGCCAAAATGGGACACTATCGCACAGGAGAGCTCTGTTTCATGTTCGTCCAGCTGGGATCCATGCGCACCCACATGGCCCCACGGTAGGAGTTTGAGCCGGGTCAGACCCCAGCACATGGCCACATTTCCAGTGAATTAGCAGGACGGAGCGTGTGATGTAGCATTTCCGCCAGCTTAAGCTTCATGCTGACCATATGCCGGCTGCATTAGGGTAGGTCAAACCACATCTGGCACGAAGCCTGCTGGAGCAAGGCTCCTTCCTCACGCGTTCAAACTGAGCAAGCGACACAAGGAGGAAGAGCTTGTCCCAAATCAGCACTTTGCTTCGTACAGCTGCATTATGCGTGGCTTCTAATGAGACACTCTGGAGCTGTAGAGCGATGGCATTGCATATTAACGCCGCTGCTAAATGCCTCCCAGACTAACACTTGCCGTTTTGCAATAAAGCCTACTCTTGCCTGGTTCAAATTTGTTCAAACCACTAAAGACTTGGCTTTGTCCCGGTGAACTTTAGAGCAGAACAGCCCTGGCCTTTCGAAAACCCTCAAAAGGGCTGGAGCAGGCACTCAGTGGAGACACCATCATGGCACCCCACATAGGTGATGGTCTTACAGCCAGGTGACACAGGAGCATAAAACCTTTAACGAATGGGGAAATGCTGCCCCAGCTTCTCCCGAGGAGACAGCCCAGTTCTTGCATCCCGGCAGTTCATTTATCCTTCTGAAGCATCACCATTTGCCTGGTCCATATGGAAATTCGTCACTCTCATTCCAACTTTCTTTCCAGGCAGTAAAGATTGTTTCTGGCTCTTGGCTCGCCTGCTGGAGCGCTCACCCTTCCTGCTGTTTGGTTTCATCATCAACAGATCTCACAAACGTGTTTGCTGTTTTCTACCACTAATTGCAAAGGGAACGGTGACAAGAAGTGGGCCCAGGGCATGTCCCTGTGAGACCTCCTTCCAGACACCCTCCTCCTCTGATCGTGGCTCCTCGGGAACTGTTGTCTGGGAGAAAATTTTCAAGGAGCTGTGCTACATGATGGGGACTCTATCAAGACCAAATTGCCTTATTTGCTTCGGAAAATGTCAGGCAAGAGTGAGCCTAGAGCCTTTCTAAAGTCAGAACAGATCACATTCGCTGCTGCTTTGTCATCCATGTGTACAGTTACCTCGTCAAAGAGAGCAATGTGAGAGGTCTGATGTGATCTCTTCTTGACAAACCCATGCCAGGTGGTTTTTTATCACCCTGTTATCTTCCAGGTACCATCACTTATTCCCATTGCTCTGACGGGTTGGGACAGATGGCCTAGGTGAAAATATTGCATAGTTGGACAACTGTTATCAGTAGCTTGCTGTCAAAATAAGAAAGGTCCTGCAAGGGCTGGACATAGGTTTGGTGCTTATTTAGTATTTTCATTGATAGCAAAACTGGTTAGAGAGCTGGAAACCAAAACTATAAGTAAGGAAGGAGGAATTAGGCTTGTCTAAGCTACAGAAAGGAAGACCAGGGTGGGGGCAGAAGACACGCTGAAGTTGTCTCCAGTGCTCTGGTCTTCTGCGAGGCAGCAAGAAGCCACATCCTCACCTTCCGTTTCAATGGGGTGGGTAGGAGGCAAGAGGAAGAAAAAATCTCCTCTACCCACTGTTCCCCTAAGGGAGATGGAGCTCAGGACTTCTCCCACCACAGAGACTCTTCTTAGCAGTAAGAGCACTGTTTTCTCCTGGAAACTCAGTGAGATTTGCTGAGCTGGGCCAGGTGGGCTGCATCTCTACCAATAGCGCCTCTGATGTGGTTGCGGCACTTCAGAAACAAGGGGGAGTGAGTTTCACTTGCTGCCTTGAACTAAACCCACACAAAGCAGGGAGATACCATTAAGCTGAGGAGGATGAGATAAGAAAACGCTTATGTAGACTTCAATTTTTAATTTTTTTATTGGGTGGAACCGCTTACAGAAAGAAAGGGTGACACAGTACTAAAGGAGATGGGGCAGCTGGGATGGATTATTTAATTAAAAACCCCAAGAGTCCCATTTTGGTGGAAAAAAAGTAAAAAGCCTCCTTCACAGGCTGTTCCCAGGCACAGGGTTGGTAAGAACATTGCTCACCTAAAAAGCCCACCTTGCTGGAAGACATTTGCTGTAGCAATCACAAAGCAACAAATACCTGAGGACAAGCAAGCAGAAGGGCCTTTCCCCACTTATTTAAGCCCCCACCAAAGCAGCGTTCCCAGGTGCAGAGAGGACATGAAGACTGCCCCAGTCTGCAACTCAGCTCCTTTCGGATATGGGGCAATGGAGAAATGGGCAATTTGCACACCTGAAAGTCATTAGATCCCCAGGAGTTTTCGTTGCATTGCTCCTCTTTAGCTAAATGTAGCCTCAGAAGAGCTTGGCCTGTCRAGGCCTGCTCACCAGCCTTTCTTTGCTGTGATTATAATCCTCAGCTTCAGATTTTGCCACCTGCACTACATTTCATAAAATTTTAAAGCTAATGCTCTGCCAAACTCAAATGGCACTAGAGCAGATGTTTAAGTGCAGCCTAAGATGAATAAATTATGGGGCTCTGTGTGGAAGTTGCAATGAAGGAAGGAGAGGCTAGATGTTTTTGAACACGGAGGCAATTGATTTAAATGACATTGTCCGCTATAATCACCTGGGATTAGCTCTTTGGACACAGAACGAGAGATGCAGCACTGAAAGACACTGGGCTAATGACAGCCGTGACTTGTGTGCGTGCAATTCCTGCTTGGCCTTTTTAGGGCAAGTTCTGCAGGTCTTATTCCTCCCCATCCTACCTTTAGTGGCAGGCAGGGGAGGAAAGGAAAAACAGGTTTGAATCCTAACTGTGCCCCTGCCTTCCTGCTAACAGCTGTTGTAAGAGCAGCAAGAGACATCAGCCCACCGGTTGGCGCTTCAGTTCATGGGGTGAGAATTTCTCATGTCTCCTGAACATTGAAAGCTGTTTTCTGGCCTCAGAAGAGAGCCCGGCCCCAAAAGAAAGTGGTTTTCCCCCAGCTCTTGCCAGGTGCTGCATGAAGAAGGAAGAACCAACGGTGTAGAGAGGCTGCAAGGACACCCAAGAAGCACACGGGGGATGAGAGGTGTGGGTGATGGGATAACCCTCTGGAGGGAGCACTGAGAGGGGATTTAATTGCAATATATAGGTACCTTCAGAAGAGAAAATACTAGGTGTTAAAGAGCCCTTTGATTTTGCAGAGAAAGGCATAAGAAGGATGAATGGCTGGATACCAAAGCCAGACAACTTCACTTAGGTGCATTTTTTAACCATGAGCATAGTCGCTCCCTGGGGAAGGAGAGGTTTCTCCATCTTTTGCTGTCCTCAGATCAAGGCTGGGTACCTTTCTTGGGGGCAAGATGAGACATTTGGCAAGTATGTCACCGGCCTTGGCTGTTAGGTAGTGACTGCTGAGCCTTCCCTTGCTGCGATGAATAAGTCAGTCCACCTGAGAGAGGCAGCCAAGCCTGGAAACCAGTGCAAGCGCCCCAGGACTGGGAAGCCGAGAGGTTTTGTTCGCTGCTTTGCTAGAGACTGCTGCAACCTAGAGCAGGTTATTGAATGTTTTAGCACAGCGCAGTCCCTCCTGATAGGGTTGGTAACACATTTACCTGGCAGGGCTGAATATATTAGCTTGGGGGAACCTCAGCGGTTGTGAGCGGATGGATCTGGTTATTCCTTTGGTTCCCGAGAAGCTGCTTTTCGGCGAGGCTTCCTTGCGCCCCTCCGGGCAACCTGCCTCCTGGGCGCCGCTGCAGTAAAGAAAATAGGCATACGGAGATGAAAGAAGTTTTCTAATAATCAGAGCAGCCGGGTGGAAAGCTATGGGGAGAGTTTTCGGCTACCAGCAGTGACTGGTTTTCCAAATTGCGCTGAATCAGCATAAAGGAGGCTACAGGGATCTGTGTGCTGCGGAGGCAGGCGCTTCCTCGGGAGTGAATGGCCTCAGGCAGGGAAGTGAGCTCCTGCCCTGCTCCCTTCTCCCCTTCCCGGACCCCCGGCCAACTTTGTGCTGTCGGATATTGTCCCCATAAAAATGCAGACAAGACATTCCCCATCTGTTTTTACTATGCATGCTCATGCAGCAGGTCCGAAATGAAACTTCCAAGATGAATTCCCCCCCGGCAGCACGAGATACAAAGCCCTCCCTGCAGAGAGCAAGCTGCTATAGATGTTYGGCCCATGAGTCTTTCCTCGAATGCTGTTACGTCCTTTTATCTGCAGAAAACAGGCTCCGGCTTCACATTGAGGTCAGAGTTGGCCTCTCAAACCTCTCTCCATAAAAAGTCAAAAAAATAAAAAATCAAAAATCCCCAGACGTGCAGGTGTGGGAGAGTTTAAGAGCAGAAGAGCGGCTGCACAAGGCCAGCGCAAAGGTCTGCCGTGATGCTGCTTCCCAGGGTGACGCTTGCAAACTCCTGTCGTTACCGGGCTCCGGAACTTCCCAAAATGCAGGTGATTTCCCTGAGGGCTCGCAGCAGGATTTCCCAATAGCCAGGCTTGGACAGCCTTTCTCTTAGCTCTAGCTCCGCTCGGCATTAATAAATAACCTAAAAAAGGCGGATGCACTCATCTAGCTTTTTTTTTTTTTTTTTTAAAGTATGTGCAGAGCTGGCCCAGTCCCTCACCCCCACCTCCTTCACCCTGAGCTTTTCGGCCCATCCGGACACCGCCAGGCAAGGTAGAATCCCGTCCTGCCCGTCGTATTTCTTGTGGGTCCTTGAGGTCGCCTCCAGTTTTGCAAAGCCTCGCCACTGCTACTGGGTGCCTTGAGCCGCTCGATGGGCCGGAGAAGTCGGGTCTGGCGCATTTTGGGCAGCTGGYCCCTGCCATGCTGGTCACGGCGGTGGGATGCTCAGGGGAGAGGTGGGACGTGTTTTCTTTTAAACCCTTCTTTTAAATCTTCCTGAGGGCCCAACACGGCCGCTGCAGGGGGTGCTTTACTCTATGGGGAAGCACGTGGTCCCAGCCTGAAACCCTCCACGAAACCACGGCGAGCACCCCGCCAGCACCCGGGGCACGCGAGCTATTTCGTGCCTCGGTGGAGAGAGCAGTTGGGGGAAGGCAGCCGGGCTCCCAGACCCGCTAAGGGAGACAGCTGCGGTCAGCTCGATCCGGGGCTGGAAGTGCAGAGCCCACCGAAACACCCCGGGGAAATGCCGCGTGTCCCCCGCCTCTGCCGAAGGCAGCACCCTTGTGGACACCCCCCCACAGGAGGGACGTCTGAGCAAGACAAGTGCCGCGCTCCGGTCCTGATGCTGCCGGGCGCATCTTACCCTCAATGGGGCCGGCCGATGGCTGCTGCAAGCCACCTGGAACAGCAGGATCCCCCCCACGCCGGGGGGAGGCRACAACGGCACCAGAGGGGCTTTGCAGCATCACGGGCTGCTCGCCGTGGCGGGCTCGGGTAGAGCGTCAGCCGACGAGCAGACGCTCCCGTTTCTCCTGGATGGGGTGGAAATGCCACGCTGGCCGCTGGACCCTACCGGCGCTCGCTCCTCCTCCAGCCGGTGAGGCCGGGATGCCTGCCATTGCCTCTGGCTGGGGTGCCGATCGGAGGCGGTTTTGCGTCCCCCACCCCGATTCAGGCCGACAACTGGGCCTCAGCATCAGCTGCTTGCTGCTCAGCATCAGCCTTTCAGCAAGCGGCAGGTGCAAGCGGTGCCACCCCGGGGCTGCACGACAGTAATCCTCGCTCCCCCTCCTTCCACAATAGCGTCCGCTCGGCTCAAGGAGGTTTTTGTCTCCCCGCTCGCAGTTGCGAATTCTTCTCTATTGAGGGGGGGGGGGAAAAAAACAACAAACCAAACTCTGCCCCCATCTTCCCGCCCAGCACCGGCTCAGGAGGAGCAGAGCTGGAGCGATTCATACTCAGCAGGAGGACGCGGAGTTTGGCCCAAGCAAGCCGCCRCCGTGCAATCCCCGTACAGCAAAAACGAGAATCGACGCCGCTTTTGGTATGCGTCACCTGACGCTCAAATTGCAAAGCCCGACGCAGGAGTGAAACATCGCCCTCCTCCCCGACATTACCACAAGCCTCCCTTCCCCTCGTGGCCCGGCCCCGCGACCGCAGCGGGAAGGAGAGGGGGCCTTCCAGGGAGCTGGGGAAGAGCCGGGCTCTGGAGGGAGCCGTTAAGAGGGAGCAGGTTGATCCTGCAGCAAAGCAGCAGCCTAGAAACCCCAGGAGGAGCAGGGACAACTGCTGCCCTGCCTGGGACACTGCATGAACGCAGCTCCCTCCCCTACATCTGCTCGCTATGGCTTGACCTTGCCGAACTACACGGGATCCCTTTTAACTGCTGTTTGAATCTGCGCGGTAGCTGCAGCCCCATTTGCAAACAGCGCCTTAGATGGAAATCRTGGCTGGTCGTATTGCAACTGTGCCCCTCAACAGCAGCAGACATACTTTAAAACAAATGCCCCTGCTTGTTTTACAAACGTAACATTACCCCCACACCGTAGGTGCCTCTGTTTAAAACTCCAGTTTTGGACAAGGCTTGGAGAAGCCGTGGTCCCATCTGCCCCAAAAAGCATGAGGCAGGGCACTGGAGATGTAACAGCCTATCTYTTATCTGCTACATCTCCCACCCCAGTGGTAGTGAGAAGGATTCGTTCGTGTTCTTCCACTTGCCTTTCCACATGAGTTTCTGCATCAAATGCATATCTGTGTGGTGTCCTGGCCGAGCCCAAGCTCAGCACAAGCGTAGCTTTTACACGTCTAGCTTGCGCTTCCTGCGCACGGCTCCAGAAAGGGCTCCCAGAGCAAAGCAGCATCAATTAAGGACAGGCAGAGCAAAAGTTTCCTCTCGGGAATGCCATCAGTATTCATCACAGCTCAGTTGTGCAGCTGAAGAGCTAGCAGAGAGTGGAGCTGTGGCAGGAAACCCAGGCAGGAGGGCATAACCCAGACTTCCTCCATGTCCAACGCTTAAAACGGTTCAAGAACCCGCTCTTTGCTTTGAAAGTCTTGGTCTCGCACTCCCAGCCCCGCTGCCAGAGCTGCAGCCGAGTGAGATCCTCAGATTAGCACGTCTTCGGGTCCAAATTAGCCAAGGGCAAATGCAGCTTTCTCAGCACAACACCTTCAGCTGCAAAATTCACCCGTAAAAGATCAAACAGAGTCAAAGCTTTGCTACCTTCAGGACATGCTTTTCTTTCATCAGGTTTTCAGCCTTGGGGAATGGAGGTGCAGAGCAGCTCTGATCACACACCACAAGAAATAAATCACCTGAGCCGGGTTCCCTAGGAGCAAGCAGCTTCAGCAAGTGAGCAGAATGTGGTTTTTCTTCCCTCAAGAAATCAATAAACTGCTAATTTGCAAAACCTACCCAGCTGCTATGGGACGGATGCTTCACGTGCACAAAACAATTACGGCAGAACCTCAAAACTCATTCGGCTTGCAGGTACTGTTGACCACAAGTTCTCAACCCTCTCTTCCCTAGAACAGGAAGCACGTGCTTCTAAAAAGCTATAAGGAGCTTGCTTACAAAATACCCCCACTCAAAACCCCCACGTTCTCAACGTGCACTGTTAAAATGAACTTTATCTTTAGTTGGGTGACTAATTTCCTCCACTCTCCAAGCTGCTTTCTCGCCCTGACCCAGTTACTCAAGGAGCCAGCTAGCTGCAAACTGGGCAAGTATCTTCAAAACGAAGAGAGGTGCAGCATACCTAACCCTGCTCCACAAGCAGCCAAGCGCTTATCACGCCAGGACAATTGCCATTATAAATTCAGAGCAACAGATACCATTAAGATTGTGTCTAGAGGCACAGTGCCCTTGTACGTTTTTCCTATTAGCTCTGCCGCTCTCCAGAGGAGGCCTGAGGCACCTGCCAGATATACCACTATATATATTTTTATCCTTTTAAAACAATTAAAGCAAGTGGGGGGGGGGGGGGAAGCTGCAGCCGGTAGGGAAGAGGAAGGGAGGACAAGGGAAGGCAGTACTGGCCCCATTCCCTCCGCGGCAGGTACCAGACGAGGTCCGTCCCTGCCCTCTGCTGGGAAACACCCCGCAGGAACACGGGTCACCCAGCAAAAGCGCATTTCTTTATTAGCACTGCATAGAGATTAAACTCCTGCTCACCTCCCAAGCCTTCCCCACCGCGCYGGGAGCCTCTCTCTCTTTGTTTTTTTAAATACCCCAGCGAGAACTGCTTGGCCCGAGGAACAGCAGCCCTTTCCCAAGGCAGCCCGTTCAACATCCATGCAGCGCTGCTCTGAAGGTGCCTGAAATTTGATTAACATAACCCTTAAGATTGATGAACCTCTCCCTTCACCCTACCCCACGGCATGTTAGACATTGATTCATTTTACCTTTAACTTGGAGCTGCTGATCAGCCTAGAAAAAGTGAGGCATTATTTATTATTCGTATTAAAAACAAGCCACTCCAGCATTTGCAGGGCAGGTTTAAAAAGCTGCAGTCCTTTCCAATTTAGAATATGTCTTTTTAAGCAATCTGAGTCTCTTGCAAGATCCTGACGTTGTTCAAACATTCATTTCAGAGAAGCTCCTCTGGCCAGAGACAGATCACAACACCATGATGCAGAGCCAATGCTCTTTTGAGCATCTTTGAGCAAAATTACAGTGATTCATGCTCCTGTCAAAGAGCTAAAAACACAGAGGTAAAATATGAGTTTCCAATATGTGCTAGAGACACTGTACTCCTGCTCTTTGCCACCCCTGCAAGTGCTCCCACCACCTCTCAGCTGGAGAGCTGCCGTTTGGCTGAGACACGGAGGCTGCACCTGCTCCACGGGGCAGATGAGCCCACGGCACTGCTCGCTGCATACGTGCCCTGGCCACAGCTTGCTTGCAACTGGGGGGGGGGGGGGGGGGGGGGGGGGGGGAAGGCCAGACCTCAGATCTGGAAGGAAATGTGGGTGCAAAGGCAGGGAGGGCATTCTGCTGTGCTTCCCTTGCCTGGGCAACTGAGGGGCCACAATGGCAGGACGAGCCGAAAGCAGCCTCCTTGCCACGCGGGTATAGGCTACAGGACGGGGGCTTGGCCATTTAGGGCTGCATTACTCATCGCCGGGGGAATCTGCAATCCAAACTACTTGGGCAACTCCAAAACCTCCTGCCCGAAAGCTTCCGTGGGACACCAGCTCGGGGTGCAGCAACTGCAGCAGTTTTGTACGCACCTCACTTGCGCTGCGAGGTCCATTCTCAAACCATTTTTGGGTACAGTTCAAGGGGGTACGCTTGACAAGCAAAGCCACCTATGTCCACACTGTCCTGATGCCCATCTCCACTAGCTTTACCCAGAGATTTACACTTACCCAACACTGAAAATTAATCCCTGGGACAACTGCAGAATGACAGCCCTCCAATGTAGCTGAATGTACATGAAGTTTAGGAAGAAGGTACTGCCACTGTGATTTTAGAAGCTGTTTCTAGTTCCAAAGGAACTGAAGTTTTATTGGCCTTTTGTATAAACACTTGGTGACCCAGCTGGCAATACAGGAAGGTGAATTTTTCTTCAGTCTGTGGCAATTTAAAATTCAGTATTAGTTTCTGTCACCTAGGACAGACAGATGGCAACTACAACCAAAAACAACACACAAAGCTTTAAGCTTTTCCATGTTAAAACTATTGGGAGGTTGCCTATATGGTAGCTGTTTAATTCATTCCTCCGTCATGTTTACAACAGCCCATTTTCCTTCATGATTCACTCTCTGAGGCTGTAGCACGCACTGCAGTTTTCCTTAGTAAGACTAGGTATACATTAATTTGATGTATTTAATACTCCCTGAAAACATCCACGAATACTGTTGCACTCACTCTGACTCCCTCTAGTCAAGCAAATGTGGAGTGTAAGTACATGCTTTTTACCAAAGGAACAACCTACAAACAAACAAAAAAACCCCCACAAATCCCAACCCAAAAGTCAACCTCCTTCTGCCTGACTTATTCATGGATATCACAGTACAGGTCTGACATTTTAACTGTTCCCAGAATGATGGATGGTGACACCTCTGAACAGATAACACAGCAGGAGGCCGTCAGTCAGAAGAGCAAAGACTTCAGGCTGCACTGAAATATCTCGAGAAGCAGCCGGGATAGGAAAGAAAGTGTGCAAAGAAATAGAAGTGGTGTTTTAATGAGGTTTTAGTAATCACAGCCTAAAACACTGCTTGTATGGCTATGATGCTTTGACGTTCATGATAGCTACCCCCCATGATTCGGCTGGCATTGAGTTCCCCAAAATGGAAGCTATTAATCCCACGGGAATGTCGCAATGGGAAATTCCTCTGTCCAGCAGGAGTAYGCTAAATGCTAGCTATTTAATGGCACTCAGTTTTTAAAGAGAGCAAAATTACTCCCTAGCCTGTTTTTCTGGATTGACTTTCCGTACTCAGCAACAGCTGCCTCCTGTTCCAGGCATACTGTTCAGCAGCCTGCTCTGATGGTGATACGTCCCCTGGATGAACCTCAGCTCTGTAGCACTGAGAATCCGGATGGCTTATGAACAGGATGAATCAGGCTGATCGTGAGAAGAAAAAAAACCACATTTTTCCTTCTATCCTATCGTCTGATTCATTCTATCAGCAAAGCCCAGCCCAGCAGCATCTGTTCACAGGGCAGACGGGAAAGAGTCTACAAGCGACAATCCCAGAATCACAAGCAGGAAGGAAAAGTTGTGCACCCCAGCTCTACAGTCAAAGGCCTCTTGGTAGTCAGGGTGCTGTCCCTCCCTGGTTGATATTACTTAAAAGCAGCATTAAATGCCCGGCCAATGATAAGTCTGCGCACTTCGCTGGTGCCTGCCCCAATCTCATAGAGCTTGGCATCACGCAGGAAACGCCCCATCGGGTAGTCATTGATGTATCCGTTCCCACCTACAACCAAAAAGAAGTCACAAGTCACATCTCTGATTTCAGGGATGAGGAGTGGGAGAGGCACTGCTCTTGCACTGTGTTTGGCTCTCTGCAGCAATCACTCAGTCTCTTCCTCAAAGAGGCAAACACTGCCAGTGACTGCACCTTACCGAGACACTGAATCCCATCCAGAGCCACCTGGGTAGCACATTCTGCTGAATAGAGGATCACTCCGGCACAGTCCTAAAGGAGAGACAAAAATCACTGACAGAGTCAGGAAAGGTGTCACCTGCCCTTCTCCAGTCTCCATGTTGCTCTGACCTTTCCATAACTCTGCAAACACCTGCTAGCAACTCTGAACTACTTCACCACCAAGGCACAAATTCATTCCCCAGCATGGAAGAAAACTCAGCAGTCTTTCTGTCACCGCAGAAGACTTGTATCGGGTCCATAAAGGCCACATGAAGACGGAACAAAAGAATGCAGGAGGGGAGCAGGTCTCTCTCACGAATGCACATCATGCCTAAAGGACACCAATGTGATTTGATATGGGATGCAGGGCTCTGTTTTCCAACTGTTAAACACTTGGTCCCCTACTCTGACTGACATGTGGTGACAGTGCCAGTTGTGGAGATGACAACACCTTGGAATGACTGCTGTAACTCCTTACAATAGCCAGGATATTGCGTTTGGGCTCCCAATAAACACCTACCAATGCTGCTAAATTTGCTGCCTTGGGGAACTAGGCTTTCTTTTGCTTTAGGGGGGGGGAAAAAAAAGTACTTGGAGAGCTGCGAGTTGAAACCCACAGTACAGAACCTCCACCTCACTCACAATTTGGGACCAAAATGAAAGGAACTCCCCTGGCATACAGAGTCCATGTGGAAGCAAGCTCACCTTTGCATTGAAATGGCCTTGGTCGCAGGCCTTTGCCACGTTGTAGACATACTGCCGACATGCCATCAGCCGGGTGTACATATCAGCCATCTTGCCCTGCATGAGCTACATGTCGCAGCAGGGAAAAAGAGATGTTTTACAGTTATTAAAACAACGCAAGATTGCAGAGAGCGAGGGAAGATTATTTTCCGCATGAGCACTGGGGATCCTAATGGTTCTTACAGGGCATTCCCTGTGCTGTCAAGTAGAAACTGGACAGCTGAAAAGAGGTGGATGCAGTGAAGAAGCCAAAGGATCTGTTGATTCATGAACTCCCAGATTTCAAGGCCAGCAGAAACATGCCATTCCCCATCCTTCACCCACCAGTAGAGGGTGGCCTCAGATAAACAGGCTCACAGGGATGCTTTCACCTTCTCATCACATCGTTATATCATGCAGCCCAGGAAAAGCTTCAGACATCTTTCTCCATGCAAAGCCCCAGTTCTCCCATGACAGAGCCACTTGTCTTCTCAGGGTGGGTTTTTTTTTTGTCTTTTTTAAAAGAGAAAATAAACAGCATTTGTAATCACTTTCCTGTCTCACCTGAAAGTGGCCAATTTTCTGTCCAAACGCTTCTCTTACATGTAGGTATGGAATTGCATGATCAAGTACAGCTTGCATGAGCCTAGGAAAGACATAGATATGCAGGAAGGGAAAAGGAAGGGGAAGAAAACAGAATAATTAACAGACAAGCAATAATTAAGTCTTGGAAGCTCAATCTAAGACAAAAAGGTTCTCAGGCACCTAGAGAGGGATGCTACTGCCTTCCTATAGCTACACTCAAACAACGCTAAAACTAAAATCCAAAGGTCCCGGTTTTCTGCCTTATGCTCTACACACTGCTTATTTGGGACACATCTCATGGTAAGGTCTTACCTTCTTAATTCAGGGGACTGAGATGAAGGGTTGAAGAGCTCTCTTACAACTGTAGCTAGGACAGTTTGTGCTGCCTTGCATCTCCAGAGAAGACCAACTCAAGGAGTACTAGCTAATACTACAAAAAAAGTGCAGATGAGAATGAGAATGGTGAAAAATCCTCCTCCTGCTTTATGGAAGATAAGTCTTTCCATATAAGGGTTAGTACAGAGAGACCACTTGGGGGGGCAAAGGGACTGTAAGGTAAAAAGAATTACTAGGGAGCCTAAGGACTGAGTAAATGAAGAACAAACCTTTTACTCAACCCAGTGGTCCTTCTATGTGAGAGCCTGGATAATGTTTTAGACTTTAAAGAAACTGTGCCATAAACAAGGAGTTCGTTATTCCAAGCAAGGTAATGCCATCCCTGGAAATGTTTAAATCAAAACTAGTTTTTCAGTCCAGGGAACAGCGTAGCCTGTGCTACACTGGAGGGCAGGAATTTTCAAATTTTCCTTTTGGCATTGTGTCCTCTACCCCTTGTCACTCAGAATACGTTCTATACAGATGTTCTCAAGCCGAGAAAAACAGCATGAGCGATGGGGAGGTGAGGAGAGCTAAAGGAAAAGGTAAAAAACACGCAGAGCAGAAGCAGAGTGAGCTGTGGTTGCCAGGGGGTGCCAACTGAGTGACTGCCTCTCAGGAGGGCCCTCAGACAGGAGACGATTACAGCCGTGAGCAGCTAAGACACGGCTGAATAATTCTCAGCGGCCACAGGATCTCCCTGCTCCTGCCTCCTCTGCACAACTCTGACCCAGCCACCTCCTCCCAGTTCTCCTTTGCTCTCCATGCCTGCCCAACAACTCAGTTCACCATCCTTCTGAGAGGTGCAACCCCAGTTTGAGACCCACCACACTAGGTGATCATGAAAGACTCTTCTGGTCTTAAAAACCTATGAAAGATGAAAAGAACCCTTACCCCAGTGGCCCACCAGACAGCACAAGTCTCTCCAGGTCCAAGCCGCTCATCAGAACGTAGACTCCTTTGCTCAGCTGCCCCAAGACATTTTTGACTGCAATCAGCAAAGGAAAGCGACTTATTTATGTGCAAAACTGAGAAGATAAGTGGTTGTCTGAGGGCCTACATTCTCTGGGGATTCAAACTGTCAGTCACTTTCACCTTCCTATCTGGCTTGAGACACAAGCATTCAGGATGAGCTGGACAGGCTCTGAGTTTTGACACATTCCTTCTACTACTGAAATATCTTTTCAATCCAGCCAAAGTCAAAAAGGGCAGTAAAGGGTTAAAACGTGCATTCACAGTCACTGCTATTCTATTGCCTGCTTTCTAGAGAATAAGGTGCTCTCCAGAGATCCTCCAGGCTTAACATTTGTATCAACAAGAATAGGGAACTTAATAGCCTGGGAGGACGAAGTGAGAGTCCTCTTCTCCAACCCATTAGTTTCTATCTAACTCAAACTGACAGTGACCAAAAGTTGTTACCATACGATGCCTACGAATCATGTATTTGAAATGAATGAATCCCGGTCTGATACACTCAGGCCATCTTTCTGGGCATTCCTAAAATAGAAAACCGAAGTTACACAGTCAACCAGCCAAAACTCACCACTCATCACAGGTCGGGGTGATAAACATTGTATTTTTCAATCTCAGAAGGCCAAACAGGCATTATCCCCCTTTCTGTGAAGAGGGCTGAGCAGAACATTGCAGTTGTTACAAATACATGTTTTAAAAGACAAGTGACTATTCCTGTGAAAACGGAACAGGAAAATAGCCACATTAGATAACAAGTTGAGAAGAAGAAACTTGGAAACCCATGTTACTTGGGGACAGTCTAAAGCATGTGCTGATGTTCACAAGCATAGAAGGAGAGAGAGGAATAAGACGACTCGTCTCCTCAGCAAGGCCGTCCCCTTACAGTCAGAGCGGAACTTGAAGCCTAACAACTGGGCTTGGTAGATGGACAGAGATTATCCATGGATCATGTCGTATAGAAGAACTGACATATACTTCAGGCTTTGATCACAAGAGATCTGAGAAATGTGATATGCAAACTTAAAGTGAGACAGGACTTGTGGACCCAGACAGATATTCTCCTGAAGCAAACAATCTGTTTTTCAGTGGCAGAAGCTAAAGGACTGCAATATCTCCTGCTTATTGATGAGTATGTTGACGAGTTGTATGGAGAAGTGCAGCCTCTGCAGGACTGTCATCATGTTACGGGAGCTAGGAAGGAGAATGAAACTCAGCTCTCTGAGAAAAATCTTAGAACCTCTATAGATGAGAAAAAAAAATACTAATAGCAAATGCTGCTTTAAAGAACAGAACCACCACCATTAGTAACAGTAAAATGATGAAGCTGCTCACAAGTGAYGACACCTCATAGCTGAAAAGAGGATTGAGCAGCCTGAACGTTTTCCTGTATGTCCAGGGAAAAGGGATGGGAAAGCATGCAGTGGGCTGAAAGATATGTGTGCTGACTGCACGAGGTGGGGCAGTCTCACAGCATTAGAACTGTCAGGGCTTTGAACCCACTTTTACCAATGCAACATGCCCAAGTGAATCCACAGAAAACGCTTACTATGAAAGAAACACCAGACACTCAGTGGAGCACAGTGAAACCCCACATATTTTAAAAGTGGATAGAATTGTAGTACTAGAGGACATTTTGATCATCCTGCAGACATATGAAAAGGCATCAGACTGGTTCAGCTTCCAAGCCAGAAGATCAGAAGCTGTATTAATGGCTAGAGTGCAAAGTGCGCTAACTTTCAACACTGCAGTGATGCGCTTCTCTGAGTTATCACAAAATAGAAGTCCTGTTACCACAAGAACATGCTGTTCTGTACGGATGATTACCCAGGAGATGATCTGAAGGCTGAGGCACTGGCCTTTCTGCTTTCAGAGTGTAGGGATCCAGTAAAGTTAAAAATGTCAGATTTCAGCTGAAACTCTTCGGCATACTGCAAAGTAGCTTTTGTTAGTATATGGGATGCAGAAGAGTTACTTGTTCTGCAGATTCGTAATTATGATTTTCAGGAATTCAGATAAGGGATCACCTCCATTTGCCATATAGTGGCTTTGAGTTTTCTTCTATCAACAAAAATAGCCATTGGAGTAACAAAAATAGCTATTAGTGTTGCCCCTCATAAGGCACATCCACCATCCTGCTGTCCTAACTAAAGGGGAAGTGATGTCCTTTTTCAGGCCCTAATCCCAGGAAAGTTCAGAAATGTTATAGGCAAACCAAAAATCTGTCAGGCAGTCTCCAGTGATTTTGGAGAAGGGAAACTTCAAGGCTAATACACTCTTCTGTATACTAGATGGGGAGCTCTAAAGGCAATAACAATCAGCAGTTTCTTTAGAAGCATCATTCAAGCTTTGCAAAAGCAGTGGTTAAGAGCTGTGTCCCTGAGGGTGAAACAGGAGTGATCTAACAAGGGACGTGCTCATTCAGTAGAATCCACCAGAGAGCACAGCACTTTTCTGATTTCACCAGCTCTCCTGTGAGGCTGCCAAAGAGCAGATAGCTATCTGGAAAGCCCTCTAGGACAGTCTGAACATGCATGTAATTGGTGATCCAGGCTGTCTGACCAAGAAGAGAGGGACCCACCATACGCATATGGCCATGACTTGAACCCAACTCACCTGGGATCTTGCAGTCTTCAAAGATCAATTCACAGGTATTAGACCCTCTCATTCCCAGCTTATCGAGCTTCTGGGCTGTGCTGAAACCTGGCATTCCCTGCAAAACCACAACAAGAAAAACAGATTTCAAACCTCTCAGTTCTGAAAGGCTAAATAAAATCATTACAGACTTATAAAGTTTCCCTGACCACATGAACACAGGCAGTATACCGGAAGGGAGTCAAAGTGACCCACCTGCTCCTGGAACAAGCACAGGTGTAAATGCAAGTGGGAAGGAAGCAAATGAGCAGGGAAACATGCACACCTGGGGGCACCATGCTAATTAGGCAAGTGAAACCATTTTCTAATGCACATAAATACTCAATAAATAATGATCTGGCCAGCTGCCAACACTGGCCCTGCTCTAGAGTAAGGATTACAAACTTTGGCCAGTGACTGAACTATTCTAGCTGCTAAGCTGGGTAAGTCCATCACAAGGTTTTCATTGAACTCAGATTTTTACATTTCCAGTATAATTTCTTTTATCATAACTTCCTGTCTTCATGAAATGCCTTGTTCTTTCCTAGTGGTAACAGACCTGTGCATAGTATATCACCAACTAACTAGAAGGAGAGGAGGAAAAGAAGAAAAAAAAAATCCGTGTTCCCCAAGGGGTCCCTGCATGAAGACCTGACTCTGCTCCCTTTGGCATGCTTTGTGTGCATGCTTCTGAAGGGACAGTGCAAGAAAGACCAAAAAATTAATAGAGTTATTTTAATGTCTCAACATTAAAAATGCAAGAATAGATAACTGGATAGTACAGCAGATCTACAAGGCCTCCAATACCCCTGACAAATTTTGGAAACAGGCAAGCCCTTTCATATTAGGCTTTTGTCCATTTTCTCTACATTTCTAGACCAAAAGACGAGTTACGTGCATAGATGCAAAATCCAAAAGCTCCCAGCTCATAGTGCAATATGCCATATTAGTGAGGCAGGGGACTAATCTCATGGGTTTGTAAAATTCAGGAAGGGGGTAGTTTGCCTTTGAGCAAGGGGCTGGCAGTTTATCAAGAGGAAAATAGCTGATTTCTAAATGAGCCAGTTAGGGTGAAGGACAGCAGCTCCAACACAGCCTAAAATAAAACTGAGAGGCTTATTATACTGTAACTTAAACCTACCTTCTCCACAATGAATGCAGTTATACCGTGGGAGGCTGGAACAGCATTAAGGTCAGTTTTAGCATAAACAATGAGAACATCTGCATCTGGCCCGTTGGTGATCCAAAATTTGCTCCCATTCAAAACAAAATAGTCCCCTAGAAGCACAGAGATGCATGCAATCTGTTAGCTCACAACAGAACACCACCGCTCCCTTCACCCAAATTATTTCAGAAGAGGCTTCCAAGGATGCTCTCTAAGACTTCACAAACAGCATACACAAAGTCCTTTCCAAATTCAAGAAAACTTGTTTCCTTTGTTTCTAGAGCCCAAAGATTGAGTTTAATGAATGCCTGACAAACTAAAGCACCTGGCACTGCTTCCAGCATACCACTACCTTCCACCTCCATAACCAGAAGTGAGAGACCAAAAACGTGTCCACTTCGGTACATCCAACCACCCATCCCATGTCTTCACTATCTCGCTTTTATCATACACTGCGACTTTTCTGGGAGGCAGCACAAGCAGGAGCCTGGGAACATGGCTGGGGTATACCCAAGACTGAACACCTTTCAGAGTATTGGGGAGGTTAATATAAATTTAGAAGAGACATTATTTATGCTGGCCAGGAGAAACACTGGCAAGACCTATCCAGGTAGCATATGACATGGTTTACCTTTTCTATCTGCCTTCAGCTTCATGGAGACAACATCAGATCCAGAATTGGGTTCACTCATTGCTAATGCTCCAATGTGCTCCCCACTGATTAGCTGGAAGGAAAGACAAACATAAGAAAGGGAGGGAAAATTGTACTGTTGCATTTCCGTTCCCTCTTCAGTCTGTCTTTTTCTGCACTGAAGCTCAATAGCAGTTGTTCTGCTTAACCGGCAAGTGAGGACTCTACCTTGTTCCCAGTACAGTCCTTGCAGCAAGCTCCCTTGTGCTGCTGTGCTGAGGGAACAGAACCAAATCACAGTGGGATGAGCTGGATGACTCAACTCATGTCTGAGTTAGTGTTTTAAAAGCAGAGCTGTACTCATCTATCTCCAGGAAGGTGCCAAAAGAACCATGCAGGCAGCCATATGCCTCTCCCAAACTCCTTGCTCTGTGCTTTATGACTGCCCTTTTAAATAAACTGCAGTGGTTAAACACAAAAGGCCAATGAGGGGGATGAATAGAGATTGCAAAGTGCTTAGCAATGTGCTCATAGCTTGGTCCCCCTACACTCGTGCTAGGATAGCAGATGGACACCCTCCTTCTGTGCCTGCTCATGCCAGGCTCTGGCATAGCTGTTGCTTCCTCTTCTCTGTTCCTTTCATCCTGCCCTTTTCTCCTTGCCTTTTCTTTTTTTTCCCCTGTGTATTTTCTTCCATCTTGTCCTCCTTATGATCTCTCACTTTTAAAAAACAGTTTCAATACTAGAGATTATGTTCAATCAACTCAATCCATCAGTGGATTTTAACAGAAGACTTGGTGACAGGCTGAAAACTAGTTAGTGTCACTGTACAGAACAGCAAGACTTGTCTTTGGTTTATCATTAAGTACTCTCAAGAACCAGGATAAGTTAAAAACTAAAATTGTTGCCTATCTCATATTGAAAGCCAGTGAATAAGGGCATTAAAATACATCTGAGGAACAACTATGACATCTGGGGTTACGTACTGCCAGATTGCACAAGAATGCTTTGAGGAAGCAATAGAGCGCTTTGTAAGCGGTTTAATTCTAGTCTTTTGGGCTAATAATTTTAATAGCTGGGATTCAATGTACTGGCTTTGTTTCTCTAGATGTTTAAATATTGAAATCTCTTTAACAGACTTTTGGGTTACAAACACGAATGCCCCCTGAATGATGAAGATGATTCCATATAATTAATTAGCATAGGCAAACCAAGCATTCAGACAGTGAAAATGCAAAATGTAGAAAATAGGAACACAGCAAGTTTTGTCCAGAAATCTTGAAGTGCTTTGGGAAGTTGGAAAAACATCATCCAGCAACACCTCACAGCCCCATTTTGTAACACAGAGAGACTGACTGCCTGTCCAAGGTCACCCAGCCAGCCACAGGTCACACCAGGAATAACTTACTACCCTATCCACTGGACCATGCTGCCTATAAGCACTGACCCTGAAAAAGGCTGAAATATGACAAATAAACAAGTTCTGAATTGGATTAATATGACAAAAGCAATCATATTAATCTGGGGAAGGGCAAGTTTGGTAAGTACAATATTTCCTAAAGCACTGAAACCAGCTGATCCTTAAAATGCTACACACCATGAAAGACAAACTCATCCTTGCACGCAGCTGTACAGAAAAGAGATACTAATCTGCTGGCTTGCTGTGCCCTAGAAAACTTTTCCAGGGTCTTGTTCTGTTGCTACCTACTTGAAACAAAGCAGAATTCTCTCTTCTCTTTTTCTGAGAATCTTTTCATAAAGTAATTCATGCTACCGGAGAAACGTGATAGATACGGTGATAACACTGACTCTTCTCACCTGAACTGCACATAAGAGCCTGATCTTCATGAGGTCTTTCCTGCTAATATTAAGAGGAAGAGGCTGGCACTGAACCAGTGTAGGGAAATGACAGCAACAGAAGCTTCATCCCAGCCCAGTTCAGCGTATACAGCTGACAGGCACACAAACCTGAGGTAGTGCCAGACCAGATCAGCAATGGCAAACTGTGAAGTCCCGTGAACTTTCTCATACTTTTAGTGTCCTAAATCCCACAGTGATGCAAAATGCATTATATTTTCCTCACATGACTCATATTTCCTCACACAGTGCCAAAACCCCAGATCTTTCTAATTTCACCTTCTCTTCCAGTCATATACCTTGGGTAAGTACTGCTCTTTTTGTGCTTCGTTGCCGTTCCGCACTAGCTGGTTAATACAAAGGTTTGAGTGGGCACCATAACTGAGTCCAACAGCTGCTGATGCACGAGAAACTTCCTCCATCACCAGCACATGGTCCAGATACCCCATAGCAGATCCACCATATTTTGCTATCAAAAAAAAAAGAAAAAAAAGAAAAAAAAGAAGAAATACTCACATTAATCATCATGAAGTAAATCACACATACACAAGACTCCCAGGCTGGGCTGTCTTGAGTGATGCCCGAGACACACGAGGGCTTCTGTTTCTGACTGACACTATCCTTAAGCTGCCAACACTTGCACAATAGTGCAGCTTTCACATCAACCATACTCAAGCGTAACGTTAATGCTATCATGAAGATTAAATCACAAATATGTAGAAAGAACAAATAGAAAGGACGAAACCTGTTTCAGAGAAGAGTCAATATTAGACAACCTGTGGGAAGGAAGCTAGCGGAGGGAAATGTCAAGCCACTTCCAATCGCAGGAGCTTCGGGAAAGACCTCTTTTATACTAGTCAAACAGAGAAGTGGCAACCTATATTAGGTGAGGGGACAGAGGAGTACTGGCAGAATTTGTGAAGTCCAAACGTTTGTTGTAACAAGCACCCCAAACAAATGAGGAACCCTCAAGTTGCTCAAAATGTGGGACATTATGAATTTCTCTATGTCCACAAGTGTGTAGAAGGCCAGCATTTTGAGTGACAACTGATTTGGAATGGGTAAGATCCCGAAATTAAACTGCTATACTCCAACAGTGGCAAGAATATGGAATTCAACATAGGATGAAAGGAGACAGAGCAGCACAGCCATCATAACTGGGAATCTAGTGAAACACATTGAGCTAAGTCTAAAACTGTCAATCGATAAGATTAAAGACAGGGTAGAAAAGGAAGAGAAAGAAGGTAGGAAAAGAGAAGGCTGAGAAATACATAATGGCCTGGAACAGGCTGAGAACCCCTTATAAATATATACACACTATGTATGTATGCATACACACACTCACATCCAGAAGTAAAAGCTTGGTTTTACAGGCAAGAAGCAAGTGATTGTATCAGTAAGAAAGGAATTAAACAGGGTACAGACACTGCAAACTAGTCAGAGAGGTCATCTGGGAGCACTTAACAGCCATCAACAAGAATGCTTTAAGGAAGCAGCAACAACAGTAAGAGCAAATATGTTTGTCCGCTCAGCAGAGTGCTCAAGAGCTGAGTGCATAACCTGGGCTGAAAGAGAGCTACTGCCCCTAACTCAACAAATTAACACAGCAGCCACTGGCATCGGGTACAGCCTTTCAGTACTCATTTTGACTCCCATCTGTATATGCAGGGCACTTTATCCGAAATCTCCTCTCTCTACTTCAAATCAGGGTTTGTGTTTTTACCATCAATATCTTGGAAGAAGGGAATCCTGGAAGCAAACAGGAATGTTGGACACAAGGTGAAGGTAGGTGAATGCAGATAAATGGAGTTCCTCATTTCTAGTTTGGGCACTATGGCATTTAACAGCTTCTCTCATACACCAAAACAAGAGAGTTTTTTGCACATATACTACCGACTGGGTTGGATGCTATTGTCTCAAAAAAGGAAAGTTAACTGCCTGCTTTAAGCAGTACAGGCCTATGAATGCTCTGTACCACAAAAGCTACAAGAAAATAATCCTGCCAGACAACTTATGTAATACAAACTACAGTGTGATCTAGGGACGGTGCACTTCCAAAATGACTCTTTATACGTGACATGCCTGTATTATCGTTCCATAGCAGCTATACATTTGCATTTCCTAACGTAGCTCTTTATAAAATAAATGCAAAATTACAAAGCAGCACAGTGTGCTTAGTTTTAAAAATGAAACAAAAAGCACTGTCATTTCAAATGCTCCCTAATAGAGTTGATCCACTGGTGCCTGCCTAATCAATCACGTACTCCCATAAGGTTTTATACTATCTTCACATCCTCAACTCCAGTCTTCACTGTGTACAACAAATCCGATGCCGACAAGGAAACTGCACTTAATTATACAATGAAAAATCATAAGACAAAAATGTTTGGGTGTAGAAAGGTTTTAGAGGTAAATCTTTGAGGAAATCAAAGTGGACAGGACTCATGAGGAGATGGCTTATTTATAATGTGGGAAACTGCTGTAAGCCTCAGGCACAACATCAAAGAAAAAAGGTAAGAGTGAGAAAAAAAAGGAGCAGCAGTAAATTGGGAAGAGTAAAGAGAAAGAAAGCAGGACTACAGACTCTTTCAAACACTCTCAGTGCCACTGAAAGAAATGCAGAGGCATTATTTCAATGCATTGCTATTCAGCTTGCTTCTGCAGAAGCCTTTGCACACGCACATCTAGAAACGCAGACTTTACGATGGGGAAATAAAGGCCCCATTGGCTGCTCTCCTCCATTAAGGGTTTCTCTTCATTATACTCTATTACTGCATTCAGCATGACCAGAGCAGTCTCAGTAATATACAACATTAATCAAACACTTTAACTAATCCGGACAAGGCTGAACAAAGTTTACCCTGATTTTTTCTGACTGGTTGGATGCAATCCTCCATTAGCTATCACAGCTTTCCACAGAACTGTTCTATATCCTGTAACTCCTCCTATTTGTTCTAGGATACTTTAATTTACAGCTCTCTTTCTTTAAATTTACAGTAAATGCTTCATATCAGAGAAGCAGACACGTATTTGAGTTAGGTGCATTAGGTTTGGAGAAACCATTTCTGAACAGTACTTTTAAATTGTAAAAGTCATTTTATAATTGTCCAAAAGTCCGACAAGAGAAAAAGGATTCTGATTCAGTATAGAACACCACAAACATCCAAAGAATGTTTAAAAAAATGTGAAAATAGGAGCTTCTGGACAAAAAGAATGTTACATCATGTACAAGTTTACTATGAACCAGAAGGGGTAAGCTTTAGCATTCTCCCTTTTGTTTGAAGAATCACCCAACAGATGTTAGAAGGTGGGAACAGACTTACCAGGAGCTGTGATCCCCAAAACTCCCAGTTCCCCAAGTTTCTTCCAAAATTCCTACAAACACAGAACAAGCGATCAGTCCAGAGTCACAGTCAGGGCAGCAGGATGAGAAGCCTTCCCAAGTAGCTCACTGGACACAGCTATTTGCTTTATTCACATGAGACCTCAGAGATAAGCACACGGATTTCTCCCGCAGCAGCAACTCCATCCTTTGGACTCGCATCCCACAAGACTTAAGGACACTAGTTACACTGCCCATAAGCAGTCTGTTGACTTCAGTGAGATAATTCACAGTGCTAAATTTCATTCTGCAGGGACAGGTCCTAAAGGTTTAATTTGTTGCCCAGTTTAAGGAGAATTTTGGTGAATTAAAGCCTCCCATTAACTTCAAAAACTGCACTTCCATATACTATCTCTTGCTAAAGAGCAATTAGGATCTTGTGACTTAAGTCATTTATTCTGGCCTTTACCTCCCACATCCTTGTCGCAGGGCCCACACCTCAAGTTTTGGCAGGACTGCGTAGGCCTATTAGCCTGTGGTTGCCACGAAGAGCAGTTAACATAAGTAATCCATGACCAAACCCCTAGAAATACTGAGAAGAGTTGCTATCACTGGGTGATTTATGACTCTTCCAGTAAAACAGAAGCAGATAACTGAAGCTGAGGCAACATCCTTGGAGAGATAAAGGAAGGAATGTTACAGTTGGGGGCAGGAAAAGCAATTGCTGAGGCAAGCAGTGCTGCCGCCTGCCTCAAGCAGTACTGAAAAAACTATAAAAGGTGACCGCAACAAAGAACATGTGAACACTTTGGATTTGTGAAGCTAAAGGAGCTGAATACACAAGGGCCACTCACGTACATAACCTCTAGGTTTCCAAGACTGCCAGGACACCAGAGTCACATGGGGACATCATAACATTGCTTAGTATTGCATAGTTGGACACATATCCTACGAAGCTCCTCTGCTAGAGGACAGGCTGTCCTTCTTGGCTGCTGACTGCTCGACTCGCCCATTACCCAGGTGTATCATTCTGGCAACCACACCACCCAGTGACTGCTGCGCTGAAGCCACAAACACGAGGCATGGAGCTGCAGGCTGATCTGCGACGTACAGATCAGCGGTGTCTGGCACACGGTGTCACAGAGCGAGAGGGAAGCCACAGCACAACACAGCAGCAAAGGATGCCATCAGTTAGGGGCACATCTGCTACAGGGGACATTTCCTTGGTGCTGCCTCAGACAGCAGCCTCTCTGCTACACAACGGACAGGCAGGTGAATGCTTGTCACATGGCCTCAGGGTCCAGCAATAAGAAAATTACCTGTGGATAGTCTTCAGAGACTTCAAAAAGTATTACTCAATAGCTCTGGATGACATCTGGTGCACCGGACTCAATTTATATACTTAACTTCAAAGCTGTGTGCGTATCCCTGAAAATGTCAACATCAGAGCTCTGGGAAATCCTAGCAGTTGTCTGAGCTTTAAGTCTTATGGAGCTTATGAAAACCAATGGTGAGATCTCTCATTTTCAAACTGTCCTGCTTCACAGAACTTGACATTTTTGTTAGGAAGGTAAGTTTCAGCCTCACAGCGAAACAGCTCTACCTTTCAGCATTTGCACGCAATATTTTCACAACACATTTGAGAGGAGACTCTCGGATGTCTGAGAAAGGGTTGTGCACAAAAGAATTCCCATGCTCTGTGCAGTAGCCAGGAGAATGCAAGGCACATATTAGGGAAGGAGTCTCTGAACAGAGCCAGGCAGAAGCATCACGATGGAAATCCAAACAAGCAAGTCAGAGGCCTGACCATTATCACTCTACCTCCATTTTTTTGCTGGATGCTGGCTAGTTTCTTCCCTAGGTGGCTGAATGTAAATAACTTTTTGATTCCTTGTTTTTATTCTATTCACATTTTCTTTATGACTTTCAAGTTTGAAAATCTGATGAATATGTTCCCACGGTGTGGGCTGGGATTCCTTCTCCGGACTAAGGTACAGCTCAAAGCACAGACAGGCTTCGACTACCACCTATTTCAAATGCACACAGGAAATGCTTACCCGCATGTCTTTGAATTCATTCTCCTGGTCAATTTGTTGGGCCTTCGGAGCCAAATGCTCCTGACAGAACTTTGTCATGGTCTGCCTAAGCTGGGAAAAGAGGAGAAGAGAAACATGCACATTAAACCCCATCAATATATTGTCATTCTCTTCCCTGGGATACTTCCAACATTCCCTTGCCAGACAGTTCCAGGATCCCAAACTCAGAAGCACAAGAGTAAAAGCAAATCAAAGTTTTAGGTCACAGGTTGAAAGACAATACAAAAGGCCCTTTTGTCTCTTAGTGCTAACGGACCTAAATTTTACCCAGAATCTCATGTTAAACATCTTACCCCAACACGAGAGAATGCTACTGAACTACTTCCGAACACTAGGTTTTGGTGGGATGTTTTTGGTCAGGAAACTTTGAAAGCTGATGAACAGATTCTGATGTATTATACTAACCCAGTAGTTGTTGCTGTATACATTTAATAATATGTGGATACCTGTAATAAGCACGCATACCAATTAAGATGTGTCAGTATACCAAATTAGAACTACATTAGCTATCCTGGTATTTTCTACAGAGGGGAAATCGGATAGAATCAGGTATGCTGGTTGTTCTAAATGCTAAGATTTCTAAATTCTTTTCTAAATTTTAAAATCTGAATACTTACATGTATTTTGCAGAGGTCTATATGCATACTAGAAGTATGAAAAATGCATACAATATCTTAAATGTATACAATATCTTAACAAAGAGATTTAAAAACTTTGTCTAAGTACTATGGTAGGACTTAAAAATTCTATTCTTTCCTTTTGGTTCTTTATCTGCACATGTTAGTGCTAGCAAAGGAGCTAAACTGACAGTCTTAAGAGACTGAAGCCCTCTGCTGTTTAACCAAAACCTGTAGAAGGGGCAGCAGCCACAAACCAAAATATACCCAGCGTGCTCTGCCTCTCTTCTCTCAACCCACACCAGAAAGACCTTCTTCTTTAAAAGTAAGAATATATTTTAGTATCCATGGCCACACAGATCTTGGATCCCAGTACTGCCAAGCAAGTTTCTCCTCCAAGATAGATTTTTTATTTTTAACGTTTGATGCTTCCACTAAGACAAAGCTGACATCAGCAAAGTTGTTGAGCATAAAACTACAAAAATACACCTTGTTGTCATAATAATAATAAAAAAAGTTTGTAATCATTACAGATTGGGGGATGGACTCAAAGAGGCATCCCAAACTCTCCAAGCAGGCTTGTAACACTTAGATTGCTCTTAACATTAAACAAACTGAGTTACCAAATGTATACATATGTTTTTAAAGCTTTTTCGCAAAGGAGATWGAGACTACAGAAATATTTTCTCCTTTTACACCTACTGAATATAGAAGCACAGGGAAACACCATGTTTACTCAGAACTGAGAGGACTATGTCGCATACACCATGAACAGAAGACAGCTAAAGAAAAATACAGTATTAAGAAAGAAATAAGAATGAATATATTTATTTCACACATCTGTACACTCGTACTGTCAAAAATATCTAGAAGGTATGGGCTATACATCCAGCTCTGAGCAGCACTAAGGAGACATTTAGTTTAATTGGCAAAATCTGTTTGGACTAATGCTTTGAAGATGCTGCCTTTCACACCATACCCTGGGGCAGCAGGGAATAAACGCTGTGATGACCAGCACTAAGTCGGCATTGAACACAAGAGAAACTCATAAAACTAAGAATTAATATCCCCAATTATAAAATGGACAGGAGAACAAGCTGGGAGAGCTGCACTACTTCTTTTGAGAGGATTTGACCGGACCCAACTCGTTTTGTTTTGTAGGTGACCGCATTTCTGATCAGGCTGGCTTAATGAGAATGCGGGGAACCTGCTCACACAGGCCTCCGTTTCGCAGCATTCGTTGCGAAAGAGGTGGAAGGGAGAAGCCGAGCAAGGTGGTCCCGTGGCTGGGCTGCCCTTCGGCCGGGGGGACCGGGGATCGCCCGCTTCCCCGCCGCGGCACCGTACACCCGTGGCACGGGCGCGCCCTGCCCCAGCGGGGCCGCGCCGCGCCCCCACGGCGCGCCGCGGGATTGGCTGCGGCGGCCGGGAGGCGGCCTATCAGAGCCCACCCTACCGCCACACCCCCGGCGGGAAGGCGGGCCGCCCTCCCACGTGGGCCGCCCTCTTCCCCTCCGGCCCCGGCCCGCTCGGCTGCCCGCCGCGGGCAGCGCCCGCACCCCGGGCCCGGCCCGGCCCGTACCTGCCGCTGCTCGTCGCTCAGCCCGTTGACCGTGTCGTCCACCGCCAGCCCCGCGCTGCCCCGCCGCAGCAGCCCCAGC
>NW_020450119.1:534914-564593 GCF_003343035.1 Apteryx rowi | reverse complement strand
CCGTCACAGCTCGCTTCTCAGGCGTTTAATCATTGAAGATACTAACAGTAACAACGTATTAACGGATTAAAACACGTAAGCCGCTCACGGTAGAGGTATGCACTAAGAGACAGAGTCCAGACTAGGCTCCAGCTCGTTCCGAGAGAGCAACAAGAGCTGCAAGCCCTTGACCCTGCATAGCAGGTCGTTACCGCTCTCTCCTAAACCACCTGTCCCATCCCCAATCCCAGCAGTTGCTACCCCACGAGAGACAGCTCAGTAATGTCCATCCAGATGCCACAATGTCCAGCTCATTGCTTCAGGCTGCTAGACATAAGAGCTAGGTTTACAATGTGAAGAGATCATTGAACTAGGAGTAAAACACATGTGGAAAAAAAAAAAAAGGCAGTACAGTCAGTCCTTGAGCCTCACATAGCCAGAAGCAGCTCCATCTGATCAAGCATTGCTGAACATTGCTCCATTTCTGCTTGAAAGGAGGAATGCTTCTCCAGGGACTGGTGTCTCTCTTCTTCTGCTGATTTCCACTTAGCCATTGCTGTCTGTACAGAAAAGTCAGCGTACATGAAATTTCACTAACACAAGAGTGCTGAATAGCAAAGCTAAGCTCAAAAATAACTCCAACTAAAAAATGGGAGAAAGCTTGAGATAGCAAGATAGCTCATTTGAACTCTTCAGCACAGTGTCACTTGCTAAACTAAGATTAGTCTAGCTTGACTGGGATATCTTTTCCTTTACTTCTTTTAGGAAAATGGCAGTTTATCAAAGACTAAAGTTCAGGAAGAAGTCTTAAATAACAGCAATTTCATTAGGTTAGCTCTTAAACTTCTTACCAAGAATTCCAGCTCTGGAATTCAAATGATTATCTGGGTCAGTATATAGATAAAATGCTTACAGTGTAATACTTATTGAACCTACTTGTGCTTTCATACTACATGAGGTCACTGGTCTGCCACTGACTCCAAATTAGATCAAGTCTTCCAAGTTCCAGTATAACAACCAGATTACTGGATCAGTGTTCTTCCAGTGGTGTTTACAACCATYTGCAACACAGCCTTGTAAAACCTTCCCTGAGAAGAGCTAGTCTTAGCAGAGATAGCTCCATTTCCCCTGTTAGTATCCATCTTAATCTTGTAACTGATTCAATCTTACTTAAAAGTTATCAGCCATTACTATCACTTCCTAAGGCAGTTTCTATTTTCTATCTTGTTTAAACTTGAATTATATACAACTCAACTTAAAATGACTTTGATGAGAATTACCATTGCCCCACCATGAACCTTGCTATAAACCCCTTCATTTAGGAGGGGAGTAACATCTACAGTTTCCTTATTATGCATTTATTTATAACGAAATATGAATAATGCYGCAGGCATTCACTGTCTAGTTTATTTGAAGAATGGGCCAGCATGGGGAGGTGGAAAACAAGCTTCAAAATTTCACTCAGCACCAGATGTTCATTACCTGGTTGACTGTGAAACAAAGTTATAGTCTTACCTGAAGCACTTCCTTTTCTTTTGCAGCTGTTTGATTAAACAGCCTCAATTCTGCTATGAGCTTCTCAGTTAACAGCTGAAAAGCCAAAGGAAGATAGTTTAGTGTGACACAGATAAATGCAAATTGCAGCAACTGTTTCCACAACAGTGGTAGTAAAGAGCAGTAGCACACAGACTTCTTGCTAACAAAGCCTGTTTAACTCATATCACCATTTCAATATTTTCTTACCGTTGTCTGCTTCCGACATTCCTTTGTCTTTTCTTCCTCCTCCAAAATGTTGCTGCCTGTAACTGATTTATGAGATACATTAATGAATCTCTAATATACAGATGACTTTGCTGTAAGAACTAACAGCTTACAGCTGTTAACAGCTTAGCTGTTAGTTTACTTTTTTTTTTTTTTGCTGTAGAAAGTATTTCTAAGTATTTTGAAAATGTATCCAGAACAGGGCCTACTGCAGAAAGAAGAGGTACAACAGCTTTCTCCCCCGCCCCCTCACAGCTTGGGGGCAGGAGGGGGACGGGACAAAACTGATGTTACATCAGTATTTCCTGGGCAAGGAAGCAGAGGCTAAATGCCTTATGAACACAGYTGCAATTGGAAATAAAAGGATGTTCTGCAGAATAAGGACCAGTGTGGTATATGGTACCAGTTTCTTATTGTTAGTAGTGAAATGCACAGTCCTTACCAGGATCAATGTTTCTGCTTTCTAAAATCACCATGCAGGTCTCCTGAAATTTCTTGAGCTTCTCAACTTCTTGTACCAGGCCTTCATTCTCCTCCCTTAGCTCTTTTATAGTGCCCTGTCATTAACAGAGGTCATAAGTGAATCAAGTTTCCAAGGAGTGTTTCTTCCTGGTAGTCAGTAATACTGACTGTGATGCTAACGGTTTAGCAGGTGCTCCCCTAGCACCAAGAATCAGATCTTGCTCTTCTAACTTTACCACTACTGCAGATTAATCTGTTTCAGATGCTTACTCCTGCTCCTTGACTGGATTAATACATTTATCACATGCAGAAGTCACAGCAGTTGCTAAGAAATTTGATCCTAAAGATAATTTCCTTTTAGACAAGTCTATCATGTCTATTCTTGTGCTATACATGTTTCTTGAGTTTTATGCACAGAAGAGCACAGAATATAGGGAAGAAAAGGGAATCTTGGGGTCTTTGAGCTACACCACTATTCCCTACACAATTCAGATATTACCAGACAATCTGATAAGCTGATCAGCCTCATAAGTCTACTACAATTCTCTGAGAGAATCAACAAGCATGTGGATTAGGGAGATCCAGTTGATAGTATCAGAAGCTTTTTGAGCATTCCATATGAGGTCCCAAAGGCTCTTAAAGAAATTAAGCTATGAGATAAAAGGAAAGATCATCTCACAGATTAGTAACTGGTTGAGAACTAGGAAATAAAGCGAGCTTTTACAACTGAAGGTTACCAGCAGGGCCTCTTGCACAGGCGATAGAATTTGTGCTGTTAAGTGTGTCCTAAAGTGACCTGTAAAAGGTGATGAATAATGAATCATCATTCAGGATGGTAGAATCTTAGTTTGATAAAGCCTGCCAAAGACTAGCATTATACTAAAAGACTAGGCAACAATATGGCACAATAGCACATGGAAGAAGCATAAGCTTACATACACCAAACTCTAATTGAGTTAGTAATACTCAGAAAAGAAGGATGTCAGTGTCCCTCAAATTCTTAGTGCACAGCAGTGACCAAAATCCAAGTTCTTAATTACTAAAATGCAGGTATATACGCTGCTGAAGAACCCTCATCTTCAATATTGTACGCAGTTCCACACCACACTTTTTGTGATGGGGCAACAGAACTAGGAGAGATTTGGCAAAGGGAACAAGGATGACCTAAGAAATTGAATAGCTTATCTGCTGTATGARGAGGGATGAAGTATGTGAGGAGGTAAGGATGAAAAAAAGAATTAAGAGACCTCAAGTCTTGAGTGGCGATTACTGACAGATTATTTACAGTTTCTCATGATGTAACAAGGGAGCATCTGTCAACACTGAGGTTGATTTATGCAAGTGTATAATTGTGAACTTGAACCATTCTCCTACAATGAGTTTAACATGAAATTGGAGCAGTGGTGGCTCTTTAACAATGATCTGGATGCATTATCTAGCTAGTATATCTGCATTTCTGCTGACTGACATGTTCTAGCAGGATATCATCGGTCTAAGAAGAAAAAAACCAGCCTACTCTTACACTCTACTGGCTTCTGATGGAGACAGGTTAATGAGCAAGATAATCCTTTGATCTGACCCTATAGAGAGCAGAATATAAGAATTGCTCAATTAATGTTTTTCTCCTTACCTGTGCTCCTGCTAGTCGGGAGTGTAGTTGTTGTTTGGCTGTTTCTAACAGCTGATTCTTGGTCTTCAGTTCTGCCTCTAATTTGTATCTGCTTAGAGGTCTGTAGAGTCAAACATCAAAGACTTAGGTGCAAAAATATCAGTGTTACACACCTGTTCTTTTACTTTCACCAAGTGTCCTCCTTTGAAGTATTTGCTCTTGCTTGTGACCAAGAGAGTTTTCATCAGCACACTTGGCAAAAGTAGCTGTATGTGGGTGAGAGCTCATCATAACTCTTTGAGATAGAACATTATTGCATGAGAGCAACTAATAACTATTTGAGGAAACGTACCCTCTTGCAGCTGTCTTTTTTGAAAGTGGTTCTGTTTTCTTGGCAGATTTAGGAAACCTTAAAAGACAAGTAGAACACGATTATCACAGAAAGACACCGTGTATTTACATATTACCAAGTCTGTTCGTTTGACAAAAACTGCAAAATGCTAAGTCACATTTAGGACATTTATCAAGTAATAAATCCATCACTACTTTACTTTCACTTACCCTTGGTTTGTAGCTTTGAAGACACCATCTCCTGGAACGTTTGAGCTAAAGTTAAAATTGGGATCCTTGCTGAACTCCAGATCAGCTGTTTTGCTGACACATTGTTTCTTCGAAGGAAACACCATTTGTATTTCTGCAAGAGAAAGACAAGGATGAAAACACCACTGTCTGCAAGAGACACAATAATATGCAGAACTACTGGATCTACTAAGCTTTCACAGATTGACAAAAATCATCTTATCGGGTTAGAACTGAGAAAGCAACAACTAAGTCTTCAAATTCTACTCGTGGTTCAAAACAAGCCACAGGTAGCTTGCGGTAGACAGTGTTAAAACAGTTACTAGGCTAGCACTAATGGCAGAGAGTCTGAAAACTATAATGCAGGCATGATAGTAAAGGAGGTCTCAACATCAGGCAAACAGCAAGCCACAGCATTCCAAGCAAAGTTGTCCAGCACTGGAAGCAAGACATATACAGCCCACTTGAAAATCTCAGCATAAGAAAACTTTGTATTTCAATTTACTATAGATAGATATACTTTTAAAATAACTCTAGAGAGAACTAGCTTTCTACGTAAAGTTTATTCAGCCAAAAAGCATAGCTATCTGAATACATAAAGCTTTGTTTATGTAGTAGCTTTGGGGAGCTTTTTTTTTTTTTTTGGAGGGCTAAACCTTTCTCAAATAACATATCTACATCCAGGTCATACTAGAGTTATACGGAGGGGGTTCTATTCCTACACACCAGCTCTCACGTTTTAAATTTTAAGTCTAGGTGCCTCATATGTATAAGAGGTAAAATGCTGCAAGTAGTATCTGAAGTAAGAGCCTCTGAAGGAAGGTATTTTTAACCTCTGGTGGCCACAGCATTCAGATAAGCAGGAGGTACACCCTCAGCAAGCCTAACATCACTGCTAGGCCAGCAGTCCCCTCAAAAGGCTCAGTCATGATTCAGATAGTTACAGTCCTCCCCTTGCTCAAAAACACAGGTTTAGCAAAAAAATTCTAACCGCAAAACCTTAAGCAGAGACAAAGCAGGTGTGTAATATGAATTCTTTCAGAAGGTAGCCTAGCTTGTTAGTGTGCACAGCACTCGTGGCTGCACCAAAAGACACATTTTCATTCGTGGACCCATACCTGTTTCCCATAATAACTATCTCAGCTGTTTTCTCTGACAAAAGTATAGAGAGTATCTGCATATAAGCTTCAGGGTGTCACGACTATGTATTCAGCATTAAGGATGTCTTAGTGTGGTAGTGTTATAGCAAGAATTCACGGTTGGGGGGAAGAAAAAGAAAAGCTTTTAATGAGATTTCATAACAGCCACTACAGACCAAGGCAGTATCGGAGCTCCCTGAAAGGTGCCCGCTCACCCTCCGCTCCCGCCGCCCTCCGCGCTGGCCTGAGGCGGGCCCCGAGCACTGAAGGCCCGGCACCTCGGGGCAGGGCAAGGGGAGCCGGGCCGAGACGCACCTGCGGGGCCGCCGCGGTGGAGCGCGCCGTACACGGGGATGCGGGAGGGCTCGTTCTCCATCTTGCACCGCGCCTCAGCGGCCGCCGGCCCGGCACCGCCGCTCCAACGGCTACTCGCCTGCAAGCCGCGGCACAGACACCCTCACCCAGAGGCATCGCATGACTCCACTCGGGCGCTAAGGCCCATCCGCGCCCCCACAGCCCACCAGAGCCCCGCTGCCGCCGCGGGAGGAGGAGAGGGGAGCGGAGCACCTACCACGCTCGCGCCGCCGTTTGAATTCAAGCCGGCGCCAAACGGCTCGCTGGCCCCGCACATGCGCAGTCGCCGCCCGCGCGCCCGTCCCGCCCCGCAGCGGCGGCGCGCGCAGGCGCAGTGCGGGAGCGGGGCCGTTGGCGGGGGTGGGGAGTGCGCGCGCGCGCGCCGCCAGCCTCCTATCGCCTCAGGGGAGCCGCGGTGAGCGCCGGCCCGGCGGTGGGGAAAGGCTGCCCCGCCGCCTCGCCCTGCGGCTCCGCGCACTTCGGAGGCCTGCGGGCCGCGCCCTGGGGGGACTGGGGCTGCTCCCGGMCTTTCGGGCTGTTAAAATCGCCCTCCCCTCGTCCCACAGCCGAAGGGAAAAGGAGGTCCCCCTGTAAAATCCGCTTGCTTGCTTTCTTGCATGCTCTCACTGCATTTCCAAGCACGATTTTCCATCACTCCAAATAATAACGGGAGGCTCTGGTGCGAAGAGGGGTTGGCTTGGCGTTGGCCAAGGTGCCGGCTTGAGTGCAGGTCCAGGTGCCCAAATACTGAGCTGAGCACCCAGGGTGAGAGCTGCCCTGTGAAACTACAAACCCCACTGGCAAAACTGAAATAAGTTGCACATTTGGAGTTATTAGCTTTAAAAGTGCAGATTCCTAATCTACCTGAGGTAGCCATGGTCTCTTTCCCACCGAGCAGGCAAAATTACTTGAGGCTGTCAGAAGAATGAATCTTCTCAGATGTGTATCTTCCTTTTGCTGTTTATATTGCAAAAGACATTAGACACATAAGAGATGAAGAAAATGAACAACAGTATTGGTGAAAATGAAGCATCACACAAATTTAGGAAAGTTTGTCATACACATTTATTTTATGTTAACTTGTAGAGAGAATTTTTTTTTCTTATTTCAACAGATGAAGGCAAGGAAGTGTTTGTYTTTCTGATTGTTTCTGGTAGAGAAAAAAATGTAAAATTCAAGAGTCATCAGATATGCAAATTTTAAAAAATTATGTGTTTGTCTGGAATACYTTGACTGGAAACAAGCTGAGAAGACAAAACACAAAGCGCCAAGTCACTGAAGGGACAAGGACACTGGTTTCTCAAAGGGAAAATCTCACATTGAAAACCTTTGGCTGTACCAGAAGGAATTTCTTCTGGTCAAACAAACTGAAATTGTTACTGAAAATACATTTGGGCTGGGTTCTATAGCCTCCATGATCAGCAAGAGACCATATCAACTGAAAAGTCTTGATGAGATTGTTTAAAATATCTGAAGTGTTTTGTAGAGATCTGTGAACCTGGACTTCCCGTAAAACAGTTTCTGATTCAGTAAAAAAAATGAAAGCCTTTCTTTTTGTTAACACCTCTCTTCACTTGATATCTAGATTTTTAATATTTGTGGGTTTTTTTTTAACGTGACCTCTCTGTCTTTAAATAGCTAGAGAGATTCATCTCTCATTATTTCTCTCCTATGTGGGTTTGACAAGAAAACAAAATCTAATCACCTTGTAGGAAATGACAAAGAACGTATACTTGATAAGCTCTGCAGTACAACGGAGTATATGGAACAGGACACTGGAAGGTCAAAGAGCTTGTACTGCGTTAAGATTGATCTCACGTCCTCCCCTCACTAGTATTGGATTTGCTGGTTCTGTGAAAACACAGGTATTTGCATGGCTGAAATACTAAGAAGTAGTCTCAGCTCTAGGAGAGATGGGAGGAAAGATTTGATATTTACAGTTCAGAGGAGATTTTGACTTTCCCCTTTCCCTAGCAGTGTGGTTTGTTTCCTACAAAATTTCAACTGCTGTAACCAGAATTTTGTGCGCTAGATCGTTTGATCCAAACATCAGGCATATCTGGTTGGCTGTTTGGTAACACGACTGGATCTTCACTCCCTAATCCAAAACGATTTTTCCATGAAGAGCTGTTTTGCTGTGATGCTGCTGGAGAGAGATCGAACACAGTCTCCCTCAGCTCCAGCCGCAGGGTATCTCTCTTCCCGTTCAAGTAACCTCTCTCTGTTTGACTGTATGAATCTGACAGCTCTAAGACATCTGGACAAGAACTGGCTGATTCAGCAAGTTTTAGGCCTTGCTCAAAATCACTAATTGATGTCTCACTGGAGATGTTGAGCATGTCAAAAGAGCTGCCAAGAGAACAAAGGCATCTGTGAATTTTGTAGATGTCAGCAGCAGGAAGATGACTGTTGTCTGAGGTATAATCTGACTGCTGCTGGGCAGTGTCACTAGAGCATTGTGATTTATTGAGCTGCCCATCATCTTTCGCACCAGCCGGTTGGATATGGTCCAGCACAGACCCATCCCAAGCTTTTGGACCATACTTTCGACATTGACAATCTCTGCAGAGCCTCTCCCTATGATTTTCTGCTCCTGAGCTACTGTGCTTGTATGGAGAAGATGTTTGCAAGGCAGGACACTGACACAGGCCAACCTGCTGGTCTCCAAGAGTCTCCTGCAGATTCTGTCTTTCTCTTTCAAGAGAAGGGTGCATTCCTATTCTGGGGAATCTGTTGTCTTCAAGTTGCGTGTCTTCAGACAGTACTGACGGCCGGTTGGACAACTTGCTTGTGGAAGTGCTGTTGTCAAAACTATCACTGAGTTTTCTGGACAAGGGCTGGAGCTCATATTGCTCATTTGCAGTGTTGGACTCCTGGACCTTACGCAGTCTGTTTTGCTTCTCACTTCCCCCACAGGCAAAGCTTCCGTTCAGCCCAGAGTCATCAGAATAGTCTTTCATGGTGTGGGCACAAGGCCAAAGGATCTGCCCGCAGTTCTTTTCTGGGCCAAAGAAGCAGCACAGTGACTGGAAGAAGAAGCTGGCAAACCCACAGCTGATACACTTGATCATCATTATGAATATCCCCAGCTTCCTATACACCAGGACAGTAGCCGGCAACATGATGACACCTGCAGAGAACAGAGCAGAAGCTGCCATGGCTGTGGCACAGCTCATCTGCTTCAGAGAAAAGGCCACTCGGCTCAGGCGATCAGAATGGGGGCACAAATGGTAGGAGATGCAGTAGTTCACAGTAAAGTCAATGGAGAGACCTACTGCAGCTGAAATGAAGAGAGATTCCACTGCATTGAGCTGCCATTCCAAGAGGACCAAAAGCCCAATGGTTACCAGGACGGTCCCTGCGATAGCAGTAACAGAGAAAACACTAAGAAGAACGTTCCAAGTGGTGAGCAGCAGCACTACAAAGGAAATGGCTATGGAGAGCCCCATGACCACCATCATTTCTGTGCTAAGACTGTGCTGAAGATTGTATAGCTCTAGCTTACTGGTAAACCACCCGTTCTGAAGCCCCACGGGGGCAGTTTTCATTTCCTCTGTTACCCAGAGGTTGATTTCCTCATAGAAGTGTTTGGCTTTGCTGTAATTGAAGGTATAGTGGTAAATAGTTTGAAACTGTAGCACTAAGGCAACGAGATTTCCCTCTCCGTCAAACCTGAGACCCAGATCATATGTTTCAGCCCCTTCCCTGCCTTGTTCCAGGAGCATCATTTTGATGCAGTGTAGGAAGACTTCGCTTCCATAAGGGAAAGAGAACTGGTTACAACAAAGGTTGAAGCTGTGGTCTCGTTGGGAGCACTGGCGACTGTCCATCCACCTGAGAAACTCCTCCATGAAGCATACAGTAGATTTCTGCTCTGCATCGGGGTAATAGAAAGTTTTGTTCTTCACTTTCTGGCAGAATTCAAGGAGCCACTTCTGGGCATCAGGATTTTGGATTGTAAAGGTGATATCTGTCACGAGGGTGCCATTGCTTTTTGGATTGAAGTGATCCCCATTATCAACAGGCAGAATGCCCCATACTATTGTGACAGGCATACGCTGTCCTTCTCCATGCTCCAGCCTCTCAAACATGAATTGGTGACAGTACTCGGAATCATACCTCTCAAAAGGATGGCTCAGTCTAAACACCTGAACAGACGATGTCTCAAGAGTAGGGAGTTTGAGTTTAGGGTTGGAACAGGAAATGTAGGCACCTCCTATTGCTAAGGCTGCAAACCAGCAGATCCAGATGTACCGAAACTTTATGACCCCACAAGGCAGAAGCTTCTCAAATAACAGCTTGGAGGTTTCACACAACGTTTTCTGGAGACCCCTGAGAATGTAATGGAGGGAGAGAATAGCTCTCTTATGGCCGGTGTTGTTCCAGTAGTCTTCCGGCTTGTAAATGCAGTTTGTTGCTATGTAGCGCTCATACAGGACAGCAGAAGAAGGAAGCCAAGTCATCATGAATACCAGGTTCACCAGTACAGAGGTGCCCATGTAGATAGCAAAGCAGCGGATGGCTATTATATTGCTAATGTAGCTGGCATAGAAAGCAGCACCTGTTGTGAAGCAAGATGCCAGCATTAAATATGCAAAATGATGCATGGTTTGACTCACCCACTGAGGAAGCCCAGCAGAAGGGTTCTGGCTCTTGCTGAGGTTCCAGAGGTCAAAAAAGACAAAAGTATGATTGGCACAGATGCTGCTGAGGATTACAACTGCTGTCAGGTTTACGAAAGGGAAGTAGGTGAATCTGAAGGCCACCTTGTACAAGAAATAGGAGATCATCAAAGAACTGACAACAGCGAGCAGGACCATAAATGTAATAAAGACTGAGCGCAAGTAAAAAGAAATGCTTAGAAAAATGGCTAATATTGCCAGGACTGGATACTTAGTATCCAGTAAAAGATAGTGCTGGAATAGTTTCTGTTTAAGGCCCAGGTCCATTCCGGTGATAGATGTATAATTATCAAACAGATCCCAGGATTCAAGATTGTCTAGGTAGATCCCCATCATAGATGCACCTTTCCTTGTAGGCAAAAACAGCAGGCTGTATTTGAGAGATGGCACTTGGTACTCTATTGTCTGGGGACTGAGAAAGTCTCTGTCGACCAAGAAGTGAAGAAGCTGGTAAATAGCATTAAACCGGGTACATTTTTCTGGGACTTTAGCACACTGAGAGTGTTTCTGTCTCACAGTCTCAGGACCTATGCAAGACGGGGTAAGGATACCTTTGTGGTAGTCTGGAGCGCAGGAACGAAGGAGGGCCAAGGTATGGGAAATGTCTCCTTGGGTTATCTCCAAACAGGAAGACCTGTTGTACAGGACAGCAATATAGTTCCCCAGAGACCAGCTTGGGCAGCATTCATTGGCCTCAGTACGTTGACAGAGGTCTCTAAAATGGACATGTGAGCGTATCTGAAAAATAGCCAAGGGAGTATCACATTAGATCCTCTCTGCACACTTCATCTTGCAGCCCCTCTAGTATTTCCTACTTTTTACAGTGATGTTCTCCTCCCCTCCAGGTTTACAAGCCATGGTTCCCCATCCTCCCAACAACAGACTGCAAATACTACAGCTGTGGAAATGCACCAGCCTTTTGTAAAAATTAAACCCTGTCCATTTATATTTTATAATCTCTGATTTGAAAATTTGGATCCTTCTCGACTCCATTGCTCTTCTCTTAGTAATGACAGTGCCCTTCATTTCACAATTGTTCTCAGGGTGAGAACAGAGAGCGGAGATGCTTTTTCTTCCTTTCCTCCCCCTCCTGACCTCCTTTATCCATTCTGCCTTAACTGTTTTTTYCTCACCCCGGAGATGTTCTTGGAGGACATCAGCTCCATGCGCAGTGATGTGATCACCTTCCTACTGCCAAATATTAAATCTTTAAGACCACTTCTCCAGTAACTGTATAGGGCAGCTGTGCTATTTTCTTCCTGTCCCAGAAGCTGTTTTGTTGGGCATTTGCAAGACCAGAGATATGGTCAAACCTTGCAGCTTTGGAAGGCTTTCCAGTGGCTCCAATTTCCGTTCTGCAACACACTGCCTATGGCCTACTTGGCAGCCCTTACCATCCCTGATAAAGCCATGGCAAGTCCCCCCGCTTCCCAGCTGGYGCCCCATCCCCCTGCTCTACCTGGTACTGTTTGAGCAAGGATGCTTGCCAGGATCACAGAGCTGTTACTATCAGTCTTGCCAGTACTTGGTGCGTTGCAAACGTACCACCTCCCCTCAACAGGATGTCGGACTCTTGCAGTACAGCTTTCCAGGGAGTCTGATCACTAATAGTATTAAAGATCTTATGGCAAACATAGCTAATCCAATTAAACTTTCCACTTGCAAGACTTCCTTTGACAGTCCCTGAGATGACAGCTCCATTTCAGTAATTATATTCTGCTGCTCAAAATCCTCAGCAGCTTCTGGTGGGCATCTTTGCCTTCTGGACCAGGCTTTTGCTCAATGTCAGTTTATTCTTGTTTAACAACAGCTGCTACTTTGCAGCTGGATTTTAGTGACAGGTGAAGTCATTCTTGTATTACTAAGTATGTGTAAATGCTTAGGAGTCTAGGCTGAAACCTATTCTGTAGCTTACATTATTTTTGTCTTGTTTCCTTTCAGCTAGAGATTAAAGATAACGACAGTCAGAAAACAGACAGCGTGTATATATGTTCTTCCTGACATTACTAACCTTGTCTTGTTCAATTTGACACATGGACTGAATAGCTTGCAAGTTCCATAAGCTCCCAGCAGTTGTGGACATAAATACCAGCTGGGAATAGCTCTTTTCTGAAAAAAGAAATGTATTAGGTAATGAAGATGAATCAGCCAAGATGTTTGGAGTAGTCCTTGAGTGCATTAAAAAAAAATATATATCTTGCTGTCTGTAAGACAGCTATGGAAGAACTCCCTGAAGGGAAGCAGGTCACAGCAGCTCATAGTGAGTGGTAGCATCTGCCTTGTGTGATCTGACCCCTGCTCCTCGCCAATCTGTCAGCACTGGGAGAGCAGGAATGTGGCATGTTCAAAATATGCTCTTCCTGCTATGAACATCCTTTTAGTGACAGTGTTGGCATCTGGTTCTGTATCCCCTGTTACAAAGTGAGGAACTGAATTTAATAATCATTATGCTAGTTCTTTTTTAATTAAATGCAACTCTTCAGAGAAAAATACTACCATAAAAACATAGAAATCAATATTATTAAAAATACATGGTAATAGTTCCCATTTAGTTATGAATGGCTGAGAAATGACTACATGAAAGGTGGTTTAGTGTTCACAGAATGGTATTATATGCACTACTTTCTTGGAGCACTTTCAGAACATTTCCCTATGTTTTAAAATAATTTGACAATTTTGTATGCTGTTGGGCTTCTGGATGTGTAATATTTAATAACCCACCAAGATTTCACTCACCTGGGGGACCACAAAAGAAGCCATCCGCTCCATAGATTTGTTCCACCATTCTCCGTGTCCTTGCTTCCTGTTCACCCGGAATAGCTTTCTGTCCTCTGATAATGCCCATGTCATCATAGCTAGCAAGAAATCAGAATATTTATATAACTAGATACATCATCTATCAATGAATTATGTGACTGATCMGGCTCTAGTGCCACACATAACCTTGCTACAGCAAAAGGAGAGGTCATAGCCTTGAACGACAGCGTTACTCGGATGAGATCATTTCAATACCAGGTGAAAAGCAGGTTTGACTGTTCCCCTTTACAGTAACCTGAGTGAGATTAGGAGCGRAAGTGCATCCACTTGTGCAGAAGTGTTGGCTCCCCTCAGCAGTCTCTTAAAGGTAATCAGTGAAGGTAACAGATGAAGAGTTTAGAGCCTAATTCCTGTTTTCCAGAGTAGGGAGTCTAAGTCTCATTGCAAGCGAACAGACTTTAAACTCTCCAACGCCTTGGTCACTTTTGAGCGTAGCATATATGTTCTAATTCACATAGATATCTTGGATCACTGAATCTATCATAGCTGACTTTTTCCCCAAAACCCCCAACCCAAACCCAAATACCTGTTCTTCTCAGTATAGGGAGAAAGGGAAAAGGTCTTCTTGTAGCCTGTATGGCTCTCTACATTCTTCCACACGATAAGCTTTCTGCCAATGTCAGTATCTCGTGGCTCGAAACCCTGCAGCCGAGAAACAGGGGTTTGTCATCAGCTTGTGTTTTAGTTTAGCTTAGCTTTCCTTAATCCTCCTCCTAGACACAGAAACTGTAGGGGATTATTACTGCATCTTGGAGAGATGGACAAACTGAGTTTCTCCTGGAAAGAGTTGTACTGCAACCCAGAGATGACAGAAAAATATTTCTCCTTCCCTTTTTGGTCAAGGATGGCTTCATTTCTCTCTCCCTGGTCTTGTAAGACTCCTCTCCTCTTCTTTAAAATAATCACTTACAGAAATGGGAGTTATTTTCTCCTTCCTTAACATATTCTAGTCTGTTCTTATTTTCTCAGGACTCTACCACTAATGGAAGACAGGGATGACTTTAGAAAATGTGGGGTCCTATGTGGAAAACAGGACCTTGTGCAGCAGTCCTCAAGGCTGGACAGCCTCCCCACTTCACGAGTCTTGCACACAGGCTGTAGGAGCCGAAGACAGACTCTCCATCCAATCTCCACCCACCCTGGCTAGTCCTTTTGGGCAACTTCAGCCTTCCAGCACTGGAGGGGGAGCAAAAGGAGTAACCACAGTTTGTGTTGGGAGTGAGCCAGCTMTTGCCAAAGAAACAGCAGGCTGAGTGGAGAGACAAGCAGCACTCTGGATCCCTGCACACCAGAGTAAGCGGTAGGCTGTAGCCTCCCACCGGGACAGACACCCCCTCCCCCAACTGAGGAGATGAGGACTTTCTTACCCTGCAGCAAGACTGGGGGTCCATAGCGTTGCTGAGAGATATTTGGCGGCTGCTGCTGGCACAGGCTATACTCCCTCTCTCAGGCTGAACCCAAACCCAGCTCAGAAGTGAAGCTTGGTCCCTTCCCCAGGGGCCAAGTGCAACCTGAAGTTTGCAATGCCCAGGTGGTACATACTTACTGCCAGTAAGTCCTGAGAGGTGATTCTTCTCTCAAGAGAGAGTACTGGGGACATATCTCCATATGCTGCAGGGACCAGTTTTCAGGAGGGAGTGGAAATGTTTAGAAGCTGGTGAGGACATACTACCAGAGCAGCATGCTGAACCTCAGTGAGGGACATTTAACACTGAACACCAACAGAAGTACTTCCATAGTGGAAGCCACTAAGCAATTAAATAGCGAAATAGAGAGAAGTGAAAGCCTTTCACTAATGTCCTTTAAAGATATGACAGGCCAAGTAGTGGCACATGCACTAGATACAGTCCTGTCTGGAGAAAAGAATGGGTGAAGTCACTATTTCTGTTTTTTTGTGAGTGTGGTATCAAAGAAAGAATAAGCACTGTACACTATTCTGTAACATTATGACCATCCAGAAGGAATCTGTCTTTGATTGCACACTGTGAAGATGAGAGGAAAAGACAGCAGATCACTTGATGAACATTGCCATCTTTTCTAGTGGCTTTTATGTCCTCTTTGATTTACTGTCCTGCCTTGCTGCCTCTATCTGCAGAGAAGCAAGGAAGCATATGCTCGTTTTATATGGGAGAAAGAATATATCATCGGTTGGCCCATGGATTTTCCATATGTTCATTTTGACATATTGTCTGTAGGGACTTACCATTAAGGGTTCTGAGAAATCTGGCAGATTTCCAACAAGCAGGCCAGCTAAAGTACAAACCACAGCTGTCACTGAACACAGCGCCAGGACAGCTACGGGCCACTCGGCAATCATTTGAGAATAACTGCAATCAACAGGAGGAAAAAAAAAAGCAACTGTTAAGGCACTTCTGCTATTAGCATGAAACCTGCTGTTGAACCAACAGAGTGTTAGAAGAAGGAAGTAAAAGAATTAGGGCTTTCTGGTTTGGGCATTTATTTATTGAAAAGCTTAGAGGCTCTAGAACAGCTATTAATGAACATATTCTACCTCCTGGTAGAATGGATGTTTGCAGGCAATTCTAATTAACTCGGGTAATTACATTTTGCCTCCCTATATTTTCCTGCTTTTTCACTCAGAAGTAATACAAAACAGACTGTTGCGTCCCAAAGGCAAAAAGAAGCTTTAAATATTTAACTTAAAGGATTCTGTTTAAAAAGAACTTCTTCCCTCTTTTTTTTTTTCTTTTTCCACTGTACAATCAAAGCTAGTAGCTGCCTGACAGTTTGGCCTGCAGATTTTCACCTTGTGGACCCTGAGGAGTCTATGGGCTATTCCAAAGGGTCCCCTAAAGATAACCAAGTAAAGCAAGTCTGTTGTCATTGACCTAAATTCACTCATTAGGTAGGGGTCTGCCTTACTGCTGGGAAATGTGTAGATGTTGGCAAAGCAAAATAGGATGGAAGCCACCGATTTAACCTGTAACTGATTGTCAGCAGCATTCACAGAGTGGATAAGTGGCTTCTGCAACTGTTGGACGACTGAATCTCGCTCTGATCTCAGCCTCAAAAGCAAATGGCAAACATACAATAAGAGCATCTGCAAATGTCTCGCATTGYAGACCACGGTTATACTTCATGGTTCTGAAAACACAAATAAACCAGTAGGCCAGGGCTATGCCTGGAATATGTACGAGTGTGGTATGGTGGCACATGCACTTTTAATGACATTTCTGTACAAAGAAAAGCCCTTCTAGACAAGCAGCTTACTCAGGCCAAAAGTATTTCTGCCTGTGCAGTTACTTTTGTGCTAAGAACTTTTCTACAATTTTCCACGGAAGGCCTGTTTTTTTGTTGGTGCAAACTGTCTCCCCTATAGAATGGCCTGTTGAAGTGGCTACCCCACATGGTATGGGTACAGTACGGGTTTTAGCGCCTCAGATTTTTGTCTTCCTCAAAACCATCTGTTAGAGATAAGATACTGGAATAGGTTCCTGCTCTGGTTTGGTGGGTTTCTAAATATTTCCAATGTTCTGAAGTATAGGAAATTCTGTGTTCGAAACCAGTTGACAAATATTTGAGCTTCAGGGGGGAAGTGTAATATTTATGAACCTTAGGCAGAGCAGCTGTGCCAGTGCTTATCAGTCTTGAGATGTAATGTTCCTGCTTGCCTAGTCTTTCATTTCTCTTACTGCAGGCTTCACTGAGTCAAATAATACAGCTTTTTCTCCTAATTAGAAATAATCATAAGCCCTTCAAATGGCTTTTTACATGACTTTAGATCAGGCCTGTTTTGTGGGTTTTTTTTCAGTTTAGGACTTCCTCATCAAATTTGYTTTCCTAGATCAAATCCTAACTATGAAAATGTACAAAAATTACCCTTTACATAGTAGATTACTTAATTTCTGGAGTCTGTTTCTGGTAATTCCATGTCCAGTTTATCAAAAAAGAAAAAAAAGAGCAAACTGCAATATCTAGTGAGAAAAAAAAGAGCAAACTGCAATATCTAGTGGTGAAAGATGCTTAGCCAAACCTCCTAGAAAAAATAGTTTACAAAAATCGGTTTTTAAATGAAAATTGAAAGCAATCAATGTATTTTAATTTTGAGAAATGTATTAAGAGTGATGTTTTAAAAAGGCAAACTTGATTTTTTATTATTTTTTTTAAAGGGGGTAAAAACAATTACAGATACGTTTGCATGATTTTTCAATTTAGGCATTTCAACTGAAGTCATTATTTAGAAATTTTACATTCTACTACATACCTAAATGCAAAATCCATGTTCTTTAGGAAGAAGAAATTTCCCTGTTGCCTGTTTCTATTTCCTGAGAGTTTTCTAAACATTGTGAAGAAGCTCAATAAAAATAAAAGTTGCTATAAAGCAACTACACTGAAAACTGTTACATCCAAATTTATTTCTGAAAACCAGGCAAGCTTTATATTTTAGTAATCTAATTTACCATGTTTATACAATTTTGGGGGATATTAAATGTGATCTTCATGCTGGTGGTATATCTTTATGTGTTCACCTTCTTTTGGTTGAAATTTAAAAACAAGACTGGAGAGAAAGGAAACAAATAATTATTGTATTTGTCTTTTCTATTAAAAATGTTATTTTCTCAAGCATGACTAGACTAGCCATAATCTTTTCCAGCACTGGGCAGCATTGTATTTTTTTGCTCAGGGATTGCCTCTTGCAGGAAGCTGGAATTGCATTTCCTCTGCCTAACCTCCCCTGAATATTTTACATCTCTTAATTGCAGCTTTTCTGGTGTATAAATCTATGAAAAACTAGGAAGCATTGCTCATCATCTTGAAACAAAGATCTCTTCCACTGTGTCCTGTGAGGAAATGCAGGGCTCCACTGCTATTGCTACCCTCACACAAGCAAGCTCCAACTGAATCTAGTAATCAGTAATATAATAACAGCAGTCCATGTGTCATGCTTTTATTTCTTGTCTCTCTATCCCCAAACACTTAAAAATGTCAAATAAAAACCACTAGTTGTTTTTCCAAAGGAAGAAGAACTGAGGCACAGAATGGTGAAGTAACTTGACTAAGGTAACATACAGAGTTAGTGGTAGCCCTGGAAATACCTTCCAGACATCCTCGTTCACCATCTGGTGGGCCAAGTAGGATAAGTCCATTAAAAAAAAAAAAAAAAGCTATTGTATGGGCTAGAGCCAGGCACCTGCCCTGAGATCAGCTATCAAGACAGTGTTGCTATTCATTAATGCAGGTTAAATTGATCTTGCAAGCAAATTGAGATTTTTCCAAGCGAATGGGAAGCCCTGAGTGGGGAGCTCTGACCTTGCCTCTGACGCTGTGCCTGCCTGGGATGTTACCAGCAATAATACACTACATTTCCTAATAGCAGGGTAGGAGAGCAATGATAACAGGGTAGAAGGACAGAAAGCTTTTGATATTAAACATACCTTTTTGGCATCCTGAAAGCTTTGTCATGTCTGCAGGCAGAAAAAAAAGATGTGTTCATTTATTATTTTTCTACGAAGCAAAGTGCCGTGCTGTTAATGAGCAAGTTAACCCTTTCAGGATCTGTAAAACACCAAACTGAGCAATTGCTGCAAGTGTAGCTGCAGCAGCAGAATACCATCTGGCACTGCATGAATCAGACCAGCTAATGAACAATACAGTCTCTTCCTCTCCCATTGGCATTTTAACTGAACGTGGTGGGAAGACATGTAGTCACTCCTGATTTTTGCCCCCTAGAAAACCCTATGGAATGTAATGGACATAATATAATCCCACAGAAATCGTGCTGTAACTCTTATTCATAAAAACCTATCAGTTTTAAGCACTTTCCTAGTGATTATGTAATTGTTTCATGACAAGAGCATAATTCTTATTAAATTTCACAAGTTGAGTTAACAATATAGATAWTTTTTATTTCCTAAGCTCAGCAAGGGTTTTCCAAAGCGGTGAATCTCACTTGTTTCCTGGGCTCTTCCGAAGGCAACATTCATACAGTCTAGAGGAGCAGAAGGCCAATGGAGCTGTTCAAAACATTTTACAGTGGCTTTCTTCACAGAGGAGCATTTATAATTCCTATCTGTAGGGCCCTGAGGAATCAAATGAAGAAGCCTTCCCCAGGGGATCCAAGGTTACCCGTGTTATCGAATCCTTGAGGCCAAGCTGACACTGGCATAATAACAGAAAAGCTCAGTGGGTCACTGTATCTGAAGGGCTTTTTCCTTCTGCTCTGCATTTCCCCTGAGACATTTCTTTGAAATACACCCCAGCCAGGCATGGCCCCGGGCTACTCAACATGCTGTTGTGTTACCAGCAGACTTGTGCCTGCATGGCAGCAGGCAGCACGGTGCCGGTTTGCTTCAGAGCCACCAGGGCAAGGCAGCCTCCAGCAAACTGCTCCCAGCCACTGCCTCCTCCTCCCATGAGAGCTGTGCCATGCTCAGCTCAGCAAGTGCCTCCTCCCATGCTCTTTGCTCAATCTTGGAGAAAGTCCTGCCCCACTCAGACACCCGTGTGGGGCTCATTGCCCCAGCTCCCTGCTTTGCCCCATGCAGCCAGTTGCTGTCCTCCAGGAAACCAGTGATCCTGTGGCAGCTCATCCCTCCTGGCACATTGTCGCGAACGGAAGGATGGAAAAGCAACGAAGAAAACATCCCCCTGGAAGAGGTGCTCTTGGTGGCACAGGTTATCATGTTCTAAATCATACTGCATTTTCCTCATCATACTAATGCTCCCTAGATTTGGAAGAGAGGAGAGCAAAGAAAAATCCTCACTGGATTATTAAAGGGAGGTTTCATTCTGGTAGCGCCCTGCCCACCTCTGTGCTAATTCTCTCACAATGGCCTCTCAAGCAGATTTGCTTGGATTAAAAAACTCATTCTATCATTATTATGATATTGCTTTTCTGTTTGCCAGTGCTGCACATTCTGCCAGGGATTTGCAATCCAGCTGTTCGCTGCCTAAATAACCTGTTACAGAGAATGTAGTTGACAATTTTGTTGATAGTGAATGAGCTAAAAAGGATCCAGGCTCCAGTCCTCTGGCTGCAATTGCTCTACACTGCAAACAGAAGCAAATTAAATCTGCTGTTAATGATTAGAAAATGAGACCATAAAGGGCTTTTGTGCCTAACCCTGCACCACTGTACAAAGGCAAGGAATTCAGTGCTGCCTTTTACTGGACTTTATTTGGTGCCTTCTGCTGTGGTAGCAAAGAGATCATGGTCTTTAGTGCCACCAGTGGACTCCAGAGGGCACAAGAAGCAAGGATGGATGAGGCTGGCTGGAAGGGGCAGAGGATGTATTTGAGCATGTTAAGGATGCCAGTTCTGAATGCATCCTTACAGTGCTGCCTGAGAAATGTCTACCATCCAAGCAAGTTGGTGGCACTCTACACGCAAATGGAGTTTGCCTGATTTTGTCACGGGCAATACAGAATTTACATCCTCGTCTCTGCCCAGCCTGGGAAACCAAGTGATCTTCCTCACCTTTGTACTTCTCACTGCTCTGCTGTAGCCAGTGCTTATCCCCTGCTGCCTCTCCACTCCAGCACAGGCAGTGGCTTTGGTGGGGGTACACAAAGAAATTAAGTGTGCTCTTATCACTCAGTACCCTTGCCAAGCTAAAGGATTAGCCGGTTGGATATCTTACAATGCAAAAGAAGAAAATACTAGGGTCACAGAAGATGGGCATGGTTGCAGCTGGATGATCTAAGAACAGCTGAGTGACCTGGGCTTTATCCAATGAGTCACCTTGAGAAGTAAATCCTGCCTCTTCCTGGTGTGGTAACTGAAGGTGCTAGCAGTTCTCTGTACATCCTCCACCAAGGTGGGGAGAGCAGCCTGGATCCCTCCATGCTTTTTGGGTTGGGTGCTCCCCAAAACTGAGGAGCCAAAACCATGTTTCATGCATCCCAGTTCAGACCCTTCTCATCCCACTGCCCACAACGAAGGCCAGGAGAGGCTCTTTGCAAGTCTCTGAGATGCTCTCCAGGTGCCTCTTACCTGACTGTTACAATGTGATGCTGCACTGGCCGTGAGGGTCGCTGGCCAGGGGACCACTGTTTCCAGGGGGTTTCTGAGACATCGTGCTGGGAAGCTGGCGTGGGATCACCACTGGAATGGTGGGAACACAGCATGGGCCTCTCGCCATGCCCCGGGAGTGGGGGCAGGCCATAGCTGCCTCTGGGGTCCTGCTGATTGCAGGGGTAATACATGTGAGGATGCTGTGAGTCCTGGGAGCTGGATGGCACCTGCCCATTAGACTGGGTGGAAATTGGTCCAAGCGTGTGGCTGGAGGAGGGCAAGTGGTCTCCCCCCAGCCTGGGGGAGGCAGGAACGGGGCAGTGATGGACTGGGCAGATTCTTTCCCAGGAAGTTCCACTGTAGCTGAGCTCGGTGTTCCCAATCTCTGGCATGGCAAGGCAGGTCTGGCAAGGTCCTGCATTTCTTTTTTCTCTGTGAGAGAAAATAAAGGGTATGTTAAAACCCTTCTCTGTTAAAACACTGGAGCAGTAGAAAAGCTGTTCAGAGGGACTGCATCTTTCAAACTGGAGCCTATGACAGGCATCCAGTGTAACCCAAGCCATGAAACCTCACCCAGTATTTCCTATACCAACAGCCAGTCTCAGGGCTGAGCTGGACTATGCTTTTACAAAGACATCCATGGCTCAGTCAGAGACTCCAAGTGATGGAGAATCTATCACATCTTTGTGCATGTTGCTCCAAAAATTGTGAAAAACAGGGTAACATCCCCTTGAACAGTTTTCAACTCCTGTAGTGGCTGTGACTATATTCCCTGTTTTTAGAAGCCAGGTATGGTTAAAATGTGTAGGCAGAATTAGATTTTGTCTATGGGATTTTAGTTTGATGGGCCTTATCGTTCCCTCTTCTTTCTCCATGATATTTTGCTGTGGAGGGGGCAGGACACGCTCTGGTGATAATGGTTGGATCCTAAGCCAGGAGCACAGAGTGACTGCAGAGATCTAGTGAAACAGAAACCAAAGGTGCCTGCGTGTGAGGAAGATATTAAGATATCTGGACTTCTCAGGAAGATGAATTTGTCTGATTGCTCAGCAGAAGGACTCTTGCCTCCACATTAGGACACTACGAGAATAAGTCATCCTTAGCAGTAAAACTGTACAGTGAACCCGATAGCCCATAGTGTGAAAAGAGCTCCGGCCTCCAGCCTGGCACAGGCTGTGGTGGCTCCCATGTCCTGTGGACTCTCTGTTGGACTCTTTAGGAACAGATTAGACAAGCATCTCTCAGGAATAAAGGCAACAGATATTATTGGTCTTGGTATGCAGCAAGGGGATGGAGTAGGACCTCTCAAGATCTATTGAAAGATGACTTTCCTTTGACTGCTCAATTTATTGAGACAAAACATTTGCAGAGATGACAGACTTTTAATACATCCCTCCCTTCCCAAATAAAAAGGTTTCTGCAGGATACACTGTCTTCTCTCAATGGAGTTATAAAAATGATTCAATTCCTGGAATTTTTGAATTATGGAATCCAAGAGATTTTGCTAGTTTGGGGAAAGCTTGAATAATGCATTGAGGAACCGGTTAGTCTGTGTGCCATCAAAAATCCCCTCCACACCCAACTGACTGAGGCTGCGCTGACCCCAAAAATGCCTTATAAATTCTTGTCTAAAGGGATGCAGCTGGTCAAGGTGTCAGAGAACTTCAGCAGCATTGTGTTATCTGAAGCTCAAACAGAAAGCACAATATGGAAACCCTGAAAGACTGGTCATTGTTCAGAGCACGTGCCATGGTGTCTATAGCTGAATTATGTGCCTGCTCTGGTGTCTGGCATCTAGAATTAAGTATGACGAATGATTCAGGTCGCCTAGAATCACAAAGTGTCTGAAGTCTTCAAAGAATTATGAGTGCTGAAGTGAGACAAAATGAGATGAACTTTAGCCTGAGGAAATTGATGGAATGTTTGAAAAAAGAAGGCAAAAAAAAGTGTTTGAAAAGGGAATGTTTTCTAAAATTTGCAGAATTAATCCTTATCTTTCTGAGACAGCCAGTGGAAAAGGCAGAATTTTAGCAATTACAATTTCAGCAATTACAATTTACAAATCACAAGACAAAGCTGAAGTTACCCAGAAGGCACCTCGGCCTGTCTTGTGGCTTTGGAGTGGTCAGACCCCAGCAAAGGCTTTTGCTCCACATGGAGACTTTTACCCCCCACCATGGGGTGATGCAGACTAGCCAGAAGTGGCAGTTGTCCCCAGAGAGCACAGAAACTTTTTCTAAGAGAAGGATTTACAGTCTCTGACAAGATCTAATCCACGATCCGGTGAATGACTTTTGGCCAGGAATCTGGCCATGACTTTGCCTGTCAAACAAGAGCAGTAATTTCATACATGATGGGGATCCTCCCCAGAGGCCCATTGCATTAAAGCCTCTTCAAGAGATCATAAGTTGTCCAGACTGATAACAAAGCTTTCATTTTAGTCTTGGATATTAAAAATGTTTACCAATATCTCCATGGAAAGACAGTTTAGATATCATCCAATTTTAGTTCTGATTTTTAAACCAGAAGACAACTGCAGCACAGTTACAGACATGGGCCATGTTCATGGGTGCTCATTATGACACTGTCTTCAGAAGTAATAACCAACATTCACATGTAGATTTTTCTGTTGCTCAGGCAATTCAGGAGGTGGGAACTACATAGAGAATTTTGTCTGGGGATGTGAAAGCCCTTGCCTGGATATTTTTTAGTAGTGGCCAAGAAAGGAGAGAAGAAATAGCAAAATGATATCAAAATAGTCAGAAATATCAGTGTCTGTGTAAGTGAGCTTCTTTGCATCCTTGGGAGTGGGCAGATACCTAAAGGGAGCAAAGACAGACTTTGCAAGACTGGTTATGGGGCATATGTTTCCTATGACAATAGATGTACAAAGCGGCTGGAAACAAATCTAAGCTTGCCCTGGTGCAGGCGCCAGAAAACCCCTAGAAAGATGTGTGTACATCTTACTGAAATATGCTTGGCAGGTTGCTCCCCATGGTTCCAGCACTCAGTTGCCGCTGGTCTGAAATATAAATTACTAATATAAACTTCAACTAATTCAGTGCAGTGAGAGGGAGTGCTGTTTTCCAAGGCAGGAGCTCCTGAACAGATTGTGGCAATGATATCCCATTCACCTGCAGAATTTGTCAAAAGAAATAATATAAAACAGGTCACATGAGCTCCTTGCTGTCCTGTCACAGATGGATTAATGGCAGGATTGCCCAGATGTTCAAGCAAGTGATTTATGATATATGGCTCTATATTAGGGTAGCTTACAACAAGACTACAAATTTACCATTGGTACATACAAATGCAATATATGAGGCTATAAATCAAATACAAGCAAAATTGTTTATGAGATGTAATTTAAGGTCTTGCCAGGCCTTGTTAGAACCTCATTAGAATCATCCGTGCATGGGGAGATTCAGGTTTCCTAGCACTGCAGAGGGCAGGTGCAGGGCAGACAGATGCAGGAAAGATTATGTTCTGTGGTAGTCTATATAAAAAATGGCATATTTAAGTAGTAATTGCTCACCTATACTAATTATAGAACCAACCTGACTGGGATATATTAACCCCCAAATCGTTCATGGCTCTGGTGAGCTGCAGCAGCAGAGTTCATTTGGGAGAACCTGCCTGGAGAGTACCACTTTCTTGGGTTTAAAGCTTGTTTCATCTCACTAAGTTCCTTCCAGATTTCCAGTGACTGAAGTGTAGATGCATTTTCTGAGGCAGGGAGTTGTAGCTTTGTAGTAACAGAGTGCTGGGTCAGGGAATTTTCAGCAGAGAGCCAGAACTATGTTATACTTTGACTAGCTCTAGATCTTTTCTCACTCCCTTTCTGAAGTTTCTAAGTTACTCTTTTCCCTGAACCATCCCTGATCCTGTCATTTTCCCTAATTTAGGTGCACTTTAAATACACGATGGTTTCCTTCAACACATAATAATTCAAAGATACACTGCTGCACTTCTGGTAGTCCCACACCTGTAAAATATTTGCAGGGGGAGTTCAAAGTGAAAGAAAAAAACATAATTCTTTTTCCTTTAAATTGTTGGATTTGCATAGGAGATTCAGACCAAAGGCTGTTTCTTGGCTTTTCATACCTGAGTTTGTCTAGCAACTACGCTGCTGTGTCTGATGGCCTCATCTAATGGTGAATATGTAACACTGGACAGGAAAAGAATGCTTCCACTTCTGAGTGGGACTTGGAATGCTTCCAAGCACCAAAACGCACTTTGAAGGTGTTCAGGGAGATGCTGGAAACAGGCAATGAAAAATTCCTCCTCCAAAAAGCCCTCAGCTACAAAGACTCCTGATGGAGAAAACAGACAACAAACTCTTGGATATAGCAGACTGCTCCCAATTTTTGTGCACATTCGTTAATTTATTTGATGCTAATAGTTCTCATGAAATTGTTTATCGTATTTGCTGTCAAATAGCATCAAGTTCCAGTCTTCCTCCATATGTTGCCTCTTAACTCAATCCCCTGGCTGCTTAGTGACATCATATTTTAGAATAACTTTAGCTAGTTCAAATCATTCACTCATGACTCTTCTTCATTATCTCTTTTCAGACTAAACAATTCCAGTTCTGTCAATCACCCTCCAGATATAAGTTGCCTTATGCTCTGCTCTCTCCAACTCCRTGACGATGTCACCTCGGTTATCTAAAATCTCCAGGGAAACGTGGAGCTTGTGAATAATGATAGGTTTGGATAATCACTGGTGTCAGTTCTGCAGATTGCAAGTCTTCAGTTGCTACGATCCCAATTCGCCATAGAGCTGGCAGGCTTAACATTTTATATGCTGAGGTCTGTGCCAGAGATGTAGGCTGGTCCTGGTTTGCCTGCCTGGAAACACGTCGCTATTACTTTTTGGGGCCCCCAGGACCCTGAGCTATGTTCAAAGAATGGTTGTGTGGGAGTTTCTGCTATCTGTTTCTTGTCAAGCAGGAGAAGAGGTGGGCAGAGCACTGGGCTTATGAATCTGCTTGCCATGCTGACACTAACAAAAACTAACATCGGGGGAAGAGAAACTTTTTTTTGCTCGTTCCCAGGCCCAGCAGTGTCAAATATTTGACATCTTTGGAGTTGTGTAGGTAGAAATGGTCTCATAGCTACAGAAAAGCCTCCAGGAGCAGCCTGATGGAATTTTTTTTCCCCTTCAAACTCAGCTGGATGCTACAAAAGAGAAGTGGAGAAGAGAGAGAAAAGGGAGACATGGAGCAGTCGATGGACTGGAGTTAACTGCTCCTGTTACCCGCTCCAGTGACCTGTGTTCCTCATGCTACTTGCTTCCCTGTCTCTTCCCCGAGTTGTCTAGACAGTATAATAAACTAATTTATGAAGCTGCCCGAGTCACAGTGAGTGCAGCAGTGCTTTTCTGAGGCAAACACCAGGGCACAGGCAGCCCACTTGATGTGATGGAACCAGCAAAAGGACTGAAGCTTCTTCTCATAGGAAAAGAGGCAAGATACCATCAAGACGTCTAAAGAGACAGCTTTCTGCTATTTCACTCCTGCTGGGATGCAGAGCAGCGATATAGGCATTGCAGAGTTTGTGGCAGGAGCCAAGGGCCAAGCGCTGCTGTCACACAGAGCTGAGCTCAGGCAGAGGAAGCTTTGTGTGGCAGGAAAATGACAGCACATGGCCCCCTTTCCTTTTCAGGGCCACTCCATCTCTTTGGCACATCTCTAATCTTGCTTCCCTCCGAGCCATGCAGCAGGAGAGTGCATGTGTCTCCAGGAGAGGAGAAATGGGAAAAAAAATCCAGCATCTTGAAGGAATGACTTCTTTATCTGTTTGCCTCATTCCATCCTCATTCCCAAGACCAAATCTATAAGCACTTTTTTTTTTTAAATAGAAAAGTTATTTATCTCACCCTTTGCATGCTAAGGAGAGGATCAGGGAAGCAGCACTTTGCATATGAAAAATGGGCAACTCCTACCAAATGAATGGAGTTGTCTGACGCCTGACTCAAACTACAACTTCTCCCACTGATAGAAGAATCTCAAGAGGGAATAAAAACAAGCGAGCAAAAGGGATAGATTCTGTATCTTGGCTACAGCAAGAGCCCTTTTTCCCAAGGGACCTTTGCTCAATTAGACATTAAGCACTGCAAAATTTCATTCACAAAAAAAGAAGCTAGATTTTTTTTCCTTTCCTTTTTTTTTCTGACTCTAGCATGGTTTTCCTTGCATATCAGCTGCACAATTTTTCCCAAATGAAAAGGAAGAATCTTTCTGAACTAAAACCTTGTCAGCTTCCATCTAAATTCACAGCTTTTTCTTTGGCAGTTGCAAATGACTTTTTAAGAACGGGCTTTGCAGAAGAATTTAAATACAGGTTTATAACTGAAGTTATAAAAAATAACTTTCTCAAGTTATTTTGAACACAGCACCAGCAGTACAGCGGTGGAGCTCTAAGAGAAAAAAGAGCTTCTTTGATTGCACTTTTTAAGAAAAGTGCCCTCTTTCAGCGATTAGGGTAAGGTTCACTGCATTTCACTCTCACCTAGTTATATAGGTCTGCTGTCTAGCTGACAGGGAGACACGAGCACCTCTAGAGGCAATTCATTTCCTCCTTTGGTAGGAAATTCTTGTGTACTGAAAAATTTCTGTGCGGTTGCTAGTTGTTTTGCTTTTTTTGGTACAGCAGCAGGATAGCGTGTATCCTTGAGAAGACCTACAATCTTTTTTTAGTGAGACTCCTGAGTTTGTTAAATCATCATGAAAAATTAATGAGACTGCAAAACTCTGCTTCCCACGTACTCCGTCGCGACAAGTTTAGCTTTACAATTCTATCCATTGACTCATCTGAACAGAGTCTTTCCTTTACTCGAGACAGCTACTGCTGCTATGGGTTTAGGTAAGTGCGATGGGATGGGCACAAAGTGCTCGAGCATCCCCACCCAGTCTTCATTGCCAAAATATGTTTGGATGCAGTTTGCCATATGCACACTGGTGGTGTAAAATGTGCTAGTTACATCCTGTTTGCTAACTCCATTTTGAAGAAAAACAAATGGAACAACACCATTCTATCCCTGTCTTTAAAAGGCCAGAAGGAAGTTAGTGTTTTCAGACGCCAATAGCTTTCTGATGATAAATTCAGTAGAACGTTCACTAGGACCAGAAGATGGGGACTATAGAGCTAACCATTGAGTGTATATGTGAAGAGCCTTACATAAATAAGCATTTTGTGCATATGCATGCTCAAGAGTGAGAGAACTATCTTTATGTGCTTTATTGCCATAAATTTTAGTTCTCRTGTGAGCCACATGAGTGAAATTCAAAATACACCTGTTCCAGACAGCTTAACTCCTCTGTACAACTTCCTCTTACAGACTGCAGCATTCATTTCAATAAACCTGTTCAAATGAGCAAGGATTACCCAGGCAAGCTCATGGGGCTTCAGTGATAGCTCATACACCATTGAATGTCCAAGATTTAAGACAGTGACAGGTTGTGTAATAGTTACTCAGCAAGCACTGAAACCTGAAAGCACCACCAGCCTCTGGCTGAGATCTTCAAAGCTGCCTAAAGAGATGTGACTGCCCAGCTGGTTCCCCCAGGCAGGTGGGGACATCTCAGCATAAATATACTCGATTAGACAGAAGGGAAACTCTTTGGCTTTCAGAACAGATTTGTGCATTGTTGACCTCAGACTGTGCATTGATCGAAAAGAAAATCTGAAGAACTTGGAAGATCTGTTGCCTCTGGTCTAGCAAATAGCAATATTCTTGAATAACTGGGGATGGCTCCTGGCCCGTGAACATGGGCTTGTTGAGATTTCCAGAAGATTACAATGATTGTGGCTACCTGCCTGGTTCAGTACACCATGTGAGGGAGCATATGGCATAGGGAGGTGAAGAGTAAGGCTGCAGGATTTTATAGAAAAAAATCTTTTGAACTAAAACCATGCTTGTCCATCATCTGGGGCAATGAGGGCTCTACCCCAAACCTGCCAAGGGCTGCCAGCAATAGCTCACCCGTTGCTGTGGAAGAGCTCACCAGATTGCAGGACAGAAATCTGCCGGGGGGGGGCAACCTCGGCTGTCACCCACTGGCCCCAGGGGTCTGCACGGGGACTGTGTGGCTGCGTGCAGGAGCATCCAGGAGCTGCATGCAGGGCCGCGAGGGGCTTTGCCTGCTCTCCCCTCTCCGGGAGAGGGGGACGGCACTCGGGACACACCTCGCCGGGGCCACAGGACCGTGCCCGGCCCCGCACCCCCGGGGAAAACCCGCTGGCGGCGGCCCCCTCTGGCCCGCAGCTTCGCAGCCGCCCGGGGCGCAGCCGCTGCGTGGGCTGCCGCTACCGCTGCCCC
>NW_020450119.1:514303-534604 GCF_003343035.1 Apteryx rowi | reverse complement strand
CCACTTTGCCTCTCCTGCCGCCCGGGCGAGCCCAACCCTTGGCCCCGTGTGCCAGCGTGCGGGAGCCAGAGCCCTCCGTGCTATACGGCAGCGCAAAGACCCGGGGTCCTCTCCCACCATCTCCCACTCCCTCCCCTGGCCCCCACTCCACTACCCCCAACAAGAGGGGTTTGGGGGGGCCAGGAGGGTTCAGACGCCTGAGCAGAGGCTCCCTGCACCTCCAGAGCTGGGCCTCTGCTCTGGCCCCAATGGGAAGGCAGAAGGCAGCCCCCCAGACCACTCCTGGGCAGCAGGTGCTGTGCAGCATTTTGAAGTGTCCATGTTCACCCTTGTGATTTTGTCAGCATTAAATAAGTAGAAGAATTACTGGAAACAGATGGTAAGTTTGAAATAGCTGAGTTGAAGTCACGTGAGCAACTTGTCATGGAGAACGCATGGAGATCAGGCATTTTCCCTTCCCTGCWGGGCCCTGCTAATGTTGTTCACTGAAGCTGCAAAATTGCGCTGGGTTACATGGTAGCCATGCATGTCCCCTTGGTCATGGGGAGGAGATCTTCCCAGGGAGCTCACAGATGATGCATGGCAGCTGCTCCTTGCACAGTCTCTCCCCTGCCAATGGCTGTGACATTACTTGTGGGAATGGCCTGGGCCTTTCTTCTCACCTTGCATATGGCCATGAGGGTGGCAGTGATCTTCTCCCTTCTCATGACCTTGCGCATGGCCATAGTGATGGCTGTGACCATCTCCTTTCTCATGAGGGCAGGATTCTTTTTGCTTCATGTGCTATGGAAAAGCCAAAGCAAAAAAGGGAGGGTATTAGACCAGAGAGTATCCTATAACTCACACTAATCCACTAGCTGCTTAGAATAAGCTTTTCCTGCCTTAATGACTTAAATGCCTGAGACAGTTTGAAGAACAAAAAGCTTTTCCTAATGCTAGTGGGGGGACTCTCTCCAACCGTAGGCTGATGCCTCTCCGAACCCAGCAGTGAGGAGTTTCTGAGAATGAGCTGCAGGCAGTGCCAGCGCCCCTTGCCCATGCAATGATCTCCGCTGGGCTGGCCTGTTGGGTGCTGCCCACGCCTAGGGCACCAGCCTGCTTGCTAAGTGTTAGCCACCAAAATGTTGCTTGCCTGGTAGGGTCAGATAGACTCCACGTAGCAGCTACAAAGCAGCTTATATTATGTGACCCAGCAGGAAAGACTGAAATGGTGTATCTCCTGAAAAGACCCATTAGGATTAATGTGATGACAGCAACGCGGGTGCTATTTCCTTTTCTTTCTTCCTGATGCTAAATAATAATGCTTATAACAGTATTGATAATAATAAAGTCGTGGGAGCTGAAAGAATGATGGGAATAGACTGAATTGCAAACACCCCACTGCTTCTGATAGACAGGCATGTCTTACAATTTTTGGTTTGACTCAGCCTGATGTGTGAAATCCTAGTCTGTAAAGCGGGGGCGATAACACTTCCTCACTCCCACAGTTTCACAGTTTTTCTGTGTGACCTGTGAGGTATTTGACACATGGATTTTTTTTTTTTTTAAACAGCCCTTGCACAGAGCCCTCTGCACGGCTCATAGCTGCTGATAATGGCTGCACGAAGCTGTTAGTGGGTCTGCACATGTCCCTCTCGGAGCTGTTTTCAAATGGCCAGGGCTGGAGCGGTTGGTTGGTAAGTCGCATGTTGGCTTTCTTTTGCTCTTCAGCAGCATGGGAGCTGGCTCTTTGCCATGGCAACCCAGCCGAGCCCACTTCCGAGGCCTGCTAGAGCATCAGACCAATGGGATCCAGCTGGTGCCCATTGTCCCTCCAGCATGAAGGAAGGTGGAGGAGAGTGAGGGAGACGGATGGAGAGAGAGGTGACAAGAAAGACTAGAAGTGAAGGGAAAGACAGCAAAAAAGAGAGGTGTAGGTTAAGGAGTTCAAAACAAAGCAGAGAGACAGTAATGGATATGTGTGCAAATGGGAAAGAAGCTGGCAAGCAGAGATCATGGGAAAAGAAGAGAGGAAAAAGAGGTGAATGGGATAAACAGGCACAGGGGGTGCTGAAAGAGATGGCTGAGGGATGAGGCAGGTTTATGAAGCTGGTATGCTGAAAAAAACCCTTTATCATCCAAGACAGCAATTTTCTGCTGGTGTCTCTGAGAAACACAGGGGACTACTCCTCATTTCATGAAAAGCTACCAAGAATAGCAAGCCTGKGGTCTCTAGGCTTGAACTCACCAAGTAGGGCTCCACAGCTCTGCTAGGAAAATGCTTAGGTGTTCACAAATGGACAAAGGTCAGAAAGCGCTGCCCTCAAGAGAGGCAGGGAGGCAGTCATCTCCTCTCTCCTTTGTACTCATTGCCTCCACAGGCGGCAGGGCCAGGTGGGAAGGCTGCCGAGGGGACTGCGTAACAGAGCCCAGGGAGGAGAGGTAAGTACTTTTGACACTGATTTGTGTTTGTGGCAACTGAAGACAGACTTACCTTTGCTGATGGACCTGCAAAAGAGATGTAAGAAATCACTTTGCATTTGAGCTCTTCATATGCTTTTTATTTGAAGCGTATCTCTTCTTTGTTTTGCATAACTTATTGCTTCTCCCAACTCCCTTGCTCACCATCCRCTTGCATTGCTTTCACAAATAAAAAGCAAAGCATTGTCCTTCCTGCTCTCCTCTGTCTCAAGAGAAGTCCGAGTTAGAAGTTCGCACTACTTTTCACTTGCTAGGTGTGCAAATTCCCCAAAGTTTGGAGATTCCTCACTCTCCCAAAGTCAGTAACAAGGCTCCCTTTGACCTTATGTGCACAAGCCAAGCTTCAAATGCTTGCTGAGCCTTAGATCTAGGATTAAGCATTTCCTTAGAGAAGTCTAAGGAAGGCAGAATAAGGCTTTGCTTTGGCAGGTCGGGAGATGTGACTGAGAGCCCCTCTCAGCATTTCCCAATACATTTGGTTTACTTTGTCTCCTTACAGTCACCGTTCAATGTGGATCATTCTACAACACCCTATCTTAGAACAGTTACTTTCAGCACAATTTCTTTTATTTCACCGTAAATCAACATTACCCCACACAGAAATTAGCTTGGTTCACAATGTCCTGACTCCCATCAGCAGAGCTCAGCACTTCACAAACCAGTCGCGGCTGGCTCAGCGAGACGCACGCAGCGTCCAGGCGGGGCAGCGTGCTGGAGCGTGGCAATCCAAGCCTTGGACTGGCTCCGGTTTGCAGTCTCTTGGCTGGTTCTTAACATTTGGCATAGACTATTTTGGCTTGAATCACTTCGGTTCATCTCCACTGAAGCTGTCACAAGACATCCCCCACTACGTTCTGCCCTTCCTGCTTTTGTTCCCATTCGTCTGTGGACAGTCAGGAGAAGAAAACAGGCAGGGATACATCTGTACAGACTGTCTGTGCTATTAGAGGATTCAGCCAAACGCGTCCCAGTAGCTCACCTTTGCTACTTACACAGGGGCAGCATTGCGTTCCGAGACAATTCTAGCTCTAGAGCTGACATTGTGGTTCCCTGGGCCATGCTGAGCCTCCAGCATCCCTGTTGCTACCTTGTGAGTATATTCTTTTAATATGAGGCCTTGATCATCTCTTTTTACAGAAGTGAACCTACAACCTGCCATTCTGAGTCTTGGATATTGGCTTTAGCATCTGTTTCTCCCTTTTGCCCCCGCAGAAGATGCTTCTGGGTTTGACCACCTTTGGAACCACAGCCCAGACTATTTGGTGGTTCTGAACTATTTAACTGTTTGTTAAAGAGTTAAAGAGACTATGCTGAGTGGCATCACTGGGATAACATAGTGAGCAAAGATGATATACATGTGCAACACCACCTGCCCTTCCTGCCCAGCACCCCTGGAGCTACATGTGCTCTTCTTCATTTGCAGTCCCTCTCAGACATCTGGCTCCCTCAGAGTAGGATAGAAAGAAAAATACAGTGTCATCAGCAGTCTGGGAAAGAAAGCCAGGGCTTGGGCAAAACCTGAGAGCATCCCAATAACAGCCAAAGGTTCCCTTACCTGAATCCATAATGAGTTGTTTGATATGAGAGGTCACCAACCAAGTAAAACACCTGGCAAAGAGAATAAAAAGTGAAGCAGTTTTTACTCCAGTTGAAGAAACCTCTCTTTCTCATGCCCCACTGTTACATGTGCACATGACTAACACCACTAAATGTCAAGACAGGTGCTGTAGGCAAAAAGGTTCCAGTTCACAAAAATATCACCGAGCTGTGAATGAGTGTGCATGGTTAGACTTTAAAACCAGAGAGAACTGTGAGGATCACCTCACCCCGGTATAACACAGGCCATCGTATTTCCATCAGTCACTGAGAGGAAACCTGGGATATGCTGCAGCGGAGAGGCACGCATGGAGTGCTGCCCAGCTGTGAGCAAAGCAGTGCGCAGAGATCGCAGCCATGGCCCCTGCGCGGGCATGCAAGCAGGGCTTTCTGTGCACCCAGTCCACTTAGAGCCCTGTAGCTCTAAAAGGGTGATTTGGGTGGTTTGGTGGATTCCCCAAACACCTGGGCCAGGAAACTGAGATGCAAATGTTACCTGCGCACTGGTACATCTTCTCATTAGGGCAAATCCACGGGGTTTTGCTTCCCTGGTTTAATTGATCCACAACAAACAGCACCAGTGTGTACACAGCACATGGTTATCTGCTGGCTGAGACATTTCGCCACCAGCTGGCATAGCCATGTTGCACAGTAATGGTCCAAAACAAGCCCTTGCCATTCTGGCCAGACACCCCATTCTGCTGCTTCCCTGTTCTGCCGTGTGTGTCTGGCTTTGTGAGCAGCAAGTGCCAGCACAGAGGACGAAACGGCAAGTCCTGCAGTCCTTCTGGCAATAGATACAAACAGGCTGCTCCAAATACAACTACAACTGTGCCATGGCATCCACATCCAAGGAGGAGGCTGGCAGGGAGCAGGAGCTCCTTCTAGACCTTTGCCTGAACCTGCTGCTTGGCCACTCACAAGCACCTGCAGGCAGCACTGGGAACAAGCAGCTATAGCAGCCGAAGTCCTGGAAACCAGGAGTCCCTTTCTGCAAAATCTGCTTGGCTCTTGCCCCCACACAAGCACACACAATCAGCTAAAAGCTGTGACCTCTACATGCTTGACCAGTTTGAGACATAGAACAGATCTCAGTGGCCTTGTAGGGAGGCTGTGCTGATCCCAAGAAGATTGCATCCCCTTAAGGAATAAAATCTAAGAAGGAACTGGAAGGATGGGTAAGTAGGACTCCCAAATTGCTTTGAGGCCATAGATGATGCCCATGAGCCCATTTCTTCAAACTGAGACTACCTTTCTTGCTCACCAAATGTCTGTCCAGAAAAAGAACCATTTTCTTCCACAATGCAAAGCCTGGCTAACCACTATGTGTGGGCCAGCAGGATGGAGGCAGGGTGGTCTGGATCCATCCCTTTGGATGGGGATGCATCCCTGCCTCTCTTGCTGCAGGCAATGCCACCCAGGGTGTCAGGAAAACTGCTCTCAAAGCTGACTGCTTGCAGTGGTGACAATACCACAGTGTCAAGGACAGTGCTCTTTTCAACAAGATTGCTCATGTCACGAGTTTCATGGATGGCTGAGCCCTTGGGGTTATAGTGGTCAAGGCAAAGCAGGACATTACCGTGCAGCCCTGCTCCGTGGCTACATGCACTGCTTCGCTTTGCAGCAGCGTGCTGGTTTCCAAGCAATGTGCAATGTCCCTCAGATTTGCAGCCAGCTATGTTCGAACTCTGGCCTGTCACTACTCACCGTAGCAATAAAATTGCATGGGTTTTCAGCCCTCAAAGTCAATGGCAGTGTGCTACATGCCTCCCATGCTGGAAGATTTCCACAGTTACAGCAGCAGCAGTCCTGGGCTCTTCCGCCTCATAAACTCCTTTTTGCCTCAGCCGGTGAAATTGCTTCCATAGCCAGAACACAAGCCCATGGAGAGGCTGTCATTGTGTTAGCAAATCAAGCCCCATTCACCTTCACTGTACAGAGCTTATTTTACAACAGCAATATAGGTGAATGTAGCTACCCACCTTCTGCAACGTCAGGAGGGTTTAATTTAGATATAGAAATGCGCTTTAGTTGCAGTTTGAATGCCAAGACCTGAGTCAGACACATTTATCCAAAGAGCCACTTACATCTAGGCAGACACTCATGCCAAAAACGTCAAAGCTGAGTGCCTAAAGAAAAGGGCCTGGATCCATATTTGGTCTCCTGCATAGAACAGGTCTGATTTGCAGAGTGCTGGCAGCACAGCATGAGCAATGCATTGGGCCCAGAAGGACATGCATATCTGCAGGCATTCACCTTCACTGGAGACCATCTGGCACCTGCTCACAACTCCATTTACATGGAGTCAGAGTAACTGCTCTGTGATTGCCTTTTTCTGGTTTGTAGGTACACTGATGGTGTGAGTTCTTAGTAACAAAACCACTGAAAAACTAGGATTTAGTGCCCATTTTCTTAGGCTCCTCTTACATCCACACACAAGTTCACCCACTCGTCAAGGTTAAAGCTTTAAAGACTTACCTGAACAAGCAGAGGGCTAGTCTGTAAAGTGCCGAAGCTTCGCCTGTGAAAGCTTTCCTATATGTGTACCACTCAGGGTGAGTCTGGAAAGGCTGATCTTATCCAGGGCCTGTGACTGAAGAGACTGGGAAAAAGGAAAAAAAAAATAAATAAATAAAATAAAAAGCCAGACCAAGGGCAAAACTAACCCCGATCTATCTAGCCACAGCCATACAGTCATGCAACCTCTGCATGACGTGGGCATGGGAGCTTGTACCCCATCCCACTGGGGCTAGGTTAGGGGAGGGGAGAGCTAAAGCAAGTTAGAGGCAGAGAGGCCGGCCAGTGCTATGGAGTATTGCTTTTTATTTTAAAAGGGTTTCTTGTTCGAAGCCATTTGATGGGGACTCTTTCCTAAGTGGGCCTGGAGGAGCTGTTGCCTTTCAAAAATTGTGCAAAGTCACCTGTGTTGGTAGGAAGCAGTCGCCACACACAGCCAGGAGGAGCAGCATGCATGCATCAGCCTAAGGGGACAGGATTTCAAAGGGATTGAGGAATGAAGGGCTTACATTGTGATTTTAATGGCCAGTTTTACAAAGGTTCAAGACGAGTGCTCTGATCTCTTTGCAAGTTGTCTCTTTGCAACCTGTCAAAGAGCCACAGTCTTTCCGGAGCTACAGCTCCAAATGGCAGCGGTGAGAGCAGGGGTGCTGAACGCCTCAGCAGCAGGGAAATGCTCCGGTGTCCTGTTTGGGGGCAGCACTGGCAGCCCTGCTGGCATCTCTTTTTGCCTAACAGCATCCGTGGACTTGTATTTACCCCATCTCCCTGCAGCTCATCCCTGCTCTCTGACCCGATGCCAGGAGAAGGAGGGAGAGGCAAAGAGCGGTCCCACATCATGGTGCATCCTTGCACCCAGCAGCTGCCCCATTCCTGCCCTTGATCCCGTTACGGTTGCTGCTGTCTCTCCTCCAGGCCAGGGGACAGGAGCAAGCTGTGCCACCATGGTAGTGCTGCTGCTGAGTGAGTCTGGCTTATGGCAATTACAGTTTCTGGGCACAGAGCAAACTGAAGCAAGTAAGAGGTGTGATTACTTCACAGTGTGTTTAAAGGGGCAGGAAGCTCCTAAAGACAAAATTCAGCATTGTCTTGGCAGGGAAAAAAAATCTCACTGTAGAAATATTGTACATTTTCTGCAGTGCCTTGTGCTAGCACTGCAGCCACATTTGCTCTGAAGCAGTCCATATGTTCACACCATTTCCTGGCCTGATTGACAGTGAGCCAGTTCCCTCAGAGCATCCCAAGACATCTGAGACTTCTTCATCCTGTTGGGGGTAAATATGCTCCCTGTCAGTGTTTGGAGGATGACTTCTCAGCCTGGGTAAGGTCAGAGAAAAAGCTGGGATATATCAACATGTCTTGACTAACTGTGTCTATCCCAAAACCTTATTTAGCTTTGAAAAGATTTGAAACTCATGGCTGACTTCTAGTGGCACAGAGGATCTTGCAGACAGCCTTTGCAGCATCGTCCTGCCGGTACTCGGCCAGGTTTTTCGTGMCAGATCAACCAACGCTTCAAAACCAGTCATCCCCTTCCCAGGCTCCTGCAGTTTCATGTCAGACCCACATTCGCAGCCTGATTCTTCAGGAGACACTGAAACCAAGTCTCCCATGCTGCATAAAAGCCAAGCATTGAAATGTCCAAGTCTCTGGGGTATCAGTGATTGCTTTTAGGTTTTTCTGTGCTTGTGAAGGCAGGGGAAGTAGGAAAGGAGATCTGGCCATCATAATGGCCTGAATGGGTGAAACTCCCTCTTTTTAAACCCTGAGAATAAATAAAGGTGTGAGACTGCTTATCTGGAAGAGGCTCAGCCCTTAGGAGAGCCCTTGGATGGTGTTAGCCACACTCTCTACATCCTGTGCCCATCTCAGAAACAGTGAATTTTTGCCAGTGTGCTATTAGTCGTGATTTGCAGCAAAAACATGATCTGCAAAGCATGGAGAGGATGCTGTGGGCAATACATGACTCAAATCCCGCGGGATATTACTCCCCTAGATTTTACTCATCCCGACATGCTACTCATGAGGAAGTGCCATGGCACACTGTGTCCAGTGGGGCACTGGGTCACCGAGGTTTTGAGAAGGGGGTTGACCCCCAACATTGTCCACTGTTACCACTAAGTGCTAATGCAGTCCTTGATTATCCCAGGCTCCAAGCCATGAGCAGCAAGCTCAACACAGCTTCTGTGGGGAATGTGAAGGAGATTATGAAGAGCCCATATAGCTTTTGAAGTAATAATAAGAACCCCAAGAGAGCCAAGAGATATGAACTCACAGACTGAATACATTTTAACAACCCTCTGGGTAAGAGGAGGTAGGGGGAAGCAGGACATGGCCAAGACTTACCATGTCGCTATCCATCCTCGTAGAGGAGAAAGCTGCAAATTTTCCCCTGCATCCCCTGCAAGGGAGTATCGCAGGTGGGTGAGTCTCAGGCATCAAATTTTCATTGCAGACGGACAGGTCAATAATAAACCTGACAAGGAGCACACTGGGCAGTACCATTTCCTGGCCTTACCTTAGGTCTCTAAGCCGTGCAATGATGCAGCTTTGTACCCAAGGGGGATTTTGAGCAATGCGGAGGAACAAGCGGATGAGAGATGAGCGCATTTCTGCTATTAGCAGGTCTCCCTTTTCACTAGTCATGGCCTCCATCCTGCACCTTGCTGGAGCTGGCACCACTTGAGTCCTGCCATGCTTTGGGCTGATGTCTTTTCAGCTTGCTGAAGGCAATAACTTGTCTGACATGATGTGGAAAGCATTCCCCGGGGCTGGAGAACTGCTGCTAGGGAAGAGGAGCAGGGAGAGGGCTTGCTCGACTAATATGTCCCATACTGCTGGTCCCAAAGTGCATCTTTCAGCAACAGTGAAGGTGGACATCCGCTTCTTCATCGCAGTGACAACAGAAGTTGCAGTGGCTTCTCTAGACACTGCCGTGCCCCAGTAAATGTGAATGTCTCTCCATCGCCCACCCCTGCTGTCTCTGCTACTGCTGTGACTTGTCTCTCACTCCTAAATTGGTGGCTACCTGCCCCCTTCGGTTAGATGGGCGTCTGGGCACTCTTGGCTGCCCTGAGCATCATCTCTCCCTATTTCCGAGCAACCTGTTACCACCTTGTTCGCATAGCTTTGGGAGCATTCAGTATCGGGATTTTTCAGGTAGGTGGAATGAACTGAAAGACAAAATTACTCCTATTCAATAAAGCTAGGTGGAAATATTTCCCCATGCACAGATTTGGAAGTGTTTCCTGTCCCAAATGGTGAAAAAAGTCAAAATCTGAAAGCATTTTGCAAAACCAAAAAAGTGGAGTCAGGTGAAGTATTCCTCTTGGCATGCTTTTCTCTCATGTTGACCCTTTATTTAATTTTGAACATACTTGAATGTTCATGTAGGTATTTTAAAAATACATTTTGAAACAGAGCATTATCAAACAACCAAAAGGCCATATTTCTTTTGAAAACACAGAAAGCAACAGCTCCAAGGTTTTAGAATATTAATTTTTTGAAGCAAAAGATTCACTGACACAGAGTTTGTCAAGTGAAAAAAAAGTCTTTTTTTCATTTTGTCAAATGAAAAATCAGTTTTCATGAACTGATATTTTCCCAATGCAAAAAAAAAAAAACTCTTCTAAAAAAATTACCAGTTCCCTGAAGTATTGTTAGATAAAGGTAGATACCACCCTGGAGACTTAAGTCCCCTGCTTTGCATACAGCCTTTCTTGTCAGCAGACAAAAGCGTTTAAAATATTTCCATATAGCCACCTCCAAAGCCAGTGGCACAGTGTTCCCGGGTGCGTGCAGCCCCGGCGCCTCCCTCCGGACCTTGAGGCCCCTTATCTCCTGAGCGAGCAGGTTTCATTACTGGCATTGCTCGCAGGCGGTAACGAGCGCTGCTAGTTCCTGGAGCTTTGTCTGGTAGCTTTGCAGGCTGACACGACCATGTTATCACCACTTGGCAAACACAGCCTGGGTGTCAGTTACCAGGAGACTCTCAGCCTGGCTAATCTAATTTTTTGGTAGCGAGAGTAGTATTTAACTGTCTGCCCTCCTGCTCCAGCTCATTCAAGAGGGGATAGTGTTGCTCTTGCTGGTGTGGCCAGACTAATATAAGAGGTCCCTGCTCTCCCCTTCCTCATTTGGGTTTGTTTCCTGTGAATCGGTGAACGAGCATTGCAGCTAGCCTGGAGGTGAGGGGAGAAGGCAGCAGCACCCTTGGGTGCACCCTTGGGTGCTACTGTCTCCCTCCTGGTCTCACAAATACCCATTCCTCATCTCCATGGCACTCTGAAGCCTCTGCTGTGCTGGTCCAAGATGGGGCGTTAGTTTTGCATGGACTCCTCCACCACTGGATTGCTACCAATAAATCCCTTTTTCAAATGCGACTCTGGCTCTTCAGGCAGGGCTGCGCAGCCACTCCAGGCCAGCATCGGCTTTTCCTGCACCTCCCTCCACTGGGTTTGTGAGGACACTGCTAATGGGTTTACTGGGAAGAGAAATTCAGAAGTCTCAGCCTCTCTGACTCTGTCCATTCTGGGGGAAAAAAATCAGTTGAATGACCAGTGGTATTGGCCAAGAAGTTTTAACATGAGGAGAACACAGGCTTTTTATTTTATAACCTTATTATGGCATTCTTCATCTTGATGAGTCTAAGCAGTGCTGCAATGCCTGTGAAATGTGAATATTCCACATTTGCCAAGGACATGTTCCCGTTCCACCTGACAAGTGTTTTTTTGTATTGTGAGTCTGTAGCAAAAGCATCCCTCTCCCAGAGCTGATGCTTGTAAACCACGACATGCTCGATCCAAGAGTGGTGGCACCTCCTTTGCCCTTCTCGGGGGCTGCACAGCCGCTGCATTGGGTTGGGATGGCAGCATGGCAGCTGGAGCAAAGCTGGTTTCTACCCTCAGAGGTGCCAAGAGAAACCACAGCACAGCCCTGCAATCCCAGTGTGTGAGCTAACACAGCCACAGCCAGGCAAGGGAGGGGGAAAGGGCTCACAGAGTGGGGCAGAAGCCCTCACTCTTCTTGGTAAATCTATGCCAGGAAAGTCATCATAGTTCATTGTTGCTGGTGCCAGTACAAATCTCAGTTGGTGTCACAATCTGTCAGTGAGTCATCAATATCATCCTCTGGTCAGTGACCCTTTAGCTGCTCAAGCATGACGGCATTTTGCAATAAATTTAGCTTTTTCCATATGCTGTAAAACCCTCACACTGACGTCAAAATTAATCCTTGCCTTCTGTGTCATCCCAATTACCTGCCCCCAGTGCCTTGCTGATGGTGTAGGACTTTCCTCTCTGCCAGCTCCAGCTCCCTTTCTATGGTCTTGAAGACTAGCAGGCACAACCTGCAACTTTAGTCCCTATCCCAGCTCCAACCCTGGCCTATAGTCATAGCAGGCTCATGCTGAATCATCAGCCCCTTGCCTCTGTTGGGCCAGCTCACTGTGTACTTCGGTTTCTCCTGTCCAAATTCTAACTGTGACCCCAACTTTCACCTTACAAATTGCCAGTGAACCCTCCCTCCTCAGGCCGTCCTTTTGCTCTAGGAATTCCATGGGCCTTGCTGTAACCCCTGATAAATCAGTCTCCTCAGTCCTTCATGGCCCATGCACAGCCCCAACATTTCCTTCACACCATGGTTAACACTGGGCTAGTGAGCACTGGCAGCCTGAGACCTCACCGTAGAAGACTGAGCCTTTCAGACAGCCAGGGTGACTTTCACGACCTGCACAGGGGTTAAAGCTAGGGTTATGTTGGGGTTAGCAAGGGACAGAAGAGAGAAAAGAGCAAGCTCTGCTGCCAGGTCGTCGCAGGTCACCAGGTCTAGATGGGGGCAGATGGTGGGGTTGATCAGTCCTTCTGCCTGGCTCTGGGACAATGAGGAGTAGGTGCTGTGCTGGCTCCTGTACAGCCTCCTGGAACCAGTAGAAAGCTAGTGCTAGCAGGGGTGACTTCTCTATAATCAGTTTGGTGGTTCTGGTAGGTTTCTGGGCTGTTGTGAAGGCTACAATTGAAGCTGAAGTTGGGAATAGGATCTGGCACAATGAAGGACAGAAGAGCTACTCTGAAACACAACCCTAATTCTGGTTGTTTAATGTAGTGCCTTGATACCTCTGTAAGTGCTAACAACAAGGCCTTCTCCTCTGCCAGAGCAAAATCTCCTGCCTGCGTGGGACTGGCAGATCCCAGTAAAAGATCAGGATGTCCCATCCTTGAGGGTCTGAGCCACCCACCCTGTTCCTGGCCATTGCTTTGACAGCTGAGCAGAGCAGAGCCACCATTAACTTTCCTCCCATAAGCTACTTACTGCTGCTGGCACAAGCAATCTCCTTAGCCCTCTGAGCCTTCATTGATGTAATATGTACTGCAACCAGTACTAGTCTAGACCCAATCCATCACTTGCCCAGGGCCATCACAACCAGAGAGTATCCTGTATTATCCAGAGAGTATCCCTCCATCCTGTATTCAACAGGGAATTTGTGCCTTTTCACTTCATAATAACAACCCTAACCCTAGTCATACCACAAGTACTAGCTTTATGGCTGGATCCTGCAAGATTACAGCTAGTCTGGTCCCCTGCGATGGGAGGAAAACTGCAGGTGGCTGTATCCTGCTGATCCCTGCCCATGCCAGCTTCTCCTTAGTCCCACAAGCCTTGCAGCATTCAGCAAGAATCATCCTCTTCTGTTCCGATGGCATCAGTGTCAGTGATTCACTGTCATCCAGGGGGCCATCAATTCATTTGCTGGAGAGGAAATTTGCCACAATATCCCATTTCAGGGGGCTCAGAGAAACAGGGGGATGAAAAACAGTTGCTTTGGCCCAAGAACAAATGAGGAGAATGGAGGGAGCGAGAGAATTTCTCAAATTGCTGAAATTTTTATTTTTTCAGTAAAAAGCATGTTTCAGAAATGCTGAAAATATTTCAGCTGACACTTCCAGAAAGAGGTATTCCAAACCTTTTTCATCAAAAGACTTAAACAACAACAGATCAAAGGAAGGGTGTTACTTAACCAATTCTTTCTCAAGGGACTGAAGGAAATACAGTATTTCAGGTAGACAGGAGATGGGATTTTTCCTTTTTACAAACCCAGCCCTAAACCCTATATTTTGGCCCACCCTAATTCTGTGTGCTTGGGCTCTGTTATCCCCCCAGCCCTGAGCGTGTTGTTCAGCTGCACTGCAGGGACCGAGTCAGAAGCACCACCAGAACGACCATACTCCAGATCAAGGGCTGCCTAGCTCAGGGGCTCACACACTGGCCAGAAATGGATGCACAAGGTAAAATGAAGAGCAGGGCAAGTACATATGATGGTTCCCCAAGTATTTTGCAACAGATTTTCTGAGCCTGATGTAATGCGTTCAGCTAGGAAACCTCTCTGGAGTGCTCTTCCAGGTATTTGTGCAGTCTCCTCTTGGACCTGGGTAAACTTTTTGCCTCCGTGTGTCCTTTAGCAAGGGGTTCCACAGCTGCGTGAAAAAAAACTTTAGTTGCTTTGAACTCCAGCTAACTTTGTCTGATGGCCCTAAGGTCTTTTTTTGACAGAAACAGTGAGAGAGGTGGGCGGAGGGGATCCTGAGCAGAGGCAAGCCATACTTCACCACTGTTGCTGTGGTCGTCCCTGCTTGCACAGTCTCCAGCCCTAACACTGAGTAGGGTACACAGAAGGCCCTCATCCCAGAAGGAAATGCGATTGAGTTTCAAGTGAAGTCTTCAGAAGATCCCAAAAGACTCTCTCAAGTACTTGTCTTTTTGAAAATTGAGTCACATGTATGGGAACCATAGATGGGGGGGAGGGGGGGGCTGGGAGAGTAGGAAAGAAAGAACATCTGTCCAAAATGGGAGGAATCAGCTTCTTTCACAAAGAAACACAAGGCTGAGCCCTTGGCAAGCCTCATCCTGCCTCAGCTTGCATAAGGGGTGTATCAGGGCCAATGTGGCTCAAATTCTTATCATAGCCAATGTCTCCAGCAGGAGTTTTAATTTGTCTTCACCAATCATGAAGGAGGACGGGTTATCTGCATTTTTCAAGAGTTTTCTGCCACTTGAGTGCAGTACTCAGCCAGCCAGGCATAGTGCAGCAAGTGTCTGCCAGTGCTTCATGTACCTCCACCCTTTTTCTCCACCCAAGAATTAATTATTGTTGAACTAGTCTTTTAATATTTAATTGCCACCTTGGCTCTCCTTTTCATCTCCTTCCTTCTCAGATGTCTCTGTGCCTCTTCCAGGCTGGCCCCTCTGCTTGCTGTCCGAACCAGCTCCTGCACCTTAACTCTGCACAAGAAAAGCCCATCTCCCCGCGAGCTGACCCCCAACCAAATCCATGCAGCATCAATGTGATGTGACATCACTGGAGTCCATGAAGAATCTTCACTACAGTTTAGATCCTGGAGCTGAGGTTGGTTTCTGGAGTTTGCTTCTGAGTGCTGCTGGCAGAGGGAAGTGAAATGGTTTGCTAGGTTTTCATTCAGTTCAGCTGGGAGCTGAGTTTGCTGCTTCTTTCTTGCTGCATCAGACTGAAAGTGGGTCATGGTGCCCTGGTGTAGACCCAAAACAGCCTTGTGTCAAATGAGTTGGGCTCTTCATAGTTCCTTCCTAGTTCACAAGAGGCAAATGAGCATGTCAAGAAACAGCAACTGCATTGCTGGTGCTGGTTCTTGACCCACTCATTTGCCCCTTGAGAACTACAAGTTACAGGCCATTGGGCTGGATCCATCTCCTCCTCCTTGATCAGGGCTGAAGCTGCATGCTGGAATGGGGAACCTCCCTTGGCCCCTGTTGATGACAGCTTTCATCCAGGGCAAACCAGTTGCTGTCTGTGGTCTTCGTGCTTTTCACAAGAATTGCATTTCCATAAAAGATGACAAGAACCTGCCTGACTGGCTGTCCTGGCCACTTTCCACAGCCTGGCACCCTTCCCATGTTATATTTTGTGTCCTATATCTGAAGGCTGGGGTAGCAAATCAGCTTAGCGAACCTGTATTTGGCCCTGCTGTGCATATTTGGAAGTGAGAAGAGCTAACAGGAACCTTCTTATCATTCACCCAGTTTATAATTACTTTGGAGGCCCTGCACCAGAATTACAGGTTTCTCCAGGAATGGAAAATGTCAGCTGAAGTCGTGGGATCATTAGTGGCATTAAACACGGGCAAGCACCAGTCTCACCCACAGGACTTGAGACAAGAACTCAGAGGCTGGGGTGATGCACAGTGAGGGGGAAAAGAGGGGACAGACTTGTCCTCCAAAGGCAACAGTGTTGCTGCACATTCTGAGGGATTTCTGCACTGGTGCCAGGATTTGTATCACTTTGGGAAGCAACCCCTTAGTATGGACAGGGAGAGCTATGGTCTTCACTGATTTTAAGCAGGACTGAACTGCCATGATAACCTTTAACTAGCTTTGGCAGTTTTCATTTTAATTGTATATTGATAAGTTTTAAAATGAATGTCTCAGCAGTCCTTTGATCCCTAAGAGTTTCTCCAGCTAAAGCCCATTTAAGACTCCTGGCTCATCCCTCCTCCTGGTTCAAGGAATATGCTGACCTTTCCTCTGGCTGGCTTGAGGCAATGCCTCAAATACCTTTTTATCCTGTAGTTCCAGCTGGCCAAAGGACTGGACAGGGGAGTAAGCAAGGGAGGCAAAGGAAGAATTTTCTTGTTACAGGGAAGTTTGCTCTGAGGTTGATACAAAACGTGCTTCTAGACCTGTTCTTTGATATACTGCATGTTTCCATTCCTCCCTTCATCCAACAGGCCAGGAGAAGGCTTGCTCACTCGGCTCAGGACCCTTGGGGAACATGATCTGTGAGTTCATTGCTGCATATGGCAGAAGCACCTCTTAAACTGGGCCACGCAGTTTATCTGCAATCCCAATAGATGATGTAAAAGCAACCTCCCAATTCAGCCAGAATTTAAGCTCCAAAAAGTGGGCTTTTTGGCAGCTGGCTCCCAGCTTCTCCCAGCAGTTACCGAGTGCCATCTGTTGACTAAATAGTGGTCATGCAAAAAGTGGAAGGGAGCCAGGCCTGAAGATGGGTGAAGTGCACTCGGGAAAAGTGGCAGCATGGGACTGAGTGGCTTTGGAGGGCTTTTCACAGACTGCAAAAGCAGTAGGAAGGAGGGCTTCAAACCAAGGCAGTTTCTACTTGAGGAAGGACTGATAAAGGGATGCCAGAAATGCTTTTCGGGGCAGTCAGCTTCAGGTTTATTGAGGGATCACCTTCTTCCAGTGAGTCTTTCTGGAAAGCAGAGAGACAGAGGGAAGTCAGATAGACTCTCAAGTCAAGTGTGGTGTGATATTGGTATTTCTTGCAAGCTGCTGAATGCTGTGTCCCGAAGCAAGACACTTGGAGGTGCCTGTCAGGGATGGTCACTTGTGCTCTCAGGGAGACAAGCCAGGGAGAGACTTCACAGCACCCAGCTAGAGAATAAGGAGCTCAGAATTAGGCCATCCTGCTTATTAAAGGTCTTCTGGCAATTTTAGAATAAAGATATTAGCGTGGGCGTGGTGGACAAATTCCTGGGTGAGTAATTAAGCTGGTTTCTCCAAATGTTGTTGGGATGTAATAGGGATGTAACATATACTTGCTACATGCCAGGAAATAGCTGCCACCAACTGCCTTGAAGAGCAGTGTTTATGTATTTGAGCCACCAAGGTGGCGGTGCTCATGTGAACAGGTTTCAGACTGTCTCGAGGTCCTGCAGGATAAGACGTATCCACAAAATGTCAGGTGTCCAGTATGTCCTTCTCACTGGAGCAGGAGACTGGGAACCACCTCTGGCTTGTCTCCTTGCCAGGTGGCAGGCCTTTGGGCCTCACTGGTCCCCAGAGCTGGGACCATGGACCTGGAGGATCGCTTTTATCTTGAGGTAGGCACCGACCCAGTGGGAAAGCAGCATTAATCTCAGGAACGACACTGCACTTAGGAGCAAAGAGTCTCCAACAGTTCAGGACAAGCCCTCAGTTGAGGACAGCCCTGGTGGTATTGCAGCCTTTTCTGGCCAGGACACTATGCATATACAAATGAATGTATATGTGTATAACCCCATAAATCTCATTACATTTATAAGGTTCTGCTTTCTATATCCCATGAGAGTCCCAAGAGCACAAACAGGTCCCCAAAACAGCCTGTTCAGTCCCATTGCTGAAGCTGCAGATGCTGCTCCTTTGACTGGGCCCTTTTGCCCCTGGGTTTCTGTGTCCACAGCGTTAACTGATCATTCATCTCCTCATCCATCTTGGATGATCATGCAAAAGTAAATGCCTGTCATTTATGCCACTCAGACATGGTAAAGGACAGCTGAGAAATCTCAGCTGAGAAATCTCAGGCAGTGGAGTAGCCGACACTGCCCTGGAGGAAACTGCAGCTCTCCAGAGAAATTATCAAAGGATATTCTGGGGCTCTCCATGCCTGCTTATGGCACTGCTCATCACAGGAAGAGCTTGTCCACACCAGCAGGAACAGCAGGAACATGGGATGCCACGGTCTGTGGAAACCTCTTGTGAGCACTTAGCTCCAGCTCTGACAACTTGAGCATGACATGCACCCTGAGCTCCTGTGTGTCACGGGTAGCACCATGGGCCCTGCTGTGCATAGCTTTTACCCTGCCTCGTGCAAAGAGACAGGCCTTGGTATCTGGGCTAAAGGTGTGGGTCTCTGCGTTAACCTGGACACAGATGTTGGCCATGTGCACAGACTCCTCGAGCCCAAAACGTGGCCACCGTACAAATAGGCTAATGCCCTGGCGCTAGAAAAAATGTTTCCATGATCATTGACTCCCTTACTCAGCCCAGCAGCAGCTCCCAGGGCTATTACTGTCCCTCCAATCACCAGCACATTGAGATGGGTCACCACTCCACCCTCACAAGAGACTGTGCTCCCCTGGAAACCCATGGCAGCACCATCCTCCCCACACTTCAGGTGGGTTTCCAGGGCAAGGAAAGGCTCCAGATGGCTCCAAACCTCCTGCATGGGCTTGTCTTGCAAACGTCTCACAAACCTCTTGCAGAGCACTTGGGCAAAAGTTCTTGTGTTGTTCTTCCAAGTTTCCATCCACAGCAGAGTCTTCATTTTCTTCCTAAAGCCTGAATCCAGAGGCACTGCCCGAGGAATGGTTTCTATTTCCTTTTACCATACATTTGAGTAGCTACTGATTAATATGGGTCAGTCTTTCCCTCTAAGCGCTTTTACTAGCCTGCGCTTCCAGCTCTTTTCATGCCTCAGCTTTGATCCCCAATAGTTATAATTATGCACAGAGGAAGGGTCGGATTGAAAGTCCCTCAAAGTCTTTTGGAGGCTTCCTTAGAACTGTGGTGGATTTGGGATTGAGCTACTGGTGAGAGCAAGCCAATGACTCATATTCCCTTTTTGACTTTGGGAGCTGCTGGCCTGCTCTGAGATGTTAGAGGGGATAGGTAGTAGCAGCAGGTCTTCTCCTTTTTAGGGTTAAAACATCTTAACAGAGTGGGGGGCTGCATTATGTTAAGGTTGGGGGTGTGTGGTGGTCCTTGTGCAACAAAATCCTCCCCGCAAGCACTCCCGTCTCCTATTTATTTGCCTCGGAGCACTTGGAGGGTGAGGGATGCCTCTGGCTTCTCCCCACCTTGAACTCCCGGATGGCACGTTGGGGTCCTGGCTGTGGAGACTTGGAAGCAACCGTTTGCACCCAGGGACGATGCAATGAGGAAAGGGCCCTCCCGGCTCCTGGGCCCTCCACGGGCTGCTCTGTTCTCACCTTTGCTCTTAAATTTGACCAAAGAATTTGGCGTCAGGCATGTTTCTGCCCAATGCTGCCTGCTTTCTGAAAGCCTTCCTGGATGAAAGGCATGTTTTAAGAGCAGGGACAGCATTGCCAGAGAGCCCCGAAAACCAACACCGCGCGAGGCAGGGCCGGCAGCCGATTTCCGACAACAGCCCCAGGCGAGACCTTTGGGACCCCCGAAGATATTTTCCCGCCGCCCCGCCAGGCGTGCCTAACAGGCGGCGCGAGCCCACGGACGGCCACGGCGCCAAGCCAAGCCGCTTGCGGCTCCCATTTTGCATTGTTCACCACGGCTTTTCCCACTTTGCCCGGGGAGCTCGTGGCATCAGGAAGCTGAAGGGAGACCGGGGTTGGGGGCTGGGGGGGGGGAGGAAAGGGGGAGTGTTTCTTTTAAAAAAAAAAGAGCGAGATCGGAGGGGAGGACACAGGCACTGGAAAGCCCTGTCCGCGCTTGTTATATGAGGCAGCCGGCGCTCTTGGCCGGGAGCCCGGGCGAGGCTTTTGTAATCAAAACATGATCTCGTGTGCTGCGCGAAGGGCCGTCTGATGGCTCGCCGCGGCTAAGCGCTGCGCTGGCATCCGCCGTCCGACATGCACCGAGCCGTGAGTGCCGGGCCCGGGGAAGGGGGGGGGGCGCGGGGCACCGGGTTAGCGGGGGGGTCCTGGCCCCAAAAGGCCGTTGTTCGCTCCGCGGTGGCCTTTGGGCAGCCGGGGGGAGGCGGCGGCGGAGGGGCCTTCGGGGTATGCTGTGCCCATCGCAGGGGCCGGCTCAGGGCGCCGTGCTTCCCGGGAGAGTGGGAGACCGAAGCGGGGAGAGGGATGATAAACAGGGAATGCTGGATACTCCCTATCCCGGCAAGAGGGTTCGGCTGCCGCTGTCGAGCCAGAGGCTATTTCGGGTATTTCTGATGCGTTTCGTGCGCCGAGGAGCGCTGGTGAAGGGCCCCGCTCCTCTTCCTCCCCC
>NW_020450119.1:455841-514218 GCF_003343035.1 Apteryx rowi | reverse complement strand
TCGATGGAGAAGCGGATGGTCGCGGAAGGATGCGGAAAACCCCTGCCCACGGAGGGGCTCCCGAAAAGAGACGCCCTCCCGGCCCCCGCCTGGGCTGCGCAGCCCGCGCCTGGGCCAGCGCAGAGCCGGGGGGGGGGGCGCGACAGGCCGAGACGCTGCCGTCTAACCGAGCGGCGAAAGCGGCTCGCTCGCCGTTCCTCCCCCCCGCGGCCTCCGGCTGCCCCCCGGGGGGAGGCCTCTCGCCCCGCGGCCCCGGGGCTCTGCCTCGGCGCCCGGCAGCCGCGGGGGGCTCCCCCGCCGCTCGCTGATTCACAGCCAGCGCACGTCCGCGCCGCCAGAGCCATTTATAACCCGCCTGCCCCCGTCGCCGGGACATACGGGCGCCTCGGCTCCCCGGAAGAGCTTTATTCCGGGGAGGGCACCGCGGAGCCGCTTTGCATCCCCAGCGTCGGCCTCGGCCCCGGCACGGGCGGCAGAGGAGACCCCCCCCCCCCCCGCCGCAGCTCCCCGGCGCACGGGGAAGCAGAGCGCGCCGCGGCGAATGCACATTAATGGCTTCATTAATCCAGGGGAGGAGGAGCGCTGAGTACCAGCAAAACTTTCCTTCCAGTGAGTTGTTTCCAGCCGGGAATGGTAAGACCCCCCCTCACCCCACCCTGCCGCCACTAGCGCTGCCGCGACTGTAGACAAAATGCTGACAAACGTGCGGGTCTCGCACGGAGAGGGAGGATGACCCGGCGGGTCTTTTCCGTCTTTCCTGTTTGCAAAGAGCGCAAGTGCAGTCAGCGCAGGGATTTTTTAAGTTCTTCTCGGGCAGGCGGCTCTGTCGGTCCCCGTTCAAAGGGAGGCGAGGATGAGAGGGGTGTGTTTGAGGGCACGCACCCCTTTGATCCCACCCTCAAGCAGCCCGCACCCCGGCGCTCGGCTCGGCTCCCACCTGGCCGAACCTGCCAATTTAGCGCTCGCGGAACAGCGTCTCGTCAGGTAAATGCTGAATCCGGCTTTGATCGGCCTTGCGAACCGGCCCTGGAAGCGTATCCACCCACAGAGACAAGCTAGGCACCTGCTGTGCACCCGGCTGGTGGATGGCAAGGGAAAAGCAGGTTTCATTCTCCCGCAGACCTGAACAAAATCTCATTGTCCAGCAGGAGAATTTGGGGAGGTGCTTTAAATGTCCGTATCCTTCCACCTGAATGCGAAGGTATTCCTCTAGCCCTGCAGCAGGGCCCTCGGCAAGGGTTGTTACAGCAGGACTGATAAAATATCCCTCCGTTGACTGGTGGCCGGTCGTGACGTGAATGAAGATGCGCTTATGCAGGATGCGAGGTCTGTTTTAGCAAACCGGTTCTGCTGCCTTTCCCGTCTCTGCTTTCTGATAGCGTCCACCTCTTTCACCTCAATGGCGTCACATTTTCCACCTTTTCCCCTTTCTCCAAAGAACATGATATAGGCAGACTTCTCCCTCTGTCCACAGCCCCATTCTCTGAGCAAAGGTCCACAGGGGGCCAGAGATGGGCCCGATCAGAGCTGAAATGTGGTTAGCTCTGTTTTTCATGCGAGGCCATTGCGAGGAATACCTAGCATTGCAGGGCGACGCGGTGATTCAGCAGCTGGATCTCATCCCTTGAAGGCTAGGCCATGCACCCAACACATGATTTGCAGGCCTGGTTCCCGGGAGCCACCTGCACTTTTGGAAGAGCGGTGCTGCTAATCCCTGGCTGAATTCCCCTAGTATTTTTTTTTTGCGTTGCTCTAGGCACCCAGGAGCCCAGGCTGCTGATGCTGGCCTGTTGCGCTAGGTGCTCCGTAAATACAGAACAAAACCGCAGCCTGGCTCCTACCAAAGAGCCAGCGGATCAAATGCACCTATGTTCTTACTTGGCGTCTACCTCCCAGCTAGCTGAAAACCTTCCGGTATTATCAGTGCCTACAAAGCGGTAAATCTTGGAGTTTATTTAAAATCCTGCTCTTTCAAATGGGCAGGATATTTCTGTGCACTTCCCACCCCAGGAAAAAATTAACAGCTCCACTGCATGAGACACGAGACATCAAGGGTCAGGTTCACAGCACCTGAGTTTGTCGTATGGGCATGCTATAGACCCCTATGTCTTCAGGAGCCCCTGTAAGTCACTGGATRAAGTGAACAAACAGCTGGGAACATGGACCAGGATCAAAGGCTTTCCCTTCCCTGGGCTGCAGCATCGGGCTCCTGTGTGGTTTTACTCCCTTTGCCTTCAAGCCTCGGCTTTCTCACAGTACGTTTGCTCAGCTTGAGGAGGACTGTGTTTGTCGGCACTTAAAAAAAGCAAAAGCATCCCCTGCAAAACCCCACTTGAATGTGACACAGTATGCAGTGGCGGGGGAGATGCTTTAGGGGGGCACGGGGCCTTGCTCTGGGTTGAGGTGCCTGGAGCAGGGTCTGATGGTGGCCTGGGTGGCTATGGCAGGCCCTGGGCAAGCGTGAGGCCAAGAGGGCTCTTGGGATCAACATCTGGGCAGGCCCCTGTGCTCTGCAGGAACGGTGCGAGTCCCCAGGAGGGTGTCGCCCGGGGTGCCTCCAGGTCAGCGGTGGCGTCGGTGGCGCGGTGACCTCTTTGCCAGCCTTTGGGACTGCCAGCACGTCTCTCTGCCACGTGCTGGCTGTTTGCGCTTCACGGGCACGCAACCGTGAGAGTCGCCCATGGGAGCAACAGCTAACACTAGCGAGATGTGTGATGGTTTTGTTACATTTGCTCCTCGGTTGCTCCAGACCTTCCCTACACTGTGGGCAATAAGCATCCCATATAGCAACCTAGTGTGGGTGCGATGCTTGTACGGCAGATTTTCTGCGCAGAACCAAATGGCAAAGCAGGCAAGCTGGGGACAGCCTGGGGGGGGGGTTCAGAGTTGCAGTGGCAGCAAAATAGATATCCAGGCATGCAGCGCATGCCCATGGACCTCGTGTTGTCTTTCCTCCCCTCCCCAGCCTTGCTTTGTCTTACCCAGATCTCAGCGGGAGCAGAGAAGGGGGAATATGAGATCTCTGCAGCATGCAGATGCCATGCTGATAAGGAGCACAAAAACACTATTTAAAAATAAACCTGTAGCACCTAGGAGATCTCAGCCTGGCCACCTTGCTCTTCATGCAAACAGCAAGCAGAGTCTAGACAATACAAGTCAACGTGCTACAGTGAGTTGATACCCATCAGCATTCATTTTCTCTAGACGCAGCTGTCACTAGAATTTTAAAAAAATCAGGTTCATTATCCTCTGTGGTTACCAAGGTGTTCTCTGAATATAAATGGAGGGCGCTGCATATGCCTGAGAACACCTGAAGCAACAGTAGGGAGGGGTGTCACCTACTTCTTGCGGCTAAAAAGTATGTTAATTCTGGAGCCTACTGATGGCCAACAGAGTTGACCGCCATTTTTTCRCTGAAATTACCTCAGTGCTGAACAAAAACTGTAAAAACAGGTCAGTTCTGTGAGGAAGAATTCAACTTACAAGAGTCAGCATCCTTTTTATGGAGGTCCAGGGGGAGAAATCGTAGGGAAAGACTCTTCACTTTTCCCCCCTACCCAGCTGGTCTGAGCAGAAGGAGCAGGCTTGTGTCTTGTTGGTGGTAGACCATGACTGAGAAAAGCTTTCCTCCTTCCATTCCCAGGATGCCGCTGTGGACGATGCTGTACTAAGGAAGAAAGAGCAGAAAGATGTTGAACTTGATAAGAAAATCCTGGCTTTGCGGAAAAAGAATGAAGCGCTCATACGAAGGTATCAGGTAAGCCTGCCTGGTTCTCGTCTTCCTCGGCCCTGTTTTGGAGTCCTCACAGCTCACAGTGTGAAGAAACTGGTCAGTGGTGTAGGAGTGCCTTCGCTAGATAACATTATCACGTGGGAAAATGTTTGGAGTAGGTGGGCAGAGCTCTATCCTTGTCTACAGCTGCTGAGTCATGCTGGAAACCGGGCGTACTGACGCTTGCCTTCCTGCTGCAGCGTTTCCTCTCGCTCGACCATCTTCCCCTGTATGTATCACACCATTTCTCCACCCCCCATGTAGGGCTTTCCCACCTCTTCACCTCCTATTTCCCATCTCCCCTGGCTTCTTCCCCATCTCTGCTTTCTGGGGCCTCATGCTTATTCTCACAGATGCAGGTCCTCACAGTAGGAGGTTACATCCCCAAGACATCTGCCGGCCCGATCTTGCCCGTGAGGGACACTCACCCTTCCCAGGGCAACAGCATGGGCTGAGGCTCTTCCCTGGCTCATCCCAGTGTTTCTGTGGAGCACAGAGGGATCCAAAAGGGATTCCAGGGAAAAAGAACAACAAAGGCAAGTCAGGGCTTTAGCAGCCCCTCGCTTACTTCAGCCTTGCCCTCTGAGTTAGAAAGAAGCACCCCAGCTACACTTTTTTTTTTGTGGGCCTGGATTAATCTGCTTTAGCCAAGCAAGTCTACCTAAAGGCCTGCAGGAGATGCTGGCCTGGCTTGTATGGGCTAGTTTGGGAAACATTATGGTAACCTGGAGCTCTCTGGGGGCTCATCTGCCCTTCTTCATGAGTGTCTGCACAAGGCAGCACAGAGTGCTCAGTAGGACAACCGGAAGGTAATCCTGGCAGAAGGTCCCCCTTGACCTGTCTGCGATATTCTCCTATACGTGCCCGAGACCACTTGGCTTTGGGGGCTGTCTGATGTTTGCCCGCTGGGCAGGCAGTCTGGAGTTCAGCAAAGAGCCACGCTGAAAACCCAGAGCACACTTTGTGCTTTGGATCCAGAGCTGAAAGACTGAGGGGCCCTCTGTGCTGGGTCTTGCTCAGAAGACATTTCCTATGATACCTAAACAGCCATGTTGAACCTTACCTTTTCTGGTGGCTGCAAAAAAATTGGTGCCTGATGGAAAGCTATGGGAAGGATTGAACACCACAGGCAGTCAGGGGAGAGGAACTCCTACCCTCATATCAAATGCTAACCACCCGCCACCACCGCTTGGCTTCTAGAAGAAGCTGCCTAGTAGATATGCAAGTCCCAGCCACCTTTCCTTAGCCAGTGATGGTGCCCCAGCCCTGTACCAGCAACAGGGACCGTAGCTTTCATGCATGGCCATCCCTTTCTGCAGGCCTGGTGTGTCTCCCAGCCTCTCCACATGCCCCATCCGAATCTTTCCCAAACCTTAAATCCATCATACTCCCTGCCTCTCAGGAAAGGACCCCCATACTCTTTGCTTACTTCCCATTGCGTATGCTGAGACAACAGCACCCCGAGTCAACAGGAGATGTGCTAAGATGCCTGTGATGGAGGGATGAGTGAGGCAGGTCACAGCTGCCTGGAAACACAACCTCTTCCGGGGCATAGTGACAGAACATAAGTCATTGTGCCGTCTTTCAGACATGGAGATGGCTCCATGCATTCTCCAGGACAAATCCTAAGCAGGAACGTGGACAATGTCTGTAGATAGCCAAGTACTGGTGAGCACTGGTGAGCTCCAAAGTCCACTGGTTTGTGTTTTGGTGGCTTCTACTGTTGGCTCTGGTGCGCGTGTGTGTCCATACCTGGGTGCCTGAAGAGTTCAAGGGCTGCCTCTTCCCGAGACGGCTGAATTTAAACCCAGTCCCTTCAGCCCTTTGCTCCTAGGATCTGATGGTAAGGACATTTCTGTTTCAGGAAATAGAGGAGGACAAAAAACGAGCTGAGCAGGAAGGAATGGCTGTGACCTCCAGAAGACCCAAGCAAGATGGGCTCACTATTACCATCACCAAGGCTCACAACGTAAGTGCTGCCTCCCCTTCACCACCAGTCACCTCTCACTTGAGTTCTACTCCAGCAAGTTCAAAACGGCATCTCTGGTGGAGATAGCTCCCACAGCAAAGCCCCTTCCTGCATTGGACATAGCTCCCAAACCCTCCCAGAAGGATGTAAAAGCTCTGCAGAGATGTGTGCCCAAACTGATGTTAGCTGATCCACACAAACAAATTTCCAGCCATGCCCAAGCACACAGTATGAACAGGCAGGTAAATGAATGTGTGAACAGGCCCACGTGGCCCTGGATGGGCCCCAGGTGCAAACGTCACTGCAAATAGGTAGGCAGAATGCATCAGGTATATCTTTGCCGTTGGAGGCATCAAGAATGCCTTTGGTGGGCCTGTAGGCCAGGCAAAGTCATGGTCTCCTTAGGCTCTGTGAATGAGCAGAGCAAGTAGCCCTTGGTCTCTTTGGGGATTCCCACAACTGGGACAAATGCTGCAAGTCCCGGCCGACTGAGGATCCCTTCCTAACTGCACGGAAGAAGGGAATTAATCAGATCTGTGTCTGACCAGCCTCCCCGTTCATGCACAGCAGGATCAGAGAGGAGGGGATTCACACCCCGTCCACCCCTCCTGACAGCGTGGGGCCTGCTAAATCGCCAGAACCAGTCCTGCTTTAACTCCTGGGTGAAGCCCCAGGCCGGAGTGAGCGCAGCGCTGGCTGGACCAGCTCCCCTTTCTTCCACGCAGAGTCGGCACTACTGGCTGTTAGACCCAAGCTAGCGCATTGCCCACTCCTCAGCCATGCACTGGCCCTTGCTTTTCTCCAGAGGTGCATTGTTGCACACATTTTTCTCTCGTACAGGACCTGAAAGATGCAATTACCCAGACTGAACACTATGGACAAGATAGCCCAGCCCTCTCGATGGTGAGCACGACCCTCAGGAGCCATCTCCTTGGCTTCCCAGGCAATCTCCACCAGGATTTAGGCTTCCCCATGTTAACTCAGAGTGCTGCAAAAAGAGATGATGCTGACATTTGTTTCCCCAGACCCTGACATTTTAGCCTGAAATGTCAGATTTGTAAGTGCAAAGGATTTTCCAGACCCACTGTAACTGTGGGTTTCACTGCTGAGCAGACAAAGGGCCCCTTGTTCTGCAGGAACATCAGGGCACCGCGTCATGCGCAGAAAGCTTCCTCAAGGCCAGGCCTGCCCTTTCCCTAGCTGCCCTCCCCTGCTCACGCTCAGGGGTGTTTGGGGAAGGGAAACGAGCCAAGGGGCCCGTATTTGCTAACGCGAGGGCTTCGTTTTCCAGGACAAAAGGGTGGTGAGYGAGAAATGGGGGAGCCCCTGTCCTACAAGCCCTGGGTTTGACGTTGGCAGTGAGGAAGAGGAGGAAGAGGAAGCAGACCATATGTTCACATTCAGGATGGGCAAGAGGATGCAGCTGGCTGTTACCATGGACAACAAAGCCAAGGTGAGTATCTGCTAAGGAATCGTCCCCTTCCCGCTCTGTTTCTCTCTGGTTTCGTGATCCTTCAGTGTATCCCCAGGCTCCACCTCGGGTTGCATTTTCCTTTCTACATCTCATTCATARGAATCAGCCCCTGGGCCTTGCTACACCTCCCAGCGGCTCCATCCAGCCACGTGGAGCCAGTTCCCTTTCTGTAAGATCAGTCACCTCATTGTGCCCTCAGACCACCAGTGGGTTTATAAAACTACATCTCTGAGCCTGGGAAGGGGAAGGAAATAAGTAGGAGCTCAGGCAGATTTAGCTGCATTATTCCCCAGCTATTCCCAGAGAGGCAGTTATGGTTGGCTTGTAAAAACAGCGTYATTTCTCCCTGGTGAGGCACCAGAATTGCTCTATTCCAGAAAGTCCAAAGGACAAAATAAAGACTTGAGTGGCATGGATATCTGCTGCAGTGGACAATGGGTTGGGCAGCAAATGCCAGAGCAGACCCATTATATTCAGGCTTAATTAAAAAAAAAAAGGTAAGAAATGGCAGAAGTAATTGAAAAAGCTACTTCTTCATGTCTTAAATCCCAGAACATCCCTACCAGGGAACTACCCTTAACCCTCATGGAGTCTGTGCATCTAGCTGTAAGGAGCAAAGAGTCCTAATGGCAGTGCCTACATGTTAGGAGTTATTTTGCCATTTAATCTGAATGCGTGAGGCAATAGTAGCTGTTTATTGATTAACGCTAGTAAGACACCAGTTAGACAACTGGAGGTGCAACACGGAGGGGAGCACAGCCCCCTTGGGCTGACGGTGCCAATGCGAAGGAGACAGAAAGCTGGAAATGGTGGCAGCAAATCAAGCTCCCCCGGGACCCCTATTAGCTCTGGCGCAGCAACACACTTGGCCCACAAAATCAGAGCAGCTTTTTCTGGATGTAGGTCCAAGCCAAAGACATTTCCCAGGCTGATGAAGTGAAACCCCACCTTTACCGCTCCCCTGGTGCTTTGGGGTAGGAGTGCTGAAAACCTTGGCTGTGAGCGAAAGGCAGAGAGCCATTGCTCACTCTGAGGCAGCCTGGAAATACTTTTCTGATTTTGTACCTCAAATACCCTTTCACGCCTGTTTCTCCCTGACCTAGTTACCCTTTTTTTTTTCCTGCGAAGAAATAGGCCACAATCACTGCACCATTATACAGCCATTAAATGTTACCTTGAAGCAAGTGAATCATTTAGGAAATAAAGCACCTTTCAGAATTATTTTTCAAGAGAAAGGGACTGAGGCTTCTCATTTCCTTCATTCCAGCTATACTACCAGTAGCGCAAACACCCCCCGTCAAAAGAAATCACATTCCAGCACCGTCAAGCCACCTCCTGATATGAAAGAAAAAAACCACCACTTTTCTTAGAATAGCAAGTACCTAGCTAGAAACCTACCCATCCTCATTTCATTTATCAAGGAAATCTTTGCAGTTCCCCTCACAAGCTTCTCATGGCCGCATAGCTCTGCATGGTGGACTTATACTTGAAGCAATTACGTTTGCAGCCCAAGTGACTCTCACAGGCAGGCTGGGTACCCTGGAGCCCTTTCCCTAATCTATAGCTGAGAATTCAAGTCCTATGTGGGGACTTGCATTAGCACCAAGCCCTAGCAGCTACATCACATTGTAAATATAGTACTTTAAATGGATGAGCAGGGAGAGCATGTGATTCTAATGAGTGAGAAGGAAAAAGACAGTAGGATTTGGGGCAAAACTGTGTTTGTACAAGCTTATTGGCTGCTACTGCCCTGTTAAAGCATCCCCTGGGCTGCTGAAGACAAAAGAGAGGGTGGATAATTTGCTTCAGCCTCCTAGTGAGCAAGGAGTCCCTGGAGAGACTTGCTCAGTGACACTGGGATGACTAAAGAGGCCTATTTCACATGTCATAGCACCGTACCTCTTACGGCCGTTGCTAGGTTCAAGCAGCAGAGTAGCTGGGCTGGGCAGAAAACCATGTGCATTCAAATCTAACTATCGCAAAACACTGTAAAGGGAGAAGCCCCAGAGGAAAAGCAGCTGGACAGTTGCCTAAGCTGGCCACATGTTCAGGGTTTTACTTCTGTTCCCTGCGTTTTGGGTTTTTTTTTCAGTTTGACACTCCTTCTCAGATGGGCATTTTTCACACTTCATCTGCAACCTGGGCCATGCCTCAGAAATAAGCCAGGCAAGGCTCAATTTACAGCTTCTGACTGAGCTGCTGCACAGGAAGCAACGTGGTTTTGTCTGACTGCGGCGAGGTAGCTAGTGTTGGGGGCCTCCAATCTCATGAGGTGAAGGCAAGGCAAGGCCGGGTGGAGGGGAAGAGGGGGCTCTGCGAGGTGCTGCCTGCCATTTGAGCCAGGCTCTCTGCCCTTGGCTCTGCATGGGGGATCTTCCCACCTGACATCCCTCGCTTTTGGAGCCAGCCCACCACAGGCCAGGCTTTCCCAAAGTGGGATGAGTGAGCTAGGAAATTGATGATATTCTTAAAATATTATAGGAGCAAAAGAAGATCTGTGTCGGCAGATTAAGCAGAACGTGCCTTCAGGTGACTCATCTTAGCCAAAAGCAATATGGAGAGGGAGCGGGAGAGGGTATTTCCTAGGAAATCTGGTGGTCTCCCCATCCTGTATCTGCCTAGTTATCACAACTCTACTAAATAGGTATTTCCTGGATCAGTCTTTCAGTCTTCCCTGCCATCTGCCCAATAAACTGCAGGGTTTAATTGCTTTGCCAATAAGCTCAGGCTTCCTACTGGGGCTTTTAACATCTAATGGCCCTAGATATGTGCTGCCGCCCTGTAAATCCAGTAATGCACTTTGGGGCTTTAATCCTCTTCATGGCAGTTGTATATGAAGTCCTCCACCCTGGTTTTCAGGCATCTTTGACTTTCTGCAGGGAGCAGCTTTGCTGGCACTTGCACTCAGAGCCTATGTTTTTCCTTGGGAAGGACTTTCTCAGATAGTAAGCAATGAAGCCATCTTCCAAATATATGCTCCCAGCACTGGGCCTCCCTGGCAAGAGTCATTTGTGGTGACGTTATTTGTCTAAAAGTCACTGCCTAAACACAGGCTGGTGAAGAGCTCTAGGGAGCAGCTATTGACTTAAGCTAGAATTAATATTTGGTGTAGAAGTTATGGATTAATGGCTTGCTATTACCCTGCTAAGCCATCACTGGATTTACTTTCTTAATAATAAAAAAGATTGGCAAAGATGCCAACCACCTTATATTGGTGCTTTGTTTAGGGCAGGGCAGCCCAACTCTGCAGTTCATTAATTAACGTCGTCAGTACAGCCTAGGATTATTATGCGTGCCTGCCCAGGGTTTAAAGGAGCCAAACTGCATTACCTTGAATATCCCAGGAAATTCAGGACTACCCCGGAGCAAAGACGTTTCCTGGGAATAATAACCATTGAAGAACAAAGGTGAGGCACAGCTTCAGCACCAAAGTAACTACCAGGCTCCGGTGATTTAGTGGTTCCCAAATAGAGTCAGCCTGTATTTTCAGCCTCTGAATCATTCAAGAAACAGAGCAGGGACACAGGACAGTAAGTAGTTAAGAGCCTACTCTGCAAGGCTTAACATGTCCAGCTGCCTTCAGAGGATGTCAGCAGTTCTCAGCTCTTCCCAAAATATATTACAGTCATGCAGGACCAGCCCTGTACAGAGGGTCGAACTTGAGAGAGTCATCCCTGTGGTTCCCAAGAGCTTTGCTCTGATGGTGGGAGAATATTATCCTTTGTGGGGACTGTTTGCATGATGAAGAGCTGCTGGATTCCCTCGCCATAACTGGCAACGCAAATGAGACCAGAGAATTGCCTTGTGGCCACAGACATTGCCCACTGAACCCAAAGGGGACGCAGGAGAGATTTGCATCTTAGAAATATCCAGCCCAGTGCCGTGGTCTGAAATATGAGACCACGATAGTCTATTCAAAAGGTTAATTTTTCTCCTGCCCACGTCCATTAATTGATTTGCACTGGCATAAAGAAAAACCACATTGGTTTCTTTGACTGCAAACAGGAATCCCATGCTGGCCATTCTAATTCCAGTCTCCAATTCTGGTGAAATTTAGAAATAAAATACACGAATGGTAGAAAATAAACCGGATTTTTAAATATTTTTTAATTTTACAACATCTTGTATTCAGATTGGCCAGTAGTTCTGACTAGGGAAATGTATTACCTTTGGACATGGTATGGCTTAGTAATTCAGAAGCARGTGCCAGTTAGAAGCCAAGATCTAAGTACACTCTCCTAATCTAGTAAAGTACATAATGATGACATGGTGGTCTAAGCTAGTGGGTTTTACTCCAAAGTAGAGGCAGGCTAAGAGCTTGGGCACAGTTATAGAATCATAAAATAATTGAGGTGGGATGGGACCTCTGGAGGTTGTCTAGTCCAACCCCTCAGCTCAAAGCAGGACTGAATTCAAAGGGCAGTGTTGAGTCAAGTTCTGAAAAATCTCCAGTGATGGAGATTTCACAGCTTTTCTCAGCACCTGTTTTTAAGTGTTTGACTACCCTCATTGTGTCATACTCTCCCTTGTGGCAACTTGTGTCCATTACCTCTTGGCCTTTTGCAGTGCACCTCTGAGAAGAATCAAGCTCTGTCTTCTTCATAACCCCCCTTTAGATGGAGAAAGGCTGCAATTAGGTCCTCTCTTAGCCTTCTCTTTGCCAGATTTAACAAATGCAACCTCTCCTCATGCATCCTGTGTTCCAGCCGCCTGACTGTCTTGGTGGCCCTCCACTAGACTCCTCCCAATTTGTCAATACCTTTCTCGTATTGGGGTGGAGGGGAACTGAACACAATATTTCAAATACAGCCCAAAGAGAGGGGGAAAAATTAACTTTCATCAACCTGCCAGCTACCCTCATGCTAATGCAGCCAAGTGAGTGATTAGCCTTCATCTCTTCTAAGATGCAGTGCTTACACATGTTGAAATTGTTGACTATCAGACTCCCAAAATACTTTTCTGCAGAGCTGCTTCCAAGTGAGTCGGTCCTCTGCCCATACTGATGCATGGGGCTCTTTTGCCCCAGGTGCAGGACTTAGTATTTGTTTTTGTTGAACTTCCTCTGCCTTGTCAAGGTCCCTCTGAATGGCAGGACCACCCCTCCAGCCACTCCACTCAGCTTGGTGTCACCAGTGAACTTGATGAAGGCGTAATCTGTCCTATCACCCTGGTCAGTGATGAAGATGTTAGGCAGTAGATAGGGAGTGGCCTCAAAGCAATGTTGGCCAGCATCCTCAGCAGCCTTGGATGCAGCCTGGCTAGTCCCATCTCCTTACTTCATTTAAATGGTCCCTAACTCAATCTTTCCATATTGTGAGAGAGTGAAGCATTACCCAGACTCTGCCTCTAGGTCAGGGACTTGGAAGGTAGAAAGCAGACCTTTCCAATAAAAGGCCAAGGCAAAGAAAGCATAGAGTACCTCAATCTTTTCCATGCCCTTTGTCACTAGGTTGCCCACCTCATTCAGCAGCAGGCCAACATCTTTCCTGGTTTGCCTTTTGCTGCTGACGTACCTATAAAAGTCCTTCTTGCTGGTCTTCACACCTCTCACCAGTTTCAACTCCAGCTGAGCTCTGGCTTTCCTAACTCCATCCCTGCATACCCAGGTGATGCTTCTATGTTCTTCCTTGGTAGCCTGTCCGTTTCCACCACCCATACAATCCCTTTTTGCATTTGAGTTCAGCCAGGAGCTCCCTGCTTGGCCAAGCTGGCCTCCTTCCATGCCTGCTCATTTTCTTGCATAGCAATAAGAACTGTTCTTGTGCTTGGAGGGGGTATCCACAAAGATCAATGAGGTCCCTGAGCTCCTTTGCCTTTCAAGAAGGTTTTCTGTGGGATTCTGTCTGCTAGCTCCCTGAACAAGCCAAAATATGCTCTCCTGAGCAGCAGTCCCTAGTCTGCTGTTTGTCTTCCTCACTGCTCTCAGGATCCTAAAATCCACTGGCTCCTGGTCACTGCAGCCAAGGCTGCCATCAACCTTCACATCTTCAACCAGTTCTTACTTTAATTTAGTAATCAGGCAGTGACTTATTAAGCTGCAGTAATGCAACCACTTTTGATTTTGTGACCACAGTGAGATGTATAGTTAAAGACAGTATAGTATGCCCTATTAATGTATGGAAGGTAAAGGCTGAATTTGATAGCTACAATTTCAGAGCAGTTTAGATTCAGAACTAACTTAAAACTTTTTGGCTATGCCCCAGCTCTAATAAAATTATGTCCTTCTCAAGATAGATAGGTAGACTAAGACCTTTAAAACAGCTCACAGAGTTTATTGGTATGGGAACTTCTCCAGGACATATATCCTGTCTGCAGATAAAAGTGAAGCTAAATATCTGGCTGTAGTAGAAGTCAGGTTTACTTCTTATTAAGGTGATTTCTTATTCTCTTGACTATCAGCTTTTACTCTCTCAGTAAAAGGATCTTGATGTCTCTGGGAATGGCTCACAGAAGCTGTCTGCTCAGTCCACGGCAGCAGTCAAAGTAGGAGGCTGCATTGACACAAACAGAAAGAAAAACACAGAAAGTACTAGAATGGCATTAATCAGGTTGGCAGCAAATCCTTACTTTGAATGCAACATGTGGCTTCACTTATTTCAAGAACAGCAGAAATAGCAAAGGTCCTACTAAGGGCAACAAAACTTATTAGAAGCTACAGCTGGAACCTGAAACCAGAGCTCTACATACCCGAGGGAATTTATAAAAAAATTCCCACCATGTCCACACAGCTCTGGATGCCAGAACCAATGGCAGTGCAGGGACCCACTGCTCCTCTTGCATGCATTGCAGTAACTCAAGAACAACCTCTGCTGAGACAGCGAAATTATACAGATGTGAAACCAGAATAAACAAGAGACTGTAGGTCTGGTGCTGGAAATACTCCACTACCTCCTAAAACATTTATCATGTGTTAGGAAGCTYGATAACTGGATGAGCAATAAAAAAAAGTCTTGCTGACGGAGGCTGTCTATGCTAAGGCTCCCTCCGTGCTAACATCTGCACTTCTGGCAGAGCCAAATGAAGATGAGGCTGATGGAAGACATCTTGATATCATATGTCATGGCAAATTCACTGATGCTTGCAAGACTTCCACACAAATCTGAGTTCAGTGTGGGGTGTTTGTTTTTGAAACCAAATTCGTAGCTATGAAGAGTTCCCTATTTTCACTGAAGCTTACTTTGAGATTTTGAGCTCCTTTGCAATCAAAACTCTGATACGTGTGGAAGTCCAGGGAGAAAAACAGAAGAAAGTGTACAATCCTCTAGAAAGGGAAACTTCTGAGATTTGCTCATCCCTGATAAAGATGAGCTGAGGAGTCATACAGATGAAGAGAAAAGAAAAAGATCAGAGTAAAGACCGAGATGACTTATGAAGTCTCTCATTTCCCTGTAAGGCAAGAACAAAAAGGCTCATGATAGAGCTGAAAGATGATACTTTTAAATGAGAAAAAGTAAGTATTTTTGTACAAAAGATGTACTCATTTTGTGGAACTGACGGCTGAGGGCACTGGCAGGAGCTCAGCCAGCTACAAAGTAATTAGCAAAATAAGAACCAGATGTAAATGGATGCAGTAAAGACATGAACTGGTACAGACAGCTGGAAATAATATCTGACAGTGGTAAACTGCCCTTGTTCAAGGAGTTTATATATCAGCTTTCTAAACTGTTCTACTGCTGAATAAATCATTCCAGAAATATGACGCACAATGATTATGAAGACTGTAAATTATCAAGTGTTAATACACTGCAGGGTGGAAAATGGTTTGTGTGCAAGGCCTTTCCCTTCTCTTTGACCCACTAGATTTATGCTCCAATGTAGCCTTACCTTTTATTGGGACACATTGGTTGGTGAGAGCACACTGTCATATTTGTGTCAAAAGGCACAAATGCAAGGTAGCTCACTTACTTACACAAAAGAAAAATGTCTATCAGTTCTCATGCTGCAAAGCATCTGAACAGGGGAAATCCCCCACTACCTACTAGTATGCACTCAGTTAAATTTGTTTATGTAACTTTGTATTAACCTTAAACTATCTAGGGTGGCAGCTTTACCAGCCCAGAAGCCTGACTATCTGGCCAATATTTTTGTTCTGCTGGTCCAAAATCCTTTGCAATTTGCTGGCCACTGTCCTAGGGAGGGCATTGCATAGGGCTAGCAGAGCTGTCGTTAAGCTCATCCTGTCCTTTCCAGGGCAAGCGGATAGTCAGTGAGAAACGCACTGAGTGCTTCACTGGTCCAGGCAGGGTGCCAGAGCTGAGCGAAGAAGAGACGAATCACTTGGTGGCTTTCCGCCGGGGGAGACGGATGCAGATCGCCATCACCATGGATAACAAGGAAAAAGTAAGTGCACTGCAAATGGCTGAATTGCAAAGTGCCAGCAGCATGTACTAGTTTTGCTGGCATGGGAAGGGCCATGGGGACAGATTAGGAGCTAGCACAACAACAGGGCATTGGAAGAGAATATTTATTAATAGCGTGGGACCTGTCATCCTAAAACTCTGGCTTCCATCACTCTGAAAGAGAAAAGGCTACAATCCCCTTTCCCTTTGCTGTGATCCTAGCTATAGCTAGCAGCCTCTTAAACGTACTGTGCCCCTAAGAAGTATCAGATGCTATTGTGGTGAGATTGGTGAACTGGCACTGGTGTTGTGGGATATGTGGCACGAATCTCACAGATGTCTCCTACCACCTTCTCTTTGGGCCATACAGTCGATTGTGGGCCAGGAGCCCTGTCCTCAAGACACACTGCACAACTTACAAGTTAACAGAGCAAAGCAAAGTCTGCTTCTAAACCCAGCTCCCGCAGTGCCTGGCCATAACCTGCTGAATGAGTTGGCTGAACCTTGTTGATCTTTGAAACATATTTCAAATACTTCAGTGCAAATACCTTCCTCTTTACACACGCAGAGGCATGTGATATTTTCCTATTTGAGAGTTTGCACAGATAAGTAAGAATGCCTGCAGCAAACAGGGTCAGGAAAGACTGCAAAGGAAAACAACACTTACTGAAGCTGCCAAACACACCCAGGAAYGCCGGGAGACCTGTGTGGCACCCTCTCTGGGACGGCAGCCAAGCATCTGCTAGCTGCCCACGTTAGTCTTCGGCTTCTCCTCCTCACCAGAGTTTAAGTATGCTCTGAAAGCCCATGAGCTCCTTTCTCATGCCTCCCAAGCACTTCTTTGAATGCCATAAACCTCATTTCAGGCAGCCAATCAAGCCACTAGTGAAATACCTATCCCCCAGAGGTTCACACAGCAGCTGTCACCTGGTTCAGTTGAGGCATCACAGGTACATCTAGACACAATTGTGGGAAGGGGGGGGTGACCTCACCATGCTTAGGCTGTAGCTATTCCTGATAGTTTAGCCAGCACTGCCAAATGTAACCCCGTGATGTGCAGGGCGACCCTCTCCACCGCTGCTCTTGCTGGGCTTGTTCAAACACTTAGCTTGGAGGCCATCAAAGCTGGGACTGTGCAAGGAGACAGCAGCAGGAGGATTGCCTATATTTTGGCCTCAGATCCTGAGCCTTGTTTTAAAAATGTATGTACAGTCCTGGAAAAGGTAATATCTGATATACTTTTAGCATGGAACATGGAATTAGAGGCTGAGATTTCACATTTCTGTATTATATATGGTGTTTGGTAACTCCATGCTCATACTGCCCTCAAGGTGCCTAGACACAGAGTATATATGGGAGCAGGCCTACAGCTGCACTAGCTTAAAGCCATGTCTGCTCACACATTTTTACATGAACCGTTGAAGATGCTTGGAGCTGTAGATTGGTGAAGAGGGTGTGATGTCCCTAATGCCTGGCAGATTAGATTTTGATGATTCAGCACAGCTTGACATCTTGGGTCTTGTTGCTGCTACTTTCAGGTCCCACTGAGCTGCCATTCATTTAAGCTCATTCATTTATGGGTTCATCCCTAACAAACCTAGTTACCTCAGTATGGCAGTGCAAAGTGYTTATGTAGCTCTGTCATCTCTCCTTTCCTCGTCCCTCGAGCCACAGGCTAGAACTAATCCTGATAATCCCCAGGAATGTAAACAACTCAGTGCTGCTCCTCCTTAGATACCAAAGTTCATTTTAAGTCTTTGATTTTTTTTTTTGTTTCGTTTTCCCTTAATCCAAATCCAGTCACACAGTTGGCAAGGGGTAGGACTGAAGTTCAGACATTCTGCTGGCAATGCCAGGCTGTGAGGGAGGCCCAGGGGTGCTGCACGATGGCTTGCGGGTGCTGACATCTGCTGGGAGAGGGATTGCACAGTTGCTTGGTGCCATCAAGGCTTGGCTGAGCAAGAGAAGAATCTCTATCAGGTGCCCAGGAGAGCCACAGAAGTTTGATACAAGTCTAACTATTGAACAACTCTACAAAGGAGCAGTGCATACCCTCAGCATTATTTAAGACTGAAAAGAAAGATTAATGTTGCTTGGTCAGCTGGCCTTCTGGCTGGACTGAGAGCCTGGCTCACCAGTGGTCTTGGAGTAAAGTTGCGGGTGAGATCCATTTGATGGCAGCATCACACTTCTTGCTGTCACAAAAAACAAGCCTCTGCTTTCTCTTATTGAGCCTTGAAGCATACCTCTCCCAGCCTCTCAGAAGGTCACAGAGAGCAGAATAAGAGTTTTGCAGGGTGCTTTGCAGGCTACTTTCAGGACCACACGCTCTCCTGGCCCACACTGGAGGCAGGGAGCAAGCACAGAGTTTGCCGCTGAGCATGCCTCACAGGGCCAGGAGATGGAGGAGCCCACAGAGCTGCCTTAATATGCCTTTTTTTGTGGGAATATTCGTTGCTGTTATTTGGATTCCTCTTACAATTTAGCAAGAGATATAAAGCCGTATTTTTGAAACTCTAGTTTCCAGTACTTGTTACTAGCTAGATATATCTCAGATTCCAGCTGAGCTCAGGAGATTTCCCTTTTCCCAGTGATTTCCCTGTGCTGATCGGGCCCTGTTCCAGCCCCAGATAATGAACATACCTTCTTCATACAATTTTAACTGTATAACTTCAGACAACAGGCAGCTACAACAGACAGGGCAGTACCAAGATCATGCTAAAAAGTAATGGCCAGCCCAGAAACCAGCATGCAAGCAGCTCCCATGTGATTCAAGGGATGTGGCTGTGAAAGGGTTAAATGGAAGGGTTTCACAGTCACCTCTCCAAGCCAGAAGGCCAAGGCTAGTTTCTTCCATCAGCACTTGGTCAAGCTTTTCCCAGGATCAGTGACAGAAGCAGATGGGGCTTAAAGTGACAGGTCACGTTGGCATGTCACACGTCATGCCAGCTTGGGCTGGTTGAGTGCAGGGAGATTTGGTCTGGCCCAGCCTGTCACTTCAGCTGTTTCTAAGCTGAGTTAAGATTTATCATTTTAAACAAGTGCTTCCATTTCCTCGTAGTGGTCAGGCTTGAGAAATAGAACTCCAACAAGTCTGTCTCACCTACTCTGCCTCAGAGCCATGCGTGTCTCCAAGAGGCACTGGGAGACTCTGCAGTGCAGAGAGTAGATCAGAGTTAGAAATACAAAAATATATAAAACCTTTATTAAATAATTTTGGCCTGCAGACCTCCGAGTGTGTTACAGGGATGTTGAATACACTAAACTGTTTTGGAAACAGAGGCCTAGGGCAGGCAAGTGGCTTGCCAGAAAATTCAGAGGAAAATGCTGGTGTAGTCAGATGGGATGATGCTGTGTTTTGGGTGCCGCTCAGGGAGCTGGAGGGCTCTGTGTGCTCCCTGAGTACCCAAATCCTGCCAGCGCAGGATTGCAGCACCCACAAACCCTGGCAGCCCTGCGTCTTTGTGTTTCAGGGCTCCRGTTCCTCCCCAGTTAGACAGGGTTATAGTGTGCTTCTGCCTTCCTAGCTGTAGTGACAAGTGTGTGAGCAATGCCAAGCCCCCCAGCACTGCGGCGAGGGGTCTCTGGGGGCCGCGCTGCCGCGTAGGATGGAGGAGAGCATTTTTTTTGACTCCTTCTAAACTTTATCCCCCACAAAATCCTCTGGTGGGAGCCACACTGTTAAGTTGCATGTTGTTTGGAAACACACTTCCCTTCTTCTTCTTCAAACTTGTTACCAGATAACTCCCTTTCTGCTTCTGCATCATGGGAAGCAGTGAAGAGACCATCCCCTCTTCACTTTCCCAAAGCATATGATTTCGTCGACCCGTCTCACATCTCCCTTCAGCCATCTCTTCTGCAGGCTTGCGAGTTGTGCTCTAGTTAGTCATGTCTGGCACGCAAGTGACTGTATTTTTGATCATTCTCCTTGCCCTTGCTGTACCTTTTTTACTTTTCCAATATCCTTTTAATACAAGAGGACCGGAACTGTACAGGGTACTCAAGATGTGGGCTCATTATGGACATATTCAGTGATATAATGGTGCTTCTGGCTTGTTCTCTATTCTTCTAACAATTTTGCTTTTCTTGTTTTGTAAAGAACTGAACTAACATTTTCAGAGAACCTGTCACAATAACACCAAGATTTCATTCCTGAGTGGTAATCATCGTTCAGACCTCATCACCACGTGTACTTAATAAGAAGGGTCATTTTTCCCCCATGCGAACTCTTTTGTATTATTGATATTGAATTTCATCTAAAATTTTACGATGCAGGCATTCAATGTCAAGAGATCTTTTGCAGCTCTTTCCTGGCAAATTATGTTGTTTGCCCTGGATGATTTAGTATATCATCAGCAAACTGTCATCTCTCTTGTCTGCTCCTCTTCAAGCCCATTTATGAACATGTTGAGCAGCCCATTTTCCAGTGGCACTCCTCCGGTAACCTTCTACTGTGGAAGCCAGCCTTTTCTTTCCACCTTTTGTTTTCTATCCTGTAATTAGTTCTTAATCCAGAAGAGAAACTTCACTTTTATTCCCAGATAGATCAGCTACTGTGAGAGCTTGGTGGGGCATCAACGTTGTCATCCAAGTAGCCGTTTGTTAGGACCTGAGCTGAGACCCCAATTCAGTCCAACAAGGATTAGTTTTCGAGCTCTCCCATCACCCGGATGCAGTCAATCCTTTGCCATCCCCCCCCCACCATGCCCCAGCTGGTTCCCTGCTCATTCTGGATTATTTGTGCTGTCCCTCCCACGGATGCCTGTGGTGCCTGGGAGAGGATCACATCCATCACCCTGGCTGCTGTCAAATCCAGTTCCTCTTCCCCACGCTTGCCAAATTTACTCTGTGAAAGCATATGAAGAGCATCCTCATTATTCCACATTTTCCCCTATTTTTATTCAAGAAAAAATTCAATGAAAAGAAGAAGAAGGAGAAAAAAAGACTCCCATTCTTGCTACCCGTGGTGCTTCTGGCTAACACCACACTGTCAGCCCCAGACCACATCACAGCTCGCAGTCTGCAGCGGTGGGGGAGGCTGCCAAAGAGGAAATGCAAGACAAAAAGCTATTTTCACATTTTTCTTTTGCAAAACAGCCTCAGTACCTTATGTTACCCAGGYGTCTTGAACTCTGCTTTTCCATGCATTGAAAGATGATTTCTCATGACAGAGGGAGGCACTACTCAGCCTTTGTTTCGATGCCCAGAAAGGGCTGTAGCTGGCTCCGGGGCTCTGGTACCCAGCTGGGAGATGGCGAGACACATTGCTGTTTTCTGGCCTCCAGCTGCTGTGGGATGCTGCTCTCCAATCTCAAGGCTGGCAGCACAGGCTGTACATTAGGAGGAGATTTATGTTCCCTGCAAACATTTTGCTGTCCCATGTGGCTATCTGGATCTTTCCCCAACCTGCTGGATTCCCCCACTTCAGGAGGCAACAGCAACCACATGGACTATCTAGAGTTAGATGAGGTGAACCTCTCCCATAAATCTTCTTTGCCTTATAGTCTCCTTAACCAAAGACCAAGCTGTTCCTCCTTGTTTTAGGGATGTCGGGAATTTGCATCCCAGGGGGCAGAGCCATACGTCAGGGAACAGCGCTGCATGGGGATGCGAACAGGAGATAATCACGTTAATGCAAGGGTCTGGGGGGACCATTTATCCTCTCTCTCTCTTCACAGAAGAAATGAGCCTGAGCACATTGCTCTACTGGTGCAACTACCTGACCCCCCACCCCCACCCCGCCCCCAGCAGTGCATAGCTGGCCTGGAAATGCCACATCTGGATCCTTTCATCCCATCTCTGCCTGGCTCACCCTAAATCTGCCTGCACCAGGGCTTTCTATGCAAGCAGAGCCAGGGATAATGCCCAATGCCAAGCACCCATTCTCCTAAAAAGCCACTCCATGCTCTGGCAGCATTTCAGGGTCATTAATACATGAGTGCTGTGAGCTGGCAGCCCAGGGCCAGCGGAGCACAATGGTTAATTAGCTGGTTGCAAATCGTCTTTTAAATGGGCAGTTGATATTGCTTCGGGGCTTTTAAGTTGTCGTTTTATTAACAGAGTTTCCCAGGATGACTTATCAAAAATGACTGTTTGCAGTCGAGAGGCACAAAAGCTGCTTTCCCGGGCCGTATGCAGATGACTCGGCCCCCCACACTCGCAGGGAAGGGAAACCGGAGTCCTTGCGGCAGGAGAAATGCTTTGCTTTTACGCTGCAGATGGGAAGGGAGATAGGCAACGGGTGTCTGAAAAGCCTTCAGCTCACTTCAGGCATCCCAATTAGTAGGCAGATTTTTCAAAAGACTTGGGAAAAAAATATCGTCTCCTGTACCGAGTGAGTTTTAAAAAAATCCTGCCCAGTGGGATTGCTGAGCACTGGAAAACCAGCTCCAAGCTCTTTGGAAAAGCTCCTGCTGCAGAAGGAGGGCTGATGTTGGTACCCACATGTGCTCAGAGAGGTGGGTACCAGAAGATTAATTAAGCACATCTATTGGCCCTTATTTTTAAAATAAGAACACAGTGACATAGCCCAGAGACCTCGAAGCCTGTCTAAACGTTTGGCTTGGAGGTGTGTTGGTCCAAACCAGTGCTTAACACGGCATCAGCACCGTCACCCTTACACGTTAACGTGAGCCGGGCGTATGTGCATCGGGAGCTTGGGCCAACCCAGTGTCAGAGAGCAGCTGAGATCCTGGGGCTGCATCCTAGTTAACAGCAGGCTCCGGCCCAAGCCCGTTCTGTGGCCGAGAAATTGAGAAAACCTTGCAAAAACCTCGGGATTAACAAATGGACTCGTCCCAGTCTCCTTCGGGCTTTTGCTCCCTCCTCCAATCCCTTCCCCTGGTGTGCAGGAACAGCTAAAGTGCGAGATGATAATGCCATTGTCATATTTCATAATTCTGGGGGTGGAGAGGAGGAAGGAGGAGAAAAACATGTTTTGCCTCCCTGTGGTCTGGGTGTGTCGTAACACGCTAACAGCAAATCCGGGGCAGCGCGGAGCAAATGCGAAAATCTGCTCCTGAGCCAGCGTGAAAACAAAGCTAACCATGTTTTCTTAACTGCATAGCTCAAACCCGCTTCCCTGGTGAAGAGAAACAGATTTCTTTTTTTTCTTTTTGATTCTCTCCATTTTCAACATGTCCCCCGGAATAGAAACAGGCTAAGGAGAAAGGCAGCCTGGCTTTGCCTGCGGGGTTGTAAAAGGATGGAGAGTGGCATGGTGTCCTGGGGACACGCGGTGTGCATCGAAGCGCAGGCTCGCAGCTCCCTGCCTCGGTTTCCCCAGCAGTTTGGAGCTGTCTCTGGCATTTCCTAGGCTGTCAGTGCTCCTCTTCTCCTCCCACACAAGGCTTTCCTGCAGGAACAGAGCGGCTCCAGCTCTTCTGCGGTAGCTGGCTCCTTTGCRCTCTTCCTAAAACAGCCAGTTGCTCTTAGAGCTGCTCCAAAAGCTGAACATCCATCTGCACCTTGCTCCCCAAATAAGCCAAGTTTCTGCTGTTTTAATCTCACTGTAAACATGAGGTCTCAGTTTGGGGCTGCAGAGCCCAGTTGGATCCCCAGCTTCTAGACTCTTCAAATTGAGCTTTACAAAGGAGTTGACTTTGAGCCTGGAGTATTTTTGATTATATAAGTATTCACAGCAACCTTGTTAAATGAATACCCTCTACTGTCTTTCACCATGTCCCAGCCCATTGCAAAACCTGGAATGGCTTCTCTGGGTGCAGACTCTTCTTTGAATTTTTTCCCAAATCTGTGCTGAGAAATCCTGGGACAATGTAGCTAATATCTTCCCCAGGCAATGTCCCAGCATATGCTTACACGAGCGTCTGCCTGTACTGCTCCTACACCAGCAAGACCAGCAAGGTTGCCGCATGCTGAGCACAGTGTCCCCGAGCCATACGATTATGATTCCCATGGGCTTCAGATTTAGCGTATGTGCATCGCCCCAAAAACGCCTGCCCGCTGCTCTAAGGAGAGTTCGTCCAGACCACAGCTCGCCCCTGCATGCCTCCGAGGGGAACGCGGGAACAGGCTGCAGGGTGGCCCAGGTGCCCTGGGACATGGGGGCTGCTGCTGGTATCCCAAATCTCCAGCATCCTAAATTGAGGGCTGGCAAATAGCTGGAATAAAAGTCCTGTTTCCAGCTCAGGTTGGACCTCCCAGCACTCACGCTTTCTCAAACGGCTGAGCTGGCAGTTTTGCGCTGCACGTTTCCTCTTTGTGCTTCTGTTTTGCCTGGCTGTGCAAGCAGGGGCTCGATAAGCTCAGCCCCGCATGCGCTCCCACCCCCGTCCCGTTGTTTGCACGAGGCGGCCCCAGGACTCCCATGTACGGTTACAGAACAGGGAGCTGCCATGCCGCGACATCACATGCTATGGCAGCGTCCGGATGGGAGCGGGAGCTGCTCGCTGAGACGGACGCTAAGCGCCAACCCCTCTGCCCTGAGCAGGGGGCAGACAGAGGGGCTCGACAGCAGTCTTATTCTGGCGTTGCAATGGGGAGCAACCCTCCCTGTGGCATCCCCCGTGATATTACTAACTGAGGCAGAAAGCCTGTCTTAGAAGATCTTGATGGGCTGCAGAATGTGTTTTGCTAAGACCTACCATGACCCCAGCCCAGCCTCGGCCAGGGCTGCATCTGTGCCAGTATGATCAGTCCCACATAGGGGCAGAGAACTGCTTGAGCTGTCATATGCCTCCTATTTAGTATCTGTAGCTCATTAAGACAGAGAGAGGCTAATTTTCACCTTCTGCCAGGCAGGGGAATATCAACACTAGAGCAGATGCTGCCGATGTGGTTGCAGCACAACTAAGGCCGGTGGAAGTGGGGATGGAACAGCGTGGTGTTTTATAGGGACAAAAATTCCTCCCGCCTTTAGCGGGGATGGGTTAGCTACATCTTAGGCAGCTCCCAGCTGCTGTATAGCTGAATCGTAAGCTGGGCCTTCGGCCCAAATCTACAAAGGTGTCTAAAATTACATCTGCCTTTGAAACCAAGGAGACCATTATATGTCAGCGCTCTGCCTCTGGCTTGTGGAGGTGGAGGGACCTGTGGGAATACACTCCTTTTTCTGGCTTTTCTCCTTACATCCCTTGCTTTCTGGCCTCTTTTTTTCCATATCAATTTGACTCAGGACACTGGGAACCAATCTCTCCACTCTTGCTGACCTTTTCTGGGCAGCTCTTGCACCTCCTGATGGGCCATGGGATGGGCACTGACTCCCCAGTCAAGAGTCCTCGCTTAATCCTTGAAATAATTCCTGTGGTTATGCTCTTGCAGGCGGAGGAGAGGAGAACGGCAGAGAAGAGGAGATCAGAGAGCGACAGGGGTCCAGAGAGCGATCACAGCCGGAAGGTGAGCGGGGCTGACGTCCCTTTGGGGGGCTGGCACAGGGGATGGGGCCACCTCACACTGTGGGGAGCATGGGTGTCAGAGGGATGACAGCCAAAACTACCTAAAAATTCATGGGGGTTTGGGTGCTTAGCTGTTGTAAGGATCATGTCTAATTGAAGTTTGGCTAATTCCTGCAGTACTGGCTGGTGCATGGGTCTTCTCCCTGGTTGCCTCACTTATGCTCTCCCCTCTTTCCTCCCATTTTCCCCAAGCTGTGCAACCATCCCAGCCTCTGCAAAGTGGGGGCAACTTTGTTTATAAGCTAGAGTTCAGAGACAGGAAAGACTTGATTGGTTTAGCATCTTTTTCCCCTCCATCAGGGCGGGAATTTTCTCTATGCTACATTACCTTCACCTTGTGTGGTGGGGTCTTGGAAGAGGAAACCTGCAGGATGTGCCTGCCCATCAGTAGGAGTTGCATCATTGCTAAAGCAAGTAGCAACGCGCTCTGTCATGGTCACCAGCATTCATCCATCTTCTCATCCAAGGCTTTGCTGAGCGACTAACATACTCAAAGCAAAGCAGGGCTGGAAAGCCAGCCTTGGCAGCATGTACCTGCCCTTCATGCCTTGACTTGGCTCCTTAAGTCCCTAGCCCAGCAGTGGGGATGTCAAGAAACACACTCACCCACGTGGCAAATAGCACAGCCCTAGCTGTTTTCTCACTCAAAAACATTTGCTGGTGGGTTGAAAGGCTCAGGCCACATTAGCTATAGCTCCTCACTTCAGCAGAAGCTGGGTAGGATGGAGATAAATTAAAGCACGGGCCTTCCCACTGACTATTTAATGCAAACCCTGGAGAACATGCTGGCTCCCCTGAGCCAGCAGACACTCTTAATTAATGGAGCACAAATTGAATAGCCCTACCCCAGTGCAATTCATTAGGAGGATGCAGATGGGCTCTTAAACATGAATGCTAGATGAGCCCCCCAGAGCAGAGCAGGGCAACACAAACGGCCTTGTGGTCTGGCTCACCGCAGCTGCACCCCAATGGAGATGAGCCCCCCACCAGGCAACAGCTACCCCCACTCAGCAGGCACCACAGCTATGTCCCCATCTCCCCGCGAGAGAGCGCAATCTCCTGGAGAGATCTGCGCTGTCTGCATGCAGCCCAGCCTCGGTCTTTCTCCTGCTCTTGGCTTTCCCTTTGCTAAGGGTCGTGGTGATGGCCCAGGGCTCATCCTTTCCCCTCCGACTCCGGAGGCTGAACCCAGCCAAGGGTTTAGCTAGCCATGGGTTACCCAGGTCTTGCCTGCTTTCCTCTCGGCACGTGTCAGGACTCATCGTGGCATGACCAGCAGTCGCTACCCAAGGTGGGGGGCATATTCAGGGCAGACAGCTGGCTCCAGCGGTGCGCTCGGTGGACCGAGGACATATGCCTGCTGCACATGGCACCTACTGCCTGAGTGCTGGGCTGGCACCCCAGCCTTGCTGTGCTGTGGGGCTGGCAGTGGTGGGGAGCATCTCTGAGCCTGCACCTCTACCCACAGACAGCTGGCATAGCAGGACCAGCACTTGCCTTCACTTTGCCCTGGCAGGAACACCTAGTTTGTATTCCCTGCCTCTTTGCAGACCCCCGTCTCTTCCTTCTTGGGGATGTGGTCTCCAGCCCCCCAGCTCCTGCCAGCTAACGAATGGGGGAGCAATTACTGCTGCCCTGCCTCTGGCCCACGCAGGTGGGTCTCCTTGGCAACAGGGCTTTCAGTCTCTCCTTCCCTGCTGCTTTGCTTTGATTGGCAGTGTAACGCTGAAATTAATTCCCATTTGGGGAAGGGGTGGGGGTGGCTGGCATGGAAGGGCACGTTTATGAAGTGATCAATTATCCACTGGTAATTAACACCCCGGGACTCCGCTCTCTACTAAGCTATTTGCTATGCTGCATTACTTGACAACACACCTTGGCCAGCTGGCTCCTGGTTCTACCAGAGTCTGTTAACCTGATGGCTGTGTTACCCTCATCTCCCTCTTCATGTGCTCCATCAGCTCTGAGCTGTCTCTTCATTCAGCTTTGAAGTTCTCGAACAGCAGCAGCTCTTAACCAGTCTATCAGGAGTTGGAGTGATAAACCAAGAAGCTGAAAGCAGTGAAGGTGAAGAGCCCCATCACTCCGAGGTTGCCGCTGCAACATGTGCCCTTGGTGCTCGCAATACTGTGTGTCCCTGGCATGGGGCTGGCCCCAGCCCTCTGACTGTAGGCTCCCGTGAATGCCTGGTGGTCACAAATTCTGTCTTCCTCCTCAGCTCTGTCAGTGTGATGAAGCTCATAGGCATAGCCTTGATTTAGGTGTCCCAAAGTCTTCGAGTGGGTATTTATCAGCCCAGTGCATCTTCTATGCAACCTCTATGTTCAACCTCTCTGAAACTCTGTTGAGAAATGTTGCAAGTACTCTGGGAACTAACTATATGCCCTAAGTAGGCCTTGGCAGAGTGCCTTTTCCAGGAAAAACTGAGAAGTTTTGGTTTTAAAACCTTCAGGCAAGTGGGAACACAAGAAGTGAAAGCCTGCTGCCTAAATTTATGCCTGCAGTTACAACTGCAAGTATATGTGGGGTGAATCAAGCAGGGGAGCACATGGCTTTGGCCATTTGCACACAGAATTACAGGGGCATGTTTTTTAAGCACATGTAATCAGGTACTAAATATCTAGAAGGAAAAGTTACATCCCATGGCAGCTGCTCTCCAGATCAGGAGGTTATTTGTTGTCACAGGAACTGAAGAAACATTGCAGTTCAGGTCACAGAAATAGTGGTAAAGCCTCATCTCAATAAGGCAACAGCAATATATCCAGATGGCAAAATCCAGGATTTTAGGTGGGAGGAATTTTAAGCATTAGAAGTGTAATGCTATCTACGTTAGTCTGGAAGAAGTGGAACAACTATTCGAAAATACATTGCCACTAGTTATTGTTATCATTTTTGAATATCCCTGGAAAGGAATGGTTGCTACTTATGATTTGGTCGTGGACTTATGATGCAGCCCCAAGCAAGCCATATAGCTTCTTCCTTCCTCAGTTTCTCTTTCTGTAAAATCAAGAAAATGTTATCAGCCCTGGGACAGCGTATTTAGGCTATGGGTAAAGTAGAGCCCTTCTGTGCGTGCATCATTTCACAGAGAGAGAACCCAACCTTCCTCCAAGGTGACTTCAAATATTATTGAGCATTTCTGGTGGTGACAGTACAAAGTACACTGAATTCAGGCATTTTCAGACCAGCACTACTGCATTAACAAACAGCTCTTTTGTCCCTACTAGGAGGGTGGGAAGTCAGCCCAGAAAAGCCCTGGAGACCTGAGTTTCCCCATGACCGGACGGGAGCGCTCAGAGTATATACGCTGGAAGAGGGAGCGAGATCAGATCGACCTGGAGCGACTGGCACGTCACAAGAACGCGAAGGGCGAGTGGCGACGGGCTTGGGATGTGGAGAAGTCAGAGCACATGTAGGTCCTCAACCGCCCTGGGGTGGTTTGTCTGCAATAGGCCATCTGAAGCCAGCAATGGGCTCCTGTGCAGATGTGCATTGCTGATCAAATCCCATGCTGTCATCTGCTTCTCCCTGACCAAATCTGTATCACTGTTTCTTTCTCCTCCTGACCATATTTCTCAGTGGGACCAGATATCAGAGCTATCCTCGTCTGTTCTTTCTAACATGAGGTCTCCTATCTTGATAGGAGATATTTTGTGCTGACAAGGACTGCCTGCCTTTGGTCCTACAGGGACTCAGAGGGAGCAAGGGAGCGGAGTGCGAACCAGCGCTCAGTCTGTACTTGGAGGGTCCTCCTCTCCACATGGACAAGTCCCATGGCAAGAGAGTGCAGGCACTCTTCTAGAGGGAGGGCTGGACAAACTCATGTAGCTACTCCACAGCTTTTCTCACAGAGAAGGTTTCTCCTTTTCAGTCTCAGGCAGGGCCAACTTACCTACATCCTCCTGACCTCATAAACTCAGCCCTTTCGGGCACTGCAGTGCTAGGGGGTCACTTCAAAGGTCCACCTTTACGATACATGGGAAGTGCTGGGGACAGTAATGTGGGAGAGCTCTCAATGGTGTCTGGCACCTCTATGCTTTAAACGCTGTCCTTTTAGCCGTACTTGTCCATCTGAGTCACACTGGCCAGACAGCTTTGGAGGATGGCTTAGTGCCTGCAGCAGGATAGGGTTTTGATAGGGTGTGGAGTTAGCGGACATTACCTAGGTTTGCTGATAAGACCCTCTGGCTAAAAGAGTTTGTACAGGACAGATGGATGGGACAATCTTTTGGCTGAAGAATGAGACTAAATACAGAGATTTTTAGTCACTGAGACCCCAATAATTGAAGGTGAATTGACTTCAGTGGGTGCTGAATGTCGCTGGCAAGACAACTCCAAACCCTACTGTTACCCCATATATCCATCTTTAAGAGAACAGCAATAATACGAGCAAGCAGGATAAGATACCAACCCAGCGAGTTTGATCCACTGGTCTGATCTGAGTTGACAAGTCCTGAAGCTACTTCAGGTTGTCTTTAGAAGCTTGTGAAGCTTCATTTGGGCTTTATACAGTTACACTACAGACATCTATAGGCTTCATAGATGTTCATAGAATAAAATAAAAAAAAAAAAGGTGGGTACTGATGCAAAGGTTTTAGAGGTTCTCCTTTGGGGTAGAATTGCCTCACAGCCTCATTTCTCCTGGTTAGTGCATGTGGTTTCAGCTCCTGCTGATAAACCCGCACACGTTTGCCAGTGAGCAGGTGCAGAAGAGCCGATGGCTGGAGCCTGCAGCGTCTCGAGGTCTCCTGCCCACGCTTTTGCACGCTGGAGGAGAACGGTCAAGTCTGACAATGCCTGTTTTTAACCTGCAGGTTTGAAGAGGACTTTGTTAAGGATGGGGAGCCAGCCTTGGATAATCCCAGCAATAAGAAAGGTTGGCAAGGGACACCTAGATTCTGTCCTGATGCTAGTGAATGCTGATGGGGCGAATCCGAGTGCCACAGCAGCTGTCGTGGCTGTCAGCTGCGAAACTCTGCTTTCCTGGGCAAATGCCTCTGAGCGCAGTGCTGGGGTCTCAGCCCCCTCTGCTTTGAAGAGTGCTCAGGGGATGGGATTTGAGCATATGGGTGCTAGTGCTTTTTACCTTCCCAGGGAGAGCAGTGGCACGGTTTCTGTAACCTCGTACGACACAACACGGAGGCTCAGCCCTGCCTCCTTTCCCAAACACTGGTTTGAGAGGCAATCCTATTCCAGAGCACATCATCTCTGATCCCTGTGGCATGTGCTGGCTTCTTTACTCACATAAGTCCATTATGACTCCTGTTTCTCAGGAAATGGACTGGCAGAACAAAGCTTTCCCTTGTGTCACCCTRTTTGAACACCAGGCTCTCTGCTGCACATCCACTGCTGAACCCCACTCACTTCCGTGCATGCTTTGCTTTGTCCTTTTAGGGGGAAGAAACTCGAGGAAATTCCAGCACAGGTCCTTTCCTCCCGAAGGAAGAGGTGAGTAAACAACAGGACTGCCGCATCACCCTGCTAAGTGTCAGAGTCTCCCATACACTCTCACAGAGACAACTCTTTCCAGGCACTCTCACAGCTACTCAAATTTGGAGTGCCTTTTAGGGACATAATATATAAGGAGATCTCACAAACCCTCGAGCTGGTCAACCTGAATTCATTTGCACTTCCAGCCACGTTGGCCCAACAGTTCTCTCTCATATCCTTATTCCTTCCTTCTTTTGGTAATGGGTTTGGCACTTCCAGAAGGATCTTTTGTGGACAGCATGATAACCGAGTATTGTTGAGCTGAAACAGAAATGGCAGTTTCCTGAGGGACATGCAAAGGAACTGGAGAGATTGGGAAAAACTGGAGGGAGCAAGTGGGGAAAGAGTTGGAAAGCAGAGCAGAGAGCAAGCTCTACAGTAAGAGATGTCCCGTGAACATCACGGGGGAGACTCTATCCAAGGAATGGGATTTACTATTATAGTTAGAATTCAGAATTAAAAATGCAGAAGAAACACCCTTAAATCTTCCCTTTATATTTACCGCTGTAGAAAATATATATACAGTATTCCTACAGCTTCAGAGAGTTCCCCCTCCCAGGATACTTTCCAGTGATAAAAGATGCTGGCCCCTTCAGTGGTCCATCAGCCAGCTCTGCCTGCTCCTGCATGGCCTTTCCAACCTGACTTCTAGGTGGAGGACAGCACAGCGTGAATGTGAGCGATCCTGGTCCCAGAGCAGTACCCACTGTGAGCAGCCGAGCCAGAGGAAAGGACAGACTGACCGGCAGAGCCAGAAGGTAAGGAGGCTGGCAGCAGAGGCACTTAACCAGCAGTTGTGCCATGCATTTCTGGGGCTCATTCCTTGCTTGAGGGTGAAGAGGACAGATGACCTCCCCTCAGATAAGCCTGTGCTGGCTGGGAGCATGGCTGGTAGGACTTTGTGGCACCTGCAGGGTGCATTGCCACTGCACTGACCCACTGCAGAACAGCCCGGGGGGGGTCGGGGTTACTCGGGGACTGGATCTGGTTTACCCTGCCACATGCCCCAGGAAGCTTTTTGAACACATTTTGTCTGACCTCCAGGCACTGCTGGTATGGGGGAGCTGGCTCCAAAGAGAGTTTGCAGCTGAACCAAGAGTAATTAGGACTGGTAGTGTGGTAGAGATAGCTTTCCTTTAAGTCCCCAGGGACTCACTAACACTCAAAAAAACAACCCTTCTTAAAGACCCCTAAAAAGGCAGGGAGGAACAAGGCCTATTCCTGCCAGCTGTGGGTAGCACACAGCAATACAGTTATTTTCACAGAAGTAATTTCAGAATGTCACTAAAAATAAGTGCATTTTACAGGTTCGCCCACATCCTCCCAGGGGTCCCCTTCCCTTGCTGCTCTCCATAATTAAATTTCAGTGCAGACTCCAGGTTCCTGGAGCCACACTATCTAACAGTTTAATAACAGTGATCATCTTCACAGTGCTGCCATGCCCTTTAGCAGGCAACAAAAGGATGCAGCGTTGATTAGATACCCCAAGCCTCTTAATTTACCAAGAATACAAAATTGTTCCAGTAGCTCTTAATGTTAGCATTCTTCAACCATCCCGGTCAGTTAGGACCATGCAGTTAAATAGAGGCATAAACAGATATACACTTCACAGGGATACTCACAGCATCGCCCAGAATGAATTAGATGGTTGGAGGTCAGCTGGTGCTGTTTGCTGTTCCTTGGCTGAAATTAAAACAGAGTGTGTTAGGCAGGGTCTGTGCATGCAGGAGGCTGCAGTGTCAGGACGGTAGTAGGTCTGATGTGCACTATATGAAGCATGGCTGGGTTTTTTAATGTTGCTTTTCTTATTAGTGGTTGTGCTTTGAGAAAATAAGTATACCTGAGCAACTATAACTCTCAGCTAGTTACACTGTGGATTGGGAATCTACTTATAACATCAAGGTGGGTCATCTGCTGTGTTCCTAAGCCCCGTCAGTTAATCACAGTTTTTTAATTTTAATTTCATTCTGATAAATTGTTGAAGAAGAGCATCAAGAGCATGCAAATAACTAAGTTAGCTTTATTTATAGGTTACATTCAACCTCTTTCCAGTCTTCAGCTCAATCCCCAATAACACGTGCTTTGAAAAGAAAAGGTGATGAGCTCTGCTCTAGCTTGCTCTCCCCCAGCTGCCAACTGCAGCACTAGGGAATTACAGCAGTCCCCAGAGGATGTGCAGGATGGAAATGGCAATAGCTTTGCTTTGTGTTGTTACCTTTTGCGAGTCCGTTAGAAGGCATCAGCCTGCAGCCTGAACATTGCTGTTCAAGACCATGAAAAGGCAGTGATTGCACGCAGAACGCTGTTTCCTGAGACACCTTTTTTTTTTTCTGGGTGGGGGGGGGACTTTGATCCATCTGTTCCTTTAAAATAAACGCACGTCTAGTGCCATCCCGTCCATGCTGAGAAGGGGGGGTCACAGGACAGCTTACTGTTGCTGAGCAGACTGTGTCTCACAGTGGGAGATGTGCTCAGTGCTCCCAAGGGCAGGGAGAAACTGCACAAAACAAGCAAATTGTCGTTTCCCTGCCTGTGTTTGCTGGGAATATGAGTTATACCCACTGCAGAGATCATTTTATTCCTTTTTCTTTCCTTCTTACTTGAGTCTTTTGTTTTTCTGACTGCCTTACTTGAAAGATTTTTGGAGTGGGAGAAAATGTGCGGATGGAAAGGGGGTGTGGGAAATCCACAGCTCAGCTCATGGCTCGTTCAACCAGGGTCCCATGCTGTTTGCTAGGACCATGGATGAAGGTTGGTGCTAGGAACTAGAGTGAGTGCACAGCACTTACACCAGAAACGCCACCAAAGGCTGCAGGGGTCAAGGGTTTGGGACACTTGCCTGTGCAGGTTCGGTGGTGGTAACATTTTGGCTTTTGAAACAGTTGTGTTTGTCATGAACACAAGGCTTCTCAGGGCTGGCAGTGGCTGCTCTTTGGGGCCTGGGTAGGTAGGAAGGCACAGAAGGGGTTTCCCCAGGCGTTTCAAGTGGTGCGATGTCTGGTTTATTCTGGTTATATCTAGTCTGGTCATGTCTGGTCACATCTTCAACCATTGGCCAGCCCAGCTTGTCCCACAGCAAGAGCTGGGATGTGCCTCTGGGTCCTTCTGGGAGCATCAGGTGTGTAGGGCATGGGATCGGTGAGCTAAGGTCTCTGGATGTGGCCCACGTCTTGCCTGCCTTGTCCTTGCTCCCGAGCAGCAGACTAGAAGGAAAGATTTCAGATAATATGATGATGTTAGAATGACCTAATGACATTAGAAGCCTCATGCCTTTTCAGTGTTTAATCTTTAATAAAGTTTAATCCTAATGCAGGCCTTTTTTTCTGCTCTGTGAACATTTTAGCCCTACAATTTAGATGTTGTAGGTTAGTTAAATGTGTATCGGGAGTACACTGTAAACAAAAGAGCAGTGTTGATTTTGAGCAGCTTCTTGGAATGAACAAAGAGTTTGTTTGCTTCCCTTTTATAGGCAGAGCGGACGGATGGATCATGTTGTGCTCTGCTCTGCTCACCACGACCCGCAGGCCAAATGCCCGCACTCAAGTCCTGCCTCAGGCTCTGTCTTTGCCCAGGTTGGGCCCTGGGGAAGAGCTGAGAGGCCATCTACTCCCTTCTCTCCATCATCTCTCCTCCTCCTCAGTGAAGGCTGACTTACACCCTGAACCATGTTTTTGACAGGCAGGTGCTGACTGGTTTCCAGAAATCCTAACAGGGTCTTGAGACATTTCTTTCTCCTACACTGCACACTCAGAGCCATGCTCAGGAGGAATGTCTTGGCTAGCTGTCTTATGGCAGAAATTCAAGGAAATAAAGTTGGGCTGGGATTAATGTTTTGTACAGAGTGCCTCTCAGCCGCCAACTGGCCAGCTTGGAGCACTGTATGACAGCTCTCATTGAGCTGCCCAGCAGCAGCAGCCCTTGGAGTTTCTTCCCACTGTGGTCTCTGTTTGCCTCTTCTGCTCCAGAGTTTGGGTTGGTCACTGCTCTCCACTGGCAGCAAGGGACATCATTTCAATCTGAGTAGGGTTGTACCTGGGCATCAGCACTTTTACCTGCTGTAATTACATAGTATCATTTCCTTGCTTTCCTCGACTCCCCATTAACAGGGGATTTATGCAAGGTGTCCAGCAGACTTAAGATCCCTTGTGCCTTAGACATCCCTGCTCGAAGCACATCAGAGCCAAGCCATGCCAGCAATGTGGACCAGTTTAAAGCAACAGTTGTTTCTGGGATCCTTTCTTTATCTGGGGAGAGGGGAAGGTCAGCTAGCTACATTACATGGTGAGGTTTAGCAGCTTCTGTTAGGAGGCTCAAAGGATGTATCTCAAGGAGGGAGTCTGGCTTGCCATGGGCTTCCACAGCCTGTTCCTTATGGTTTTCAGTACATGCTTGTGCCTCCAGTGCAGAGGCTTGCAGGCATTTTAGTGCATCTAACTCTGCTAGGGCTGTTGGGTTTATATCAGGGTATTATTCATATGCATGTAAATGCTTTAAGACCCCAAAGTGCCTGGGTGCTTGAATCCTGTTTAGATGCCTAAATACTTGCTGATAAAATCATAAAATCTTATATACTGTTGTCCCCACAGAGACATTCTTTATTCTTGTTCTTTTTCTCATATTTATCTCACACTGAAACAATTCCTTATACTCCTTCCTGAACATCCTCCTTTAGAAATGGGGCTCTTGATTTATTTTTTTCACTCTCGCTTTGCTGTTTCAGTACTTCACATTTATCAGCCAGTAAGATGGAAAGTCATAGTTCATTTTCAGCTACAAAGAAATACATTAAACAGTACTGACATGAGTAGCTGGACCATGGAAGCATGACATAAAGTCCTTGCCTCCACGGAAAATTAAGGGAAATGAGGAAGCCAAATATTTGTCTGCAACAGCATGGACACATCTTTCAGTGCTATTTAACTGCTGCATCCTGCCAGGATCACTTCAAAATTGCTCTCTGCCCATTCATCTCACCTCATGGACTTTGTCTTCTTTTCATTGCTCCTTCTGTGTCTTCTGTTGATCTAGAATGGGTCCAGTGACTGTCTGGCCATACAATCTTGTCTCAGAGGCTGGAAGAGCATCCTTTGCTCCACTGCTCCTCTCTGGGGAGAGCCATTCCTGTAGCCTTTCATCTCATTTCAAACCTCAGATCAGGGTGCCTTTGGGCTGACGAATTCTCCTTTCCCACTTGCTTTGTCACTAACAGTCTCCTCTCCCATTTAAGTCCAAGCAATCCAACAGCAGTGATAAGACCCATTTGGAGCATCTAGAGGTGACTTTCAGCAGCACCTGGAATGATGGAGGCAAGGGGCATCTCAGGCAGAGATGCTGAATATTCCAGAATTGCTGTCTAGAAGTTTTTGGCTATTGTTAGACCCATGAGGGTGGTCTAGCCTGGGCTGCCTCTCCGGGAACCATACAGTGGTAGAGAAGACAGATCCAGGAGAGGCAGAAACCTGCAGGGAGCAGGTCATTCCTCTTCCTTAGACACCTTCCTGGGGAAAGTGGCCATCGGACCCACCAGCACCACTGCGGAGTGCAGAGGGGAACTGAGGACAAGGGCAGCCCGTGTCGGACTTTAACACGGCTGACTACATGTGATGGCCTCTACCCATACAGCGTGATTTTCCAAGCTCTTGCTGGGCACTACTGAAAATATGATATTAACTTCCAGCATCTTGATCACCCAGGTGGTGGGAGCCAATTCCAAGAAAAGGGGCCCTTTTGTGGTTTGAGTCAGCACAGCTGATCGGGGGACTGCCTCATATTCAGGACAAGACCTCGCTGGCTGTTGTTCAGGTGCTGGGACACAATCTGTCTCTAAGCCTTACAGGACTGCTCCAAGCTGCTTGGCCCTCTGGCTTATTAAGGACACTATATACCTGGCTCTGTGCTCTAAGAGAGCCTTGAGGTGCTTGCAAATGTAATTTGCTTCTGCCTTAAGGACTTTGTCAGCTAAAAAGGCAGTGTGAAGTAGCTTAATGCAATTGTAGGGTGGAGCCTGTGACGGTAATTTTCACACAGTTTTCACAAGGGCACATGCAGTCACTGTAACTGCACATTTGCCTTTGGACATGCCTGATTCTGCAGTCAGCTCAATGTGCATTTTCATTTTTCATATCTTGGCCCAAATTCACCAAGCGAAGAGGCCAGTGAGCCAAGGAGAGTCACTCTAGAGAAGAATTTAATCTCGCACACCTTTGCACACATCGTGTTTTGAGGGTATGTGGTCTCTATCTGGAGAAATGACCCTCCTTTTGCTATCAAAACTTGGAAAAACATTACCAAATCATTCCAGAGATAATGCCCTCAATTCTATATGGTAACAAGAAATGTGACCATGCCCTCTGTCTCACTATCTGTCAGAAAAACCTTCAGAAAACAAGCTGAATGAGACCTGGGAGGTCCTCACATTCATCCCTAGCAAAGCCAGGCAATAATTCTGCACGTTTTTTCATCTCTCTCTTCTGTGCCTGCAGCCACTTGCACTGCAAGATGCCAACATAGTGGGGGATGCACTTGCTCTCTATAAATGCCAAGTTACACTTTTAGCACACCTTATTTCTCATCTCTATGATATTTTTTTTTGGTGATATAACACCTGGCATACATACGAGAAGGGAGGGGTTACTAAGACCCTCTCTGCCCAGTAGCACGACATGGGCAAATTCAGATTTATATTTACCCTGGAAAATTCAAAACACGCAGAAGAAAGCACTTCCCTGTGCAGCGTTTAGTTAAGCTGTGGCCCTCTTCGGCACAGGATGTTCCAGCTGCTGCAAATTTATATGGGGTCAAAATGTACTTGCACAAAACCTTGGAAGAGACTGCCTACTAAGCATGACTCAACACAGAGATGCTATCTCAGGCTTGGGAAATCCCAGAGATGCACACTTGCCCTGTTTTCAGACTCTACCCTAAGCATCTGTAGGTGACACTGGTGGGAAGAGAGAGTCTGGGCTAGCTGGACCTGCGGTCTGACCCTTATGGCCATTCTTGCAGTCTGCTTGCACATGTCCATGTCTCCGACCTCCCAAGCTACCTCCAAGCAACTTTAACCTTCACTTTCTGCCTCCATGTCTGCCACTGTGGAGATCTGGGATGCTTGGGCACAGTCGGGAAACCAAGACCAGACTGTAGCACACATCAGCATAAGCAACCGGTACATCTTATTACTCTAATGACAAATGTCTGTTCCGGCAACTGGATTTTATGTTTAAAATTTAGTGGTCTCAGATGAGTGTCTCTGGTTGCACTGAGTGCTTTGCAGGTGCCAGGAGAAGGAACAGGGCCGATTCTGTCTGCCACCTTTATCCCTTGTTGCCTGGCCAGGGTGCTCTGACAAGGAATGGATGGCCCTGGTAGAAATTCCTGCCAAGGCATTGGGCAGAGAGAGTGGCTTTGCCATATGAGAACTTGAGGGCCTAAATTCTACGTTTTGTCTTGGCAGATGGGATGCAAAAGAAGGCGACGACATGTCTTTTCTGAAGGATGACCCTGACAGCCAGGTGAGTTTATCTGTTCGAGGCTGGCTGTCAAGCTTTCTAGAAATATGCAGTATCAGGAAACCTGGACACTCTCAGCAAGTGCAGAGCTGGGAGACCCCTGTGTTGGGGTAAATGGGGATTTACCCCACTTTAGCACTCTTTAGGTGGCATGATGGGAGAGCAGCCTCATTTCTTCCATTGACTGTCTCTCAGCATAACATCCCCCATTTGTCTTGGTCCCTGAACACTGCTCTTCATCACTTACATCCTTTAACTTCCTTTAATGGCCTCCGAAGATTCCTCCTCAAGTGTTGGGAATCACCACAGGCAACGAGTACCATAAACTGATGTTTTAATAAGCTGAAATAAATATCTCCTTCTTTTCTCAGAGGATCCTTGGTACAGACAAGCTGAAGAGCAGAGGTGAGGAGTGGGTGGAAGAGAACTGCCCAGCAGAGCTGGAGGAGAAGGTGAAGCAGCCAAGCCTCCCAGATCATGGGACCTCCTCATCACAAGGGCTGCAAAGTGGGAAGGTCCCATCTGCCCACAATGGCCAGAAGGGGGAACTGAGAGCAGTGAAGGGATGCAGGGAGGTACCTGTGGCCATCACTGGTGACACAGAGCTGGGGACCAAGCTGAGTAAGGAGAGCATTGGGGAAGATGGCAGTGTGAAGCCTGGCACTGCTGACATCCCCCAGGAGAAGGAGAGCACAAACAGCAGTGCTCCACAGAGCAGCCTTCCAAGCACTGTGCAAGCCACCAGGCACAGCAGTGAGGAGACCGTGTCATTGCCCCTTCAAGCTGACTTAGAGAAAAGCACAGCTTCAGAATGGGAATCCACTGAGGACTCTTCGAACAGCCATGGAGGAAAGCTGGACACAGCAGCAGGATGCAGATGGGAGGCAGGTCAAGGACAGCTGGTGCGAAAAAGAGGGGAGGAAGTGACCCAAAACACTGTCCTTGAGGGGCAAACACTTGCACTGAAAGGTGGTGAAGACACTGAAGGCACTGAACACAGAGCAGCGCCTTTGCCCCCAAGGGAAGACAGCTCCAACAAGACTGTTGTGTCTGAGCAGGACACGGCAAAATCACAGTCCAGCAAAGAGGACCAGCCTGAGGAGTGCAAGGACAAGGACAGCGGGGACTCTCTGAACTAACAAAGACTGCACTGGCTTGCCTGAGACAGAAGGTGAGTTCCTGACCCCAATCTCCATGGTGTGTTCATTATCCCATAACATTCACTGGGTACAGCCATCATACAGGTCCACAGCTCTGTTTTCTGTGGACTATAAGGGCAACATATAAAATATCTCTCCAGAAGTGTTCATTAACAGTGATATGGATTCTTAAGACAGTCTAAATCTTTGCATCACAAAGACCTGCTCTGGAGCAGATGGCGAAAGCAAAGGAAAAGACAGGGAAATTTGGACAGAAAACTGGACAGCTGAGCCTGGTTGGTGATGTACCTTAGTCAGGGACACAACCTGAACCTCTTCCTGGGAAGAGATAATCACAGAAAGGCGAGGATAGCAGCAGGAATTTATTTCTGTCTCTGCAGTGATGACAACTAGAATAACTAGATGTTAGGCCATTCCCGAAATACCTGCACAGCAATAGAGGCCCATCTCATGCACAGTAGTTTGAAGGTTGTCTGCACATAGGATTCCCTCTCCAGCACAAGATGTGTGAATGCTAAACCTTGAATTACCTTGAAGGTGTGTGGCAACACTAATGTGCAAGGCAGTGTATTAATACAAAGGTGACCCTGCTTGAGCAGGGGGTTTGGACTAGATGATCTTCAGAGGTCCCTTCCAACTTCAACCATTCTGTGATTCTGTGATGAGATGCTTCCTGTCAAAAAGGCCTACGATCCAAACAGAAAGGAGGAAGAGCAGATCTGGTTATGCAACAAAGCTCCAGGTTTTACCCAAGCTAAGAAGTTTCTTCCAGACAGGGAAATCCAAAACAAGGAAAGCCAAGAAAAAGGATCATAAAATATAACAGGCAGAAAAGTAAAGCAGAAATTAGGAGGAGGGGCAAAGAGAGAGTGTAGGGACACTTTGGCAGTTACTTTTTCTCAAACTGTTCTTTCCAGGCTGTAATGACAATGTCGAAGATCAGGATATCAAACCCACAGGTACTAGATCAGAGCGATAAATCAGGATGTGATCCTACCGCCAGTTTAGGCAGTAAGGACCTAACTCAGGCCCCGCACAGAGGCACCAAACTTTAGAGCAGTCATCTGGCCTTTGTCTCCCGTCAAAGGAGAGAGATGGGCACTTGCAGAACGCAATTCAGCCTGCCTAAGACCTGAATTGCTCTCAGGATACTCCTGTCTGTATCCTTTAAATAGAGAGACTGCAACTACATGCCTAAGTAAGCACTTCAGGCAATTAGCTGCCCAGATTGCTCTCGCCAAGCACCTTTCCCTGATTCCAGCAGGCTTTGCCTCAGACCCTAACCAGCAGCTTGTCGCCAGCTTTCACTTAGTATTCATCTCAGAGGTGCAAAGGAGCTTAAGGATGAAATGGTTAAGCTGCTAACAAAAAGACTTTCACTATAATCCAATTCTATACAAAAGGCATGGAGAAGCGCAAGCGTTACAGCTATTGAAAAAAGACAAAACACCAGGAACCAGCAGGAGCTGGTTCTGTACTGGAACGAAAATTCCTTGAAGTAAGGGAAATTAATTTCAACAGTATTTAGAAAAATGTGAAGAAACACCTGGATGCACAAAGCAGGACAGGGCAGCACAGCTCACAGGCTGGGCCAGGCCTCTCCAAAATCTACCATTCTATCAAAAATCCCCAGAGTAGAGGATGAAGGAATTTAAGTTATCTTGGGTGAGAAAAGTAGTCATTAGACACCAGTTAAGAGGAAATAAATTAGAGTAGCCCATTTTCATTGGGGCAAATGGTACTAGGACTCTGAGTCCATTTCAGCCTAGCTTTTTACTCCATCACTATTCTGTGAAGTCATTAAGGCAGGCTTAATATAAACATATATAAACATATCCTTTTGTTTTGGGAAAGGCAAGGTACAGAAGGGGCAAATGAGGGGTTAACAGATGTCCCTAGACTGCTGACACCCCCCCTCAGTCCCGTCTCATCCCTGGTATTTCCCCTTTACAACTTCATCTCATCCTTCCTGCCCTCCCCTCCGTCCTCATCTGCCTTCCTCTCTGCAATGCCCTTTTTCACTTTCCTGATCATGCCGCCTTGGACAGCATTTCTGTGCCTCACTTCCATCTCTTTCCCAAATAGTTCAAGCTGAATTTCCAGGTGTGCTCAAATTATGCACTCAGCATCAGATACATCCGGCATCAGATGCAGACGGATTATAGCAAGATGCTTTCCTTTTCTTGTTMTCTCTCGTATGTCTAGGAGATGCTTCAAATTTCAGGGGAGCCCTGTGCAGGATATGGATGGCAGGTCACTAGGGAGAGTCAACCAAAAGATGTTCCCACCTTTCCCGATAGCAGTGCCAACCTACGCTGGGATCACAGGAATAGGCACAGCTACCTCAAATCTTACATTAAGAGGATGTATTTTCATTCTTTTCTGTCCTTCATGTTTCAGAGCAATCGTGAATCGCTAATTCACGACCTAGCCATAATGGCATAACCTCTCTGGGCAAACTGGTCTGTAACTGTTTTGTCTGAAGGTTTCTTGCACTTTCTTCTGAAGCCTCTGACTTTCTCACTGGCAGGGCACTGTGGAGGTGCCGGGCTGAGCCAGTGCAGCAATTTCTGTGTCCTCTGTCTCAGCAAGGGGTTTCTCCTCTTAGGTTTTTCATTCCATTGACTCCAATAGCATTTAGGGAATGAGTTCAGTGATTGCTGCTTGGCTGTTAGTTTTTAATGATGTTGTAGGGCATCACTGTCACTTGCTATCCACTGAAGTCATCCCGATGCACTCAGCCCTTTCCCTTCGCACCAGTGACATTCCCTTATCTGGTTGAGTTTCCCAAACAGGATCATTTGCAGTCAGTGTGAATTCTGCCACGATTTATTCGTGATGGGGAAAGCCAAGAGGAAGACAGAGGGTCCCATCCTTAACTGTCTGCTCTCTGTGTCCAGTCTGTCAGGAACATCCCTCTGTAGGGAAGAAATGCAAGACCTGGATTTTTCTAGCACTAGCTCAGCACAACCAGAACAGTTCATCTGTGTCGCTTGACAGCAGAGCTCCTAGGAGCAACAAAACAGCAACAACGACAACAACAACAACAACAAGAAAAGCAAAAGCTCATTTGACTCAAGTCGGTTAAGTCGTCAGAGTGTTTGGAGTGAAAAGGTCTCGTGTCTATTCCTGCTGTTGCTTTAAAGTTCCCAAATCAACATGACAGGCTGCATAATGACACAGATGGCAGTCATAAATAACCACAGGCTGGTTACAGTCACTTCCCTTCTCCCTTGGCTTCTGTTTCCTAGTGCTCTACAGACCTAACTTGCAGACCACAGTATTTATAAAATGCTGCAAAGCTCTGCTTTATTTTCATATAATTCTCCCTGAAATGTTATTTCACAGGAACATTATACTTTGGGGGTTTACTTTGCCAGCAGATGCCCAAAACAAGTATTTTTGCAAAGAGAAAAGGAAAAGGACATCTTGCCTGTTTGCAGTGGGAAAGGCTCTTAAGGCAGAAATTGGGCTTTGTGTGTTATATGTGTGTGTGCAGAGTCTTGCTGAGTTTCTTGGAAAGTAGGCCCACTAGTTTTCAGAAAACAGCTAATAGTCCTAATAATCTACCAAAGTTTCTGGGAAAAAAAAAAAAAAAAAAGAGAGAGAGACCGTCTTTAATTTGTAGCAAAATGCAATTTACATTTTATCGAACAACATTCACATGCAGTTACAAAAAGCTGTGGATCTGTAAGACCATTGTATCTCCAGGCATTTAATATTATGGGCAAGTGGGTCACTATAGTTTTAAATGCTGTGGGACAGAAATGCCACAAGAATGCAACAGATTTTATAGCGAAGCCTGGGCTGAGATTTTCAAGGCAAGTGTCCAGGTGTGAGATACCTTTTAAAAAGTGTGATGTTCATAAAGACTTAAGAAGCAAAGGAGGCTGTAGTTTCAAATCTAAATGGAGAGTTTGGGGTAGCCTCAGACCACACTGGACTCAGTTAATAGGGGAACCTCTTTAATTCCCCGAAAATATCCGTGCCTGAGAAGCAGCTCTTTGGAACCAGATCCCTCAGGACTGCACCCATGTGAGGTGCATTCAGACCCTTGGCAGGATTGTCTCTTTTCTGGCTTATTGAACCACATGCTTGTAGCTGACTACAAATGATGCTTTAGGACAAGGATTCCCCAAAATGCAACCCACCGGACACCTGTATTCAACAAAGCCATCGCATATGGCCCACAAAGAGACTTAAATAGGTGTTATTGTCCTTGACAGAAACACTGGTACATCAGCTAAAGGGTTTATTCCAGCTTTGCCAACAAGGGGATTAGTGTTTGGACAGTCAGGGAACAGAGCTGTCAGCCACTCTGAGCCTGAAGACTCTGCAGCTGTAGATGCCGGGCAAGGACTGCTTCCCTGCCCTGACATGCTGGGTGGTACCAACAAGCAAGTTGCGGCCCCTGTTCCAGACATAACTCCTACCAGAGAGAAAATACAACCTCCATGCTATCATGAACTTAACCGCACGCGGCGTATCAGTGATTCCRCCCTTCTCAGTTATGTCTGCTAAAAAGTGCAGCGTTATCTGGCAAAGCTAGGTTTAGCAGGAACCGGGAAAAGAGCATCGTTCAGGAAGCTGAAAGAGCAGTAAGATCAAGCGTTAAAAAAAGACCTGCACTTTTCCCCTTTTGGTTAGAATGCAAAATTAAAAGTTTGATTATTCCTCTGGTGTCTAGTACCATGAATTCAGATGCCCAAACCACCTTAATTATTTGCCTCCTCTCACCACTTGAGTATAATCTTTAAGGAACAGGTAGTCCTTAGTAGTTCCTTTAAGGAACAGGTAGTCCTTAGGCCCATAATCCAGTTAAGAGGCTGTGGGCTGGTAACTCACATATAGTTTTTAACAGTTTATGCTTACACTGAGTTGCTGACGTCCATGCCCAATGGTATTGATCTGACGTCAGGCCGACACAATTACAAAATTATCCCTTTGCAGCAGGGGAAAGAGGGGGCGTTTTTCACCCTGTTGTGTGTGAACAACAGTAACGCAAGTTCTCTGTAGATGCAGGACTTCACGTGTCAAGGCAAACGGGTTGTTGTTATGCAAGCCTCCAGAAGGTACTGAGCAGCTCTCTCTTGGTAAATCCTGCCATGTCCCAGCAGGAAACCTTTCCTGTGTTCTGTGTCCGTGTAACCAGTGGGCATTATACCAGGCAATTCAATCAGGTTAAACCGATAGTGTGCTGCATATCACGCATCAGCTTCCGTGCTGTGCCGGAGAGGCCTAGAATTTAAACAAAAAGCACCATGACCTGAAGTGCCTGGCAGAAAACATGAGAGAAGTTTGCGTAGGAGAGTTCAAATGATACAAATGGAGTCTGAATACCTACTGTCTCGGACAACAGAAAGCGCAGTAGCAAAACAGGAAGGTGATTAATGTAACCGGGACCCCCATGAGATATGCGGTCATATCTCATTGCCTTAAGAAGCATTTGGCGGATTACACTGGCACGGGTTATCGAGACTGGTTAATAAGTTCCTGTCAGGATGTGATCAGTAACTTTCCCGTGAGATTTTTTTTTCTGTGAAAGTAGAGATTTGACAAAAGCAAAGCAAGTACCAGAAATGTGTCTGCTTTGACATTTCATATTTTATAAAACACAAACTGGAGCCCTCATTAAACCTTTTCAAAACAGAAATTTTTAATGTTATGTTTTGAAATACTGGTGATTCAGTTTTGATACAGTGCAATTTCTGGAAAATCAGCCCAGAAACAGGTGGTATGATTTTGCAACATACAACCCCAACAGGATTTTTAAAATATAATTTCATTAAAACAATTTATATTGTGGAATTTCCATCAAGTGGAAAATTGTGTACCAGGTCACTTCACCTGATGTCAGGTACATGCCCTCCATATCAGGATCTCACATGGCCCAAAGCATGGCAGATATTTGTAGCAGCAGTAATCACCAGTAATCAGTGATAATATTCTGTCCACCTGCCCCTGCCCTGCTTTGTTGGACACATGTCCCACTCCCATTCATGTTCAGATTTCACTCCCCACCGCAGACACTGTCCATCTGTTTCCACAGAACAGTAGCTCCTTGCAATGAGCAGCCACCATGTGGGTTTCACAGCTTCAACTGCTAATGCCTATTTATGGTACTAAAAAAATCCTGCACCTTCAAACCACTTGGAGATGCTGTGCAGAGAGCATGGTGGGGCTTTCATCCTTTGCTTCAAATAACAAGGAATAAATATTTACCCAAAGTGAAGGCCTGGAATCCCTGGAGAATGTCCAGCAAGTCCCAGAGAAGTAAACGATACACGAAAACCACAGAAGCTTTTCCCCGAATTCTCCTGAGAAAATCAATCTTTAGAGAAAATGCAGCTGGGGGTAAATTTCCAAAGCAACTCCAGGGATCTGACCTTGCAGCTCTGGCTGACGTAAACAGGAGTGGGGCAGGCAGGGCCTGTGTGCCGCAGGATTGAGGAGGTCAGAAGAGGTCAGTTTTCTGATGCAAACCAGTGCTAAAGTTTGCTGCAGAAAGCAGTACAAGCAGAAACCAACACTCCTCAATACAGTTATGGAGCTACTGAAGAACATACCAGTTTCCTCAAGGCTCAGAAAAGATGAGAAGATAACATCTGCCATTGTGTCTTGAAAGTTGGCTTAGGATTGGCAGGCTGAGGTCTCAAGGGCTTGACTTGAATAGCATCAGCCTCATTGGTCCTCCCTGCAGCCCACACCACCTCCTGCATGGCCTGGATGCATCCCTGCTTACTTGAATGCTGGCAGCCCTGAGCTAAGCCTTGATAATACCACCCAGCTCTGGAGCTCACCATCACGCTACGAGCACTTCAGCCCCCCAGAGCATGACTTAGCACCATGTACCATCAAACAGAAGAGTTTTAGTCCTCATGCAGAATTAGGGAGTGCAATGACTTAATACAGGACTTATTGCAGTAACTATCATCAGAGTTATGGAAAGTCTTTTGCATGGTGCCACATGGGAAAATACTATTAACATCAGAGGACACAGGGATTATGTGAGAATGGTTCCAGAGTAATGACTCGGACAGAAGAAACATAGAGAAGGACTCAAGGGATGTTCAGGGAATGGTTATTTAGTCTAGCAAAATGAATGCCAGAATGATAGAACTGTGATCTCTGTAAATACAGTGGGGTAATAAACACCAAGGAGGGAGGAGATCATTCAAGCCAGAAAATAATGCTGGCACAAGAATCAGTGTATTGAAGAAGCCCATGAATAAATATGAGAAAATTAGAAAAAGGTTGCTAATGGTCAAAGGAGAGAAAATCTGGAACAGTTCTGTGGTTGAAGCAGGGACTCTTGCCACCTTTACGGTTGGCCTGATCAGCATATTTCTGGCAGGGTTAGGTGACACGTCTATGATAGCAACAGGCTGAGTTTGATGAGAAAGGTGCGTATGCTCCTACGTCAGTAGCAAATGCTTTCACTGACACCCAAAAGAATCAGGGTACACATCCCATCTGGAAATGTGGGCACTGTACTCCTCAATCTCTCAGGTGCTTTGGAAGAGCTTCTCTCTCTTCTTTGGTTTGCCATGGTGACTTGTGGAAAGAAGAAACTATTATTACAAGCTGTTAACACATTTAGTCACAGACTAAAGCTAGTCATTAGAGCACCTATATGTCCTTATAGCTACTTACTGAAGTGCAACAAGGCCAAATGTAATTTAGGGCTCTGACAGACAAGCTTTTGCCATTCTAAACATTAAAAATGAAGCTACTCACCCTGCCTTATAGCCTGTGGTTACTGCTGTTATAGCAGAGCTGGCAGAAGGGAGCACATACCCATACCTCAGCTGCCAGGCTCAGTGTTAACCCTAGGGTCTCAATGTAACCCCAGATGAAAAGAGAGATAAATATACTGCATTGTGGTCTGCCATGCAAGGGGCACAGGCACATCTTTCTTTCCGTCAGCTCTGCTGTTGAGAAGATAGTCTTTTGCGAAGGGACAGGTAGACTGTAGAGAGTGACAGTGTCTTAAACCATTCCAACGCAAATGACCACCAAAGGCTGTCTTTAAATATTTAAGCTCATCAAGGGTTGCAGTGATAAATTTCCTACCACTGGCAAATCTAGAGACAGGATTAGGATCTTTTTTTTCTTTAAAAATGGGTTGTAGTTCAAATGGGAATTCATTCAGAGAARTCCTATGGCCTGTGCTGGGTAGGAGGACATGCCTCATGATCTTAATTGTCTCTTTCTGGCCTTACAGTATGTAGGAACAGCTGCTAAATATCTGTTTTTAAAAAGCTAAATAAGGAAATCTGGTGTAAGGATGTCTAACAAATGGTCTATTCACATCATGTCTGAGTTTGCCTCGTGGTGTTTCACAAGACTGCCTGGCTGATTCGGCCACTGATAGAACCAAATTGTCTCTGGGGACTCTGGTCTTGCCCCAGGAGTGATCAGACAAAACTTCTTTAGCTACTTTCAGCTGCAGTCTTCAGGCACTTCATGTGCATCCATCCTCATGACATTAAATTTAACCAGTAGGTCCTACAATGATCTGTTGTTGGCTTGGCTGTCAAAGTCATCCCAGTGACTTCCCGAGTCCAGCCAAACTCTGTCAGGTTGGGAAATAGGAGGCACATTGGGTCCTTTGAGACAGACCATCAGCAATCTGCATTTAATCCTCTCACATGACAGTGACAAATAGAGTCAAATTTGGCACTGCATCCCCTTGTTGCTGATAGGAGAGCCAAAGGCAGCACGCAGCCGCAATGCTCTCCAGAGCCTTGAGTCACAACGGTAAGAACTCCAACCAAGGGAATGTCACACTAGCGCATTTAGTGCTTGCTAAATCTCTGACCATCCCCTGAATTACACAAGCAAAAGAAGATACAGTGTGAAATGAGAGAAATGCTGTTCACTGTGTCTAATTGCTAAGAGAAGTAATGACTTCAAAGCAAACCAGGGTCTTGGCTATAAAGATTCACTAATGCACAGAAAGAAAGTGGCTGTATTGAAATGATAATACTGCAGAACAGGAAAGAGAATTCTCTAGCAGCACTAAAAAGCAGAAGGTTGTCTAAGCGAGTTTCAGAAGTATTGATAATAAAATAGATTAACACTAGAGCTAGCTCTGGAGTCAGTTCAGGCTTGTAAAATAAATATTTTACAGTATTTAGGCTACCAAACACAACTCTGAAAATCTGCTTCCTGGCCCTCCCAAACAGTGTTCAAGCCCAGGAGTGTGCTGCTAGAGCACTAAGCACCCCCTTGGGAGTAAAATACAGCCAATATCGACCATCGTACAGATAGAGGACAGTGAAAGATGTCTCCAGCAACAGTCCTGGACTCTCCTCTTAGCTCTACATAGCACTGATTATTTCAATACCTTGGGTATGATTTCAGTGCAACTTCTTATCAGATATCCATGGCTGGGTTCTTAAATGATTCCCTTAGGTCTTTGCTTTTTAATGCAACCAAAGCTTACTATCGCCTCTCCTGCTTTCATGCTATTTAATCCATTTTTCCTTTCATATTCCCCCTCCACTCTTTTTTGTGAGCTTTGCATGTTGAAACCTGCTTCAGCAAAGGCAGATCTGGATTTAAACACAGATGCAGAAAAACACCCACTCAGCAATTCTGAGCAACACCCAAGCATCTGGCAACAGGAGAATAAATAAAAAAAAATCCTAATTAAAATCAGAGTATCTCAGTCTGTAGGCAGCTATAGGACAACAGGCTCACTCCACGCAGAGAAAAGCTAATACAGCCTCCCATCCTCCATGAATAAGTGCTGCACCCCCAAGCCAGGTTTCACAACAGAGGGCCACAAAGTCCTACCCAAAATCACTCTCCCCTTGTTGCTCCAGGTACTGTACAAGCACACACAGAAACACGCAAGGATTATTGTTCTTCTTAAGACAAAAGGAGAGAGTACAGTAGTCTTTGTCTAGCCCAGAGGAGGATTGGGAGAGTTTCATCCAGATTTGTACATTTGATTTATCCCATGGGCTCTGGAGCCCCCCTGCTGTTCCCAATGGATTTGGTAGGTAGGTATCTGGGTTACGCTACACTGGTACCTCACAAGCAGCCCAAGCCATGCAGGAAGGTCACGTTGAAACTCAGCAGACATTTTTAACTTACTGCTCAGCGATCCCCAAAGACTGATAATCCTGCTACTGTCTCTGCTTTTGTTTCGCCAGGATAACATGCTGAAGGTGGTGGATGAGAAGAGGAGCACAGCCTTGTCCTCCCTCTTTGACCTCGTATGAGATTGGCTTTCAGCACCTGCCCTGTGCCTTTCAGCACCCATTCACCACAAGGGGGGTCCCCCATCACCACTCCCCCCTTCCTGCACACAGTTTCAGTGTCACCCCCATCTAGTCCTATGCCAAAGGACAGGGCAAGCTACACACACATCCCTACCCTTCAGAGAAAACGGTCACTTTTCTTTTGCATTTGTTTTCCTTATATTGCAGCTGTGTGGCAAGCCAATGAATTGTCTACTGGATGCACTTTATTTTATTTAATAACTAATTCTGTTAAAAGTTAAGATTCAGCTTTCTGGGCTCACCGACCCTTTCCTTCCCTTAGAGGCTGCCAGGGCACTGCACATGCCAGGAGCATGACAGGGGTGATGGGAGCTCTCCCTTGCTGCTTGGTAGGGAGCAGGTGACAAAGCAAATGACTAGGAACAGCCACCTCATAGGAGACATGGTGAGAGTGGTTATATTGTAGTTCTATAGGTGGGTGAAAAACTAGCATTCAAAGCAACTGTTGTACTAGAGGTTTTAAGTTGTTGGAATGCTGGCAGAGATGTTTGGTAGTCGCATGGGTTGCGGGGCACGAAGGGGATAGAGCATTCATTAGTTACACCACGGGATGCAGAGGCTTTTGACAAACACAAATCAACCACCCCATCTTATAATTTAAGAGCTTGCTTTTCTCCTCCTGATAGATTTAGTAAGGCACAAGTACCAGAGGCTGAATCAGCACACTAAGAGACCACGCTTTTTCCAAGGAAGGTTGCTGGCTGGACTGAGCGGGTACACACATGGCTTGGCAAAGCACCAAGCCCACTCCATATGAATGAGAAGTGGGAAGAGGTGGGAAGACTGAGTTAAGTAGACACACTTACAGCTGTACGTGCCAAGCAGGGCAAGGAGGAGGGCAGCACAAACAATCTTCCTTCTCAACAACCCTGCACCAAGGAAGGGGTCAGCAGTGGGACCCTGGGCAAATTGGAGTTGAAGGTGTAGGCTTCTTATCAAGTGCTTTCACCTTCCCAGTTGTGCCTTTCATAGCCTTGTGCTTGAATAAATGGAAAGTAGCTGCCACTCATCTTTTCTTAAGGCCGAGTCAAAAGGTCTATCTTTCCAATCAAGCAACTGGATGAGCATTTACAAGCATAAACAAGCAAGAATCAGCTGCTCTGAAATCCAAAGAGCTATATGAGATCCACAGCAAATGAGGACCTAGCTGAAATACAGCAACCAATTAAAAAGGGGGAAAGCAGGCACAAGGAATAAGACAACATAATTTCTGACTTCTGAATGACAGAGCAACAAGGATATCATCCTCATTTTGAAACACTGCCCTAACACTTGAAGCAGTTTCAAGAATAAATGTATGTGCAGACATGTATGCGTGGGGATTTACTGGATTTCATAGCAAGATGCATTCGCTAACCAAAATGGCAGATTGCCTTGGTGATAAGGTTGGTATGTGTGGACTGAAATACTGTACTGTTTTAATAAACTAATATTGCACAGATGTACGTTTTGGTTTTCCAAGTAGCTCAGATCCACAGCACCTATCTAGTATATATTCAATGAGGGGCAAGCCTCTATGTGCCAAATTCAGGATAGCTTACTGGCTTCAGCCCAGGCATTAGGCAAGAGACAGTGTGCACCTTTCATGTTTTATTAGTAAGAAACATCTTCACCCCAAAGCCCAGACTGGGTTTATTTGGACTTACTGAACGCATAAAAGGAGAGATAAAAAAATCAAGTTGTAAAACTGCTGCAGGTCCTTGAAATTCTCCGTGACTGTTGGAGACTGACTTTCCACAACTGACTGCCTCAAACACTCACTGTTTACTTTTTTTTAAAATCAGCTCACTGACCTCAGTCTTCATCAGATTGGACTGAGTCATTGCCAGTATATACCAAGAACTGGTTTGCCTCAGTACTAGATGGTCTACACAAAACATTCATAGGTCAAGAGCTTGTTCCACCCCAGCAGAAGTCAGGCACACAACCAGGCAAAGAGAGAGAATTTTATTTTGCCCCAGCTCAGAACCTAGTTTTAGGGATAAAAAGCCAACCTCAATTACTGCCATACTACACTGGACACATCCGATTGCCCTAAACTCCTTTTCGAAGGACACTTTGTCCCTCCCTCCCTTCTTCCTTTGCAAGTCCAAATAATTTTGCATTTAATGAGTGATGCATAGGAAGGATTGAGTCTGTACCAAGCTCCTTGAATGTTAGTGTACAGATGGTACCTGTGCTCAGTGTTATTTCTCCCCGTTTACCAACATTCTGCTTGAATGCACTTTGGTTGATGCTCTGATTGCAATTTTTCAGATAACCATGGCTATTTATTTCTTCTTTACAGGAAGGGTAGAGACAGAATGGTTGAAAAATCTGATACAGAGGGTTTTTTTCTTTAAATAAAAGTTGTAATGAGGAAAAAGTCCCAGTTTCCCAGTGTTTCTTGGTCCCACGGGTAGAGCTTTCTGAATGGAATTGGTAACCTCTGCTTTTTAGAGCAAGAGCTCCGATTCAGATCGCTCGTCCCTTAGGAAAGCACATAACCACCCAACTCCTGGGCTAGCTCAGCTAATTCAACCAACAGGCTGGTTACAATGATGACAATCTGCATCACAAAACGCAAGGCTCACTTTTCCATAGAGGTGGCAAAGCCCACTTGCTGCCATGTCACTCTTGTTGCAGAAAAATGCAATGGTAGCTTGTAGCACGTAACATCATCTGCCTACAGAGGTGCCTGTTTCCTCCCAACAGTGGTTGGTAGCTCTGGGATTTTGTTAAAATCATTCTTGTTGCTTCCAGGCAAAGAGAAAGCAGCAGGGACTCTTTCATGCAAAAACACACCCTTTTCTTTAAACCAAAGAAACAGCTTACTGCTAGAAAGACTCTTCCAGTTGGCAAATTTTACCATCAATTTCAACATGGCAACTGTCTAGCTAAAATTGATACCAAAACTGATTTCACACACTCTGGTGAATTAACTCTTGATTGACAAAGAGACTGAATAAAATAAAGAAAAAAGCTCAGCCCAAGCACAACAATACACTTGAATAAAGCTGGAAATACTTTGGTGTCCAAACCTTTACAAGGCCAATTACTGCATGAGGCAACAACAGAAAACTGTGACAACAATTCTGGCTCTCCATTCCTATCTCAACAAGGCTAGTACCTATTGCAGAAGGATACTGCACAGATTAATAAGAGCAAGTAAAGTCCCATAAAGACAGAGACCACTAGAAGTAGAAATGTAACGGAAACATTCACTGTTTTTTCCACACCAATTCCCCTCCAGATAAACTGGTTGCAAATGGCATAGAAGTCCAAAGCTAAAATGGCATTTAGTGAGAAATATTTTTGTATTTAAGTTGCATAGAACAGTAGTTAGCGTTTTTTTAAGTTACACAAAAAGCTTTTTAAAGTCAATTAGAAGCACAGGGCAGGAGGGGATACAGCACTGCTGTGAAGTTCAAAACACCGCCTGCTGCCTTCCCTTGGCAAGGTTGCACAACAGTAGCTCAACCCGTTCAAAGGCTCACGGACCCTGCAAGGTACTGGCAGGCAAAGCCATCCCACTGGAAAGTCTGCAGCCATTTCCTAGTCACACCAAAGTAGTGCAGTGATACAACACCTGACCAGAAATGAGGCTCACTGCCTCTGAACACACAGAAGTCAAAGTTCAGCTCCTCTGCTTTATGCTGCAGCGCAGGTGTGACTGTGTTTCTTATACCACTGCCCCCTCCCCACACTTTGATAACACCTCCCAGGACTCACAGCTAACCATCAGTAATACACACACCTGTGTGTAACACTTTCCAGAGTGGCCCACTGAGATTAAATTAGTCTTCTCTGAAGGAGACACAGGATGCACAGAAACAGCCAGTGATTTTGTTATCAACACTGCACCACAAGACTGCTTTTCGGCTACACTAATGAACTAAGCCAAAATCTGGAGCGAAAAACAGCTTCCTTCTCAGAATTACAGCCCAGATCTATGAACATGGGCTTAAGACGATATTCATTACACCAAGTCAGGACTGAGAACATACACAGGGGGGAAAAAGCAGCTGAAAGGCAGCTTTTAGAAAATGAAAATTTAAGCTAGCTGCTGGAGCATGTTACATGCTCCAGTAACTTGTCTTTTCAGCTACTTCCCTTTCTTCTAGTCCCTCTGCATGTGAGTTATATCAACACGCTTTCCTTGAACAAATTAAGCTCAATGGGACAATTCCAGCATGAACAGGCAGAGGGCAAGTATTATACACCAACAGAGAGTGCAAGCCCAAAGGCATCTACATGCAAGGAAAAAAAACCCAAAGACCAAAAAGGCTTAAACACATACACTGATCAAGATGCACTTTTAACTGAGCATCATCAAATAATTCTTCACTTATTGCTCTTTCTTTTAGGGAGCACTTCCTTTTGACAAGAGCCGACTGGGCAAATCCTTCTATGAGGATCTAAGCAGAGGCAGCATTACACTGTGCTAGAGGGGTGCTGTTGTTAATGTAAGAGTTGGAAAAAGCCATACTAGCAGAATTTTCCCATGAGAAGTCAGGTTTCTCACTCATGAAACCTTTCCCTGTAAGAAGGGAAAACCAGAAAAAACATGGCCTGGCCTTCTCTCCAGCCCTTCAAGTTATTACTGTGATTAGCAACAAGAAAATTAAAGCTATCATGCTGTTTATTCTCCCTTGACACTTTACGGTGGTGCACTTTGTCACTGTGTTTCAGAACTAAGTTGCACCTGAAGCACATGTTCACAGTGAGAATTCTGCACTCTGTGCCATGGAAAATTTAAAGGCTCTTAGTAGAGGATGAAAATCTGGAACTCGGTCCCTAAATGATAAGGGGACTCAAAACTTCAATTACTGCAGAGAAGTCAGCATTACAGAATCATCAGTATGTTTAATCGATTGAAAGCAAATAAAAATAATAGGATCCCTAGGAAGCACAGATACCACTACTCCAGCTGTATTCTTATAGACACCAAGCTTTTAAAGAACCATCACACTAAATCTTGAGCTTCTCATAAATATATTTATATCATTGAAATTAAGAGCCTAGGATTCAACATTTCACTCATGCTTTACTCTATTTTCTTTGTCCAAACCGACTTTCAACAGCTCCCTTTCACAAATCTGCGCGTACTGGAAATTTCATGACAAAGTTCTGTTTGTAAATAATCTGCAGGACATTTGTGTAAGGATACTAATCCTACCAGCAGTTCCAAGAAAGTATCACTACAACCTCAATTTGTAACATTTTCTGTCTAGGAAACAACACAAAAGCCTATGCCGTATCTGGCCTGACAAAAAATATGCTAGCTAGAGAAACACTGTCTACTTTGCTTGAGTGAGCTTTTCTTTAAATGACCAGTGAWGGGAAAGACTGAAGTGGAGCTGAAGTAATATAACAGATAAGACTGTCTGGCTTTTTAGATCTCAGGTTTACCAGAGAAGTGACCCTACCATCTAAAAAACTTGCGTTCTAGATGCAGATGACTGTTTCAGTACAAAGATGGAAATACAACACAGAAATTCACAGTCCAGGAAGACAACCCAGATGTTATTTGTTGCAGCCAACCCACTTCCTAGGAAAGCCCTAATACTCTGAATTTTAAAAAGTTAACTTGCACATAGAAACCAATCCAGACAAGCCATTTTGGTTACTAAAAATATTTGTAAAGTATACTTAGTCACTGATTTCTTAAACAGTCTGCCATGAAGAGTAACAAGCACAGGAAGACAAACTGGCTCATTGCAGGTTGGCTACACTATCTCAAGGAGAATGCATTTCCTCCTGAGGACTATGATTTCTCCAGGCTGGGGCAAGGATATAGAAAAGATTTTAGCTGAAGAATCTAGGTCCAAAAGGGTTTTGAGAAATAAGGCTGTTTAAGTCACTAAACCTTTCTGGCCATTAATTCTGGAATTCTGCATCTTTACAAGCCAAACTTTCCCTTTGCACACATGGTACAGCAGTAATAAAGTTAACAGGATGCTCCAAAGCCAGCTATAAACAGGTACAGAAATAAATGTATTTCACCTAAGTCTCACTTTGTCAGCAGAGAGGAAAGGATGCAGAAACACCATCTAAGAACATATCAAGCCTGCACTGTCATATAGGAATGACGATAGCTGCGACCAAATCAATATTGCCTATAAACTATTTTTAGCACCAGGAAGGGAAGCAACCATTAGCAACAGGTCTATTCCCTTTGGTAAAGGGGATCTGAACACTGTTACTGTCCTAAAGAACCTTTTCCCTCAACATCACAAAACAGGTGAAGAGCTTTAAGTTGTTATTGCTACTGAATACAAGGCTCTTCCACAGTTACATGACAGGCTGGAAAAGGGCCATGAAGCCCATTTAATTCAATTCACTTCCTCTTCCATCTGCTCTAAACAGCCATGCTCTATTAGTCTTCTGAGAGCAATTGTTTTTAAAATGAAAAATGCCAAGAGTCTATGTACATCCAATGTATACTATTCAAAACCACTACAGACTCTCCAGTTCTGAGCTGCAGCCCATGATCAGAGAAATGCCAGTCTCAGTATTATTCCACCTAGCTTTTACTTATCTTTAAAGGAAGTTTTAAAAGTTAAACACAAGCTCCCTCCCAGAGATGCTTCCCAACTACTTTGGAATTCAGTACCAGATAAAAGGAACAGACTAAACTCCATGGGCACCAAAGAATGGGTCCGTTTCCTTTCTCCTTTACTCCTTTCCCCCCTTAGAGTACAGAAAATCTTCCCCTGTACAACCAGAGAGGGACTGCAAGCAGCATCATTATCACCAGGAACCAGAGCATCTACATGAATCAGGCAGCCCTGCACATAGGCATCAACATGCTACAGGCAGAACAGCGAAGGCAATGAAATCACCCACTGCTATGTAACAAGTACAAGTGAACTCAACCAACAACTTGGCCAAAGACAGAGTGCTGCTGTCAGGATACCCACCAGTTCTGCCACTAAAGCACATAAATAGGAAGAGTTGAGAAGCAGCTCGTGAGATAATAGTATGGCAGGGCAACCATCTGCTAAGGCAGCAGCTTTTGGTTTTCATCTCCTTCTCCGCCTCCTGCTTTCTTTACCTGCCCTTCCCTGCAGAAAGGTGGTAAAGATTACATGCATGCTTTTGTCAAGAATAACTGAAATAATGATCTTTTTTGCTTACTACAAGCTAGCCTGCTTTTCTAACATACCAAGAACACACAGACTTTCCTGTATGCTCTCTGGAAAACTGGAAGAGAAAGGTGAAGATCATACCTAAACCACTTCCTTTTGCCCCCAGTTTCTTTCTGGATGCCCTCTGTTCTAGGTCTCTATCTTCCACAGATGCTCCAAAGGAAGTGCCAAGTTAGAGCAGGCTTAATAAAACTAAGACACCCATCTAAGGCATACAGATTTAGGTATGAAACTTCTATTTCCCTCAATTTAAAAAAATTTTGTGAAGTGCCATATATTTTACAGTACAGTTGTGATTTGCACAATTGAAAACTACATGCCACATCAGAGCGCATTTTTACCCTCAACATTAGGGAAGAAAGTCTAAGCTCCAGTGATCACCTCACTGACATGCTGGATAGCTTGGCAATCTAACAGTTAACTCATTCAATTGAAACCATCAATCTGAACAGCAGCTGCTCACAATGACACAGGTCATCAAGCCACTTGCTCTCATGTCCAAAGAGGTTACCGAATATGCTTAATCCTACACCGTTTACTCATTGATAGACCTCATTCTACAGTCATTAAAAGGCACTTTTTCCACCGTTTATCAATACAGCCGTGCAGAACATTTCTGAAGGCTACATGGCATGAAAGCATCATGTTCTGACAGAAGTCTGCTCAGTGCACATCGCAAGCTGGCTAGCACAGACCTACTGCCTGATGGCACTGGCCCCAGGTGAGACTGAGGTACCACAATCTACAGACTTACCATCCATAAGCCCAGCTGCCCAACACAGGCAAGAGAACAAGCGCACAGGCCATCACGGACATAACGGCACACTGCACCACTGCAGCTGCCCACCAGCACTCACTGCAAGAACTCCATCCGCTTCTCCTGCAAAAAGCTCAAACCTTCTCTCCTCACAAGTGCATAGTTGCCATGAATAGCAGAAGTTACGCACATCTGACTGGCAGAGGTTTCTCTAAGCCTCACCTATGAAGACCAATGACAACTGAATCAACATAAACGCTGTAGTTCACCCGTTACYGCAGGCAAATCATTTCTGCTACCCAGGGAGTCCTTCCAGTCCTACACTCCTCCCAGTGCTCTCCCCTCACCCCAAAGAGAATATACTGTATTACAGAGACTTTCATATTGGGAAAATATTTTAATATAGTAAACAAGTCAATTTACCTTTCACATATTTTTAAATAAGTTTATGCTCATTATTAAACAAAACTGGTTTTACTTAATGGTTTACAGCCTCTAAATTCATCTTGTTCCCAGTTGATCTTGTAAATAGTGACGAACGCGGACACCGATATCCTTTGATAGGTAACAGACCGGCATAAATAGCATAGGAGTTCAATACAGGTTCGAAGGGAGAAGCTAGCCCCGGTGAGGGGAAAAAAAACGAAGCCACAAAATTCCCTTTTGAGGAAAGACGGGGACGGGGGGAAGAATACCGGAGCTGTACTAGTAAAAATGCTTCCTTCCCTTGCCGACCCCTCGGCCGGGTCCGTCTCCAGCCTGAGCTCTGCGGGGCTCGCCGGGCAGAGGGGCCTCCCCTCCACGCCGCCGGGCAGCCAAGGCGCAATCCCACCTAACAGGGTCCTCCGCCGCCGCCGCGCCTCCCTGCTGCCGGTCCCGACGACGCCCTGGGGGGGGCCCGAGGAGCGGGCACGGTCCTGAGCCGGAGCAGAGGCGCGGCCGCCCGCCGCCAGCTCTCCCGAGGCCGGGCCTGCCCGGCGGGCCGCGCCGCTGCGGCGCTCCGAGGCCTCTTCTCCCGCCGCGCCTCCCTGCCCGAGGGGCGACCGTAACGGCCGCCCGCCGCCGCCGGGGGG